>NC_060138.1:536501763-536811106 GCF_021461385.2 Schistocerca piceifrons
GACAAGTAAAGTGGTACCGTGCGGGCATACGGGCCCACTTGGTAATGTGGCGTAAGTCCGTCGCATTGATCGGAGATAACCTTGAAAAATAGGGTTTTGTAGCCAAAAGAATGAGGAATAACGTGGTTTACTGGAATCCTGAATAAAACGCACATGCGTCAAAAAAAAAAAAAAAAAATTGTGTTGCAGTACTTATTGAACGCCCCTCATGTTTCATTCAAGTACGAGTCACTCCAAAAGAAATGCACACTATTTTTTTTAATCCATCTTTTATTCTACATGTTTGAAAATTTTCAGTGTGTAGATACATCCTTTACGAACAATATTTTCATTTCTTCACATAATTTCCATCCCTCTCAACTGCCTTACAGCATCTTGGAACCAGAGCCTGTATACCCGCATGGTAAAATTCTGGACCAACCTGTTGGGCCGGCCCCGGTGGCCGAGCGGTTCTAGGCGCTACAGTCTGGAACCGCGCGACCGCCACGGTCGCAGGTTCGAATCCTGCCTCGGACATGGATGTGTGTGATGTCCTTAGGTTAGTTAGGTTTAAGTAGTTCTAAGTTCTAGGGGACTGATGATCTCAGCAGTGAAGTCCCATAGTGCTCAGAGCCATTTGAACCAACATGTTGGAGCCACTGTTTGGCAGCGCACACAAGGGAGTCATCATCTTCAAACTTTGTTCCACGAAGAAAGTCTTTGAGTTTCCCAAAGAGATGACAGTCACATGGAGCCAGGTCAGTTCGCTTCATACCGTGTTTCTTGTTTCCTTGTGAGCCACTGTCAACATCCTGGAAACCCACCCGGCAAAAACCTTTTTTAACGCCAACACTTTCAGTGTTCTGCAAACACTTCTTCCCCTATCCCAACGTAGCAGTCACCAATTCGTTAACTCTCTGCACATTGTCTGGAGTGTGTGCAATACCAGGCCTGCCGCTGCGAGGAAAATCCTCAATATTGCCATGCCGGCTTTCATCACGTAACCTGCTTGCCCATCGACTAACTGTACTGCGATCGACAGCAGCATTTCCATACACCTTTTTCAACCTCTTGTGGATGTTTCCCACTGTCTCATTTCCACAGAACAGGAATTCTATGACAGCAAGTTGCTTCTGTCGAACATCAAGTGTAGCAGCTATCTTGAAGACATGCTGTGACGGCACCACTCACGGGAACAGGTTGAAGTAAGTTTGAAAATAAGCGGGAAGGATGTATCTACGCACTGTAAAACTTTCACACATGCAGAATGAAAACTGTATTTTTACAAAAATAGTGTGCATTTCTTTTGGAGTGATCCTCGTACTTCAGCTAGCTGTACAGACACAGTGGGTCTAAGTAATCAGTGTACCACGAGCAATTACCGAGCGAGGTGGCGCAGTGGTTAGCACACTGGACTCGCATTCTGGAGGACGACGGTTCAATCCCGTCTCCGGCCATCCTGATTTAGGTTTTCCGTGATTTCCCTAAATCGTTTCAGGCAAATGCCGGGATGGTTCCTTTGAAAGGGCACGGCTGATTTCCTTCCCAATCCTTCCCTAACCCGAGCTTGCACTCCGTCTCTAATGACCTCGTTGTCGACGGGACGTTAAACACTAACCACCACCACCACCACGAGCAATTAATTAACCTCGGGCGGAGATTGACAGAAGGAGGCGCTCACAAACCTATAAACAGGATGGAGCAAGCAACGATACCTTGAGACTACCGAGGTACGTTGCTTTAAATTCTCACAAAAGTGCACACACTCAACCAAAGCAACTCTGTGGCCCCATCTACATCTACATCTATACCCGGCAAGCCACCTTATGGTGAGTGGCACTGTGTACCACTGTCGCTTCTCCCCTTTTCCTCTCCCAGCCATGAAAGATTCGAGGGAAGAGCGATTGTTGGTAAGCTTCAGTATGAGCTCGAATCCTTCCAGTTTTGCGTTCATGGTCTGTGCTCGGGATATGTGTAGGAGGAAGCAATATATTGGATGGCTGTTGTAGAAACGTACGCTCTCGGGACTTTTAACAGTAAAGGACACCGGGATGCAGAGTGCCTCTCTTACAGCGCCTGTCATTGCAGTTGGCTGAGTATCTTAGAGACACTTTCACGCTTACTAACGAACCTGTAACGAAACACGCTTCTCTTCTATGGAACTTCGCAAAATCCTCTATCTATTATATCTGGTACAGATCCCAGACTGAAGAGCAATATTCAAGTATCAATCGAATGAGGCTATTGTAAGTTGCCTCTCTTGAGGGTGGACTGTGCTTCCTGACGATTCACCCACTGTATCTCAATCTGGTATCTGCCCTATCTTCGGCCGGCCGGTGTGGCCATGTGGTTCTAGGCGCTTCAGTCTACGTGCTGTCGCAGGTTAGAATCCTGCCTCGGGCATGGATGTGTGTGATGTCCTTAGGTTAGGTTAGGTTTAAGTAGTTCTAAGTTCTAGGGGACTGATGACCTCAGATATCAAGTCCCATAGTGCTCAGACCCATTTGAACCAACTATTTTGAACCCTACCTTCAGATAGTTTTGTGTGATCATTCCACTTTAAATCGTTCCGTACGCCTACTCCAAGATATTTTATGGGTGTGACTGCTTCCAGCGATTGATTCATGGTCGTGTAATCACACAATTACAGGTCTTTCTGTCTGTTTATGTGCAGTTCGTTATATTTCTTTATATCGAGGGCCAACAACCGATCTGTGAACCAAGCGTTGATCCTCTGAAGGTCTTCCTGCATTCGCTACAATATTTTATCATTGCGATTTCTCTGTATACGGCAGCTTCATCTGCGAAGAGGTTCATGGTATTTCTGGCATTATCCATTAGGTTATTTATATTTATTGGGAAAACAAAACCCTATAAACTTAGGGTCCGCAAACGGGTGGCAAGAGGAGGCATCTGCCCCTCTCCCACGCCCGCCATCTGAAATTTGGAGTACAGGGATTTCATTCATATACTGAATGGATAACCACCAGTTCTTTAGGATATATTATAATAAGTTTTTTGTGTCACCTATAAAAATTAGTTCTTGTGGCACGACATGTCTCGAAACTTATCAACTCATTTATATAAAAAAAATAACAATTTTACGAGATATGTCCACAAAATAAGTTCCGTCTGGTTATGTAAAACAAACGTGCACAGATACAGAAAAAATATTTATTGCACAAAAATCTACAACTGTTAAACTACTTTTCTACATAGCTTCTTAAATATTGTAGGCTCTTGTCATAGCGTGGCACAAGTTTTTGTATGCCTCCTTCATAGAAGGTTGCCGCCTGTGTATTCAACCATGTGGTAACATGTTCTTTCAGCTCGTTATCATCGTTGAAGTGTTGACCACCAAGGACAGATTTTAGGTGCAAGAAGAGATGAAAGTCGGTAGGAGTGAGGTCCAGGCTGTATGGAGGATGATCAAATGCGCCCCAGTGAAATTCCCGTAAGAGTTGTTTGGTCACATTTGCCGTGTGAGGTCGGGCATTATCGTGGAAAAAAACACCTTTTGACAGTAATCCTCGGCACTTGATCTGTATTGCGCGGTGCAATTTCTTGATGGTCTCGCAGTAACCATGTGCATTGATTGTTTGGCCTTGTGGTAAGAAGTCAATCAGCAAAGTGCCTTTTCTGTCCCAAGAAACTGTGCACATGACTTTTCGAGGTGTCAAAATTTGCTCAGGCTTAACCTTCATTGGGGACGAAGTGTGCCTCCATTCCATTGATTGCCGTTTTGTTTCAGGGTTGTCGTACAATAACCAAGTTTCATCTCCCTTGACTACCCGAGAAAGAAAACCATCGCCTTCTTCATTGTAGCATGTCAAAGACTCACATGCACTGCCCATCTGTTGTATTTTGTGTTGTTCAGTAAGAATTTTCTGTACCCAACGTGAGCGCAGTTTTCGAAATTTCAGTTTTCCAGTAACAATTTCATGAATTAGTGATTGTGAGATTTGCGGAACTGCTATAGCAAGGGCACTAAGTGTAAACTTACGGTTGTGCTTAATCTTCTCTTCAACTGTGTGAACCAGTTCATCAGTAACCAGAGACGAGCGTCCACTTCGTTCTTCATCGTGCACTTGATCACGTCCTTCATTGAACAGTCTGACCCATCTCCTAACCATTGAATCACTCATAGCATTTTGTCCATAAACCTCGCAGATTTGCCAATGAATTTCCTTTGGTTTAACTTTCTTTGCATTTACAAATTAATCACAGATCTGATTTCACAAGCGGCGGCATTATCAATCACGTCTGACATTATAAAGAAGCACTGCAAAGCACACGTCGGCAACAGCGATCTGAAAATGGCGTACATGTCTGCTCCTTGAGTCAGAGTAACTGCCGCGCATGCTCGGAACTGCGATCGTAGCGCTGCGGCGGATAGACATAGAAACGGAACTTACTTTGTGGACGACCCTCGTAGATTCTTATCCACCATGAAAATATTTTTGCAGACTCCCATGTCCGTAACACCCCCTTGGCTTGTATCCCGAAGTCACTTTTACATCTGACAACTTCTCTCCGTAGAGAATGACGTGTTCTGTTTGCTAGAAACACTTTAGTCCAGTCACACAGTAGGTCTAATATTCGGCACACTCGTATTTTCATCATTAAGCGGCTATACGTGACTGTACTGAACGCGTTCCAGAAGACTCAGCCTGGATGCCGCTATCCACCACTGTATGGATTCTGTGGGCGAAGAAAACGATCTGGGTTTGACACGATCGTTGTTTTTGGATCCGATACTGATTCCGACTAAGAAGATTTTCGCTCTTTAGAAATGTTACAATACACGAGCATTAAACATGTTACAGAATTCTACAACAGACAGACGTCAGTGGCAGAGGCCTTCTGTTTTGTGCTTCTATTCGACGCCGTTCTTGAAAACAGGGCTGACCTGCGTTTTTCCCAGTCACTAGCAGCACTTCCCTCCTCCAGAGACCTACGGTACATTGCTGAAAGAAGAGGAGTTAGTTCTTTCGGACACTGTGTATAGAATCTCACTGGTATCCTGCTAGGTCCACTGTTGAGCGATTTCAGTTGATTTTCTATCCTGTCACTTATTTCGATACTGTATATGTAATTTCGACGTTTTTGTGACAATTTAAAGGCGGTACTGCAGTACGTGAAAGAGTTTTACAAGACGTCAAGTATTATGACGTTCTCTCTGTCATACTCCGTTTCGATGTCATTATGGTCGTAGTGCGTCTTGACAGATGGCTGCCGTTGAAACTGAGATAACTACCGATGAAAGAGTGCGGAAGCTCCCCCTCTGAGAAACTGCTCCGTACCTAAAACCGATTCAGCTTGTTCAGATGCTTGTTGCATCTCAAAATTCTTCATCTACATTGAGTTCCAATAACACGAAGATTTTTAAAAACATGAATATACATAACGCTATCGAACCTGGTATTCAGCAATTATGAAATCATCTACGGTAGCATGGGCGTACCCAGCGAGGGGCAGGGGGGGGGGGGTGGGGGGCAGCTGTCCCACCCCCTCCCTAGAAGATATTCGAACTCGTTCGCGCAGATCCGGGAGTAATTTTTTCGTCTTCGACACGTTACTGTCGGCAGGGAAGTTTATGGAAATAATAAATTTAGCGATAAGCAATCCGCTCTGCTATTCGCAGGCGTGTTACGTCGCCAAGGAACAGCGTATTCACTTGTAGGCAGTAAGGGATCATGACTATGTGAAGTTTCTAACGAACAACATCGTTTCGCCTACCATATTTAAATGTAAAATGCTTTCCTGCTCCAAACTATTAATTTTTTAGTTACAGCTGTCGTTAACTGTAGATTAATAGCAGTTGACGCGCAGGTTATGACAAGCAGTAGATGGCGAGACATTTAGTGCAAGTGATTTATAAAATAATTTTTAGAACGTTCCACAAAACTGGCCATCACCGAAAAAACTATCGGGCACTTCAGTGAAAGCCCCATTAGGGCTGCCTGAAACCCTTGATTACTTGCATAATTTAATGAGTCCATTTTCTGGATTGTTACTAAGTGACGAAGAAAGATTATTTACCAAGCAATTATCGGCGGCTAGAGTGCTAGTGGAACGCACGTTCGGATTTTTGACGAGCAAGCTGCATTTTCTCCCAAAGAAAAAAAAAACTCCTTTAGAACACGACGACATTGTTATTCAGTGCATCTCCTTCTTTCTCAACATATTAATCGATAAAGGTAGACACAAAATCTCCCTTCAGTTGAGTTTTTACCAGGACATATTCGAAAACAGCGCTTTGAAGCATGCTTTCAGAAGCAAACAGTGGAGCTTCAAGAAGGATGAGGAGCGGAGGAGAGGTGTTCAAAACCTGTCAACTGTCATTATTGCAAATTTACCTCATGAATCGTTTATTGAATACTGTAACTACTGGGGCTATTATTTCTTTATTAAAATGATAAAATTTGTACGTAACTCAAATATGATAATATACCAAAGTTTATGCGTTTCTTGTCTGTAGTATTTTTGGTAGTTATTTATTTTAATTTTTTGTACTTATACAGTTCATTCCAAACTTGGCATATCAGACCTCTGTCGTGGCAGTGTTTGTTTTTCTGATCCCACAACACGGGATGTTGACGTACATATGGGACTTCCGATGTCCATCGCAAGAAATCGCATCCAACGATCGCACGAAACAAAACTCGGAGCTACCGTGCAGCACTGTTCTGCATCGCTCTGCTCAGCCCGCAGTCAAAACGGGCACCTCGCTATGCTACTGTTCTTATATTTAAAATGTTTATTGAAAGCAGTTTTTCACTAGTTTACTGTTTTATTTAATAAGAAATTCTGCGTGTTTTCTCGGATTGTACAAGTGCATTCTTGTATTTAAAGTGGTTATTAAAAGTAGTTTTTCACTGGTTTACTGTTTTATTTAATAAGAAGTGCTGTATGTTGTCTCGAGTCCTTGTTTCCTGATGCTAGTATGACCTGCCCCCCCCCCCCCCCTCCCTAGTTCAGATCGTGGGTACGCCCTTGTGCGGTAGCATTCACATGCATCTAGAGACTTTCCATTGCATATGTCACAACTGCGCACTTCAGCTTAGCGCAGTACTTTTGTACACATAATACGATGATCTTGGTAACTATAACTTAGGCACGGAAACGCCTCCAGATATACAGTACACTCATGTTGAGAAGAAACAGATCACCTTGAACGCCTAGAGATAGGACATTCCTATTCACAGGACATGTATGTCCTGTAGAAATGATTAGCAATGAATCATGTCGGCCCGTGGGTTCAAGGTCAACATCGATACTGCGGCGCAACACCACCTACCCGTAAAATGTGCCTGCCGCTCTCGTTGTCGCTACAAACCGAAGGTAATGGATTAGAGCAGGGGCGGGCAGGAATTCTGCACGTGTGCGCTGCACATGCACGTGTGCAGTTTACAAGTGTTCTGCGTGCACACAGGGGCAAGCTGGCCACCCGCTTCTCACCCCTCCCCACCATACCGTCTCTCCGCTTCTTCCTTTGTAATGCGTTTTGTTTCCTGGCCTGCTTTATTAAATGAAGGAATGAGGTTAGTAGGAGTGCTTGACAGAAATCATGGTTTGAAAAAGTGCCTATTACCTACGATACGTTTTATTTAATTATCACAGGTGGAGTTTACAATACGTTTAATGTCTGGAACAAAATTTCTACATACAGACAAACGCAAACAGTTACGTAACTTTTCATTACTGATGTTTGCTCTTAACCGAGACTTCGTAATTTTCATAACAGAAAAAAATCTCTCACAAAAGTATGTCAAGCCCAACATTGACTATCTTCATGGCTTCACGATGGAGACGAGGAAACTCTTGCTGTGGAAAGTCATGATAAAAATCTATTACACGTCTTGCCAAAAGGAACTTGTCTCTCAGACGAGAATTACACTGTAGATCTATTAATTCCATTTGCAAACTGAGATGAATATCATCTACAGAAACCAGATTCTCTCGAGAACTATTCAAAACTTTGGGATAAGTAAGATATATCCCCAAATCGCTTGAGAAATTCCTATTTTATTGCACTAAGAACGGCAACATACTGAAATTTATTATAATGGCGTTCAATATTAAACTTCCGGTCACCAGCGACAATACTGCCACATATTATACATTTCCAATTTTCACGTTTTTCCACAGAGAACAAATGAGTCTCCCATTCCTTTTTAAAAGATAGCAAATCTCCACTTCTCCGTTTCCTTGATTCACTCTGCATTTTCCGGTTCTTGAAATACGACGTTCACTACGTAGTGGTCGCTTCGCTTCAACGTCCGCAGCTTAGCCTGGCACTACACTGCCGCAACCTGCCGGCTGTCGGCACTGTCCCGTTCGACGATTGCACGCGAGCAGCACACGTGCAGCGCTGTGTGCTCATGAGCCGCGTGCAGCGTTTGCCAGCCCCTGGATTAGAGTGACTTGAGCAGATGTGCTGGATGCCTCGCACACGAATGCGCGAACCGTACAGTCAAGTCAGTGAGTGTGAAAGCGGGCGTATTATTGGTATGAGAGAATGTGATGCAACCATCCAGGAAATTGCTGGTTGTGTGGGACGAAGTGTTTCGGCAGTGCAACGGGTGTTTGCGGAGTGGTTCACGGAAGGCCGTAGAACACGTTGAGATGGGTCAGGTTGCACCATCAAGACTATCCCTCGAGAAGATCGAAACCTCATGCGAATGGCGTTGCAGGACAGATCTGTGTCCTCCTCGGCTCTGGCACAACAGTGAAACAGTGGAACACATCGTACATTGTCAGGAGCGACAGTCCGTGACCGTTTGTTGCGGCATGGATTACATGCGTATCGTCCACTTGTCGGCCTACCTTTAGCGAATGCACAGGAACGTGTTAGTCTTCAATGGTGTATGGAAGAACAACTATTAAGTTACTTTGAAGGAAATAGTCTCTTTTGTAATGCACAACATGGCTTTCGGTAGGGCAGGTCAACAACAACAGCTGTACTTGACTTAGTTACAAACACAAGTCAGGCTTTTGAAGACAAAGAGTCTATAGCACTAGAACTCTGTGACCTTAGTAAGGCATTTGACTGCATCCCACATAAGGCCCTGCTCAGAAAGCTAAAAACATATGGTATAGGGGATCTGTCCTGCAAACTCTTTAATCCTACCTGAGAAACAGATGACAGATTGTATCCGTGCAAGGAGCTGATTCAGGTGAGAAGAAGCTACAGCATGGTGTGCCACAGGTATCGGTAATAGGACTCCTGCTGTTCCTTATCTTCGTAAATGACAAAGGCTCCAATGTGCACACCTTGCAGTTTTCGGATGATACAACCTTGTTCTCAAAAGGAGAGAATGTTGTACAGGCAGTCCAACAAGCATAAGTCTTGTTCAATGAAGCTAAGGCCTGGTTTATCATGAACAAAATGAAAATAAATGAAGAAAAAACTCTGAGGATGATAAGCAGCCTCAGCAATACTGGAGCACTGGGTAACGCAGCAGATGTTAAACTTCTGGGCTTTCTCATTAATACCAAATTCACCTGGCAACAGCACACCAAACATGTACACTCCTGGAAATTGAAATAAGAACACCGTGAATTCATTGTCCCAGGAAGGGGAAACTTTATTGACACATTCCTGGGGTCAGATACATCACATGATCACACTGACAGAACCACAGGCACATAGACACAGGCAACAGAGCATGCACAATGTCGGCACTAGTACAGTGTATATCCACCTTTCGCAGCAATGCAGGCTGCTATTCTCCCATGGAGACGATCATAGAGATGCTGGATGTAGTCCTGTGGAACGGCTTGCCATGCCATTTCCACCTGGCGCCTCAGTTGGACCAGCGTTCGTGCTGGACGTGCAAACCGCGTGAGACGACGCTTCATCCAGTCCCAAACATGCTCAATGGGGGACAGATCCGGAGATCTTGCTGGCCAGGGTAGTTGACTTACACCTTCCAGAGCACGTTGGGTGGCACGGGATACATGCGGACGTGCATTGTCCTGTTGGAACAGCAAGTTCCCTTGCCGGTCTAGGAATGGTAGAACGATGGGTTCGATGACGGTTTGGATGTACCGCGCACTATTCAGTGTCCCCTCGACGATCACCAGTGGTGTACGGCCAGTGTAGGAGATCGCTCCCCACACCATGATGCCGGGTGTTGGCCCTGTGTGCCTCGGTCGTATGCAGTCCTGATTGTGGCGCTCACCTGCACGGCGCCAAACACGCATACGACCGTCATTGGCACCAAGGCAGAAGCGACTCTCATCGCTGAAGACGACACGTCTCCATTCGTCCCTCCATTCACGCCTGTCGCGACACCACTGGAGGCGGGCTGCACGATGTTGGGGCGTGAGCGGAAGACGGCCTAACGGTGTGCGGGACCGTAGCCCAGCTTCATGGAGACGGTTGCGAATGGTCCTCCCCAGGAGCAACAGTGTCCCTAATTTGCTGGGAAGTGGCGGTGCGGTCCCCTACGGCACTGCGTAGGATCCTACGGTCTTGGCGTGCATCCGTGCGTCGCTGCGGTCCGGTCCCAGGTCGACGGGCACGTGCACCTTCCGCCGACCACTGGCGACAACATCGATGTACTGTGGAGACCTCACGCCCCACGTGTTGAGAAATTCGGCGGTACGTCCACCCGGCCTCCCGCATGCCCACTATACGCCCTCGCTCAAAGTCCGTCAGCTGCACATACGGTTCACGTCCACGCTGTCGCGGCATGCTACCAGTGTTAAAGAATGCGATGGAGCTCCGTATGCCACGGCAAACTGGCTGACACTGACGGCGGCGGTGCACAAATGCTGCGCAGCTAGCGCCATTCGACGGCCAACACCGTGGTGTGTCCGCTGTGCCGTGCGTGTGATCATTGCTTGTACAGCCCTCTCGCAGTGTCCGGAGCAAGTATGGTGGGTCTGACACACCGGTGTCAATGTGTTCTTCTTTCCATTTTCAGGAGTGTATGTTCCAAACTTTCACGGGTCCTGTACCTCTTGAGGAAACTGAAAAGTATAGTACCAGAACAGTACCTACTAACTGTGTACTATGTAATGTTCCACAGCCACACCAGTTATGGGCTGTTGTTTTGGGGCCATTCTGCAGGCTGCAATAATGTGCTTTTACTGCAAAAGAAAGGAATGAGGATCATTACTTCAAGCAAAAAAACAGACCACTGTAAAGCAATTTTCACCAGGTTAGGAATTCTGACAGTTTACAGCCAGTATATATTGAACTGCCTCTTCCACATAAAGAGAAACTATGATATCTACAGAAAGAGAAATGAAGTTCACAAATACAGCACTCACAACAAAGACAGTATCGACATGCCAAGGTGTCGATTAGCAAAGACACAAAACGGTTTATCAATGATGGCCCTAAAATTGTTTAATGCTCTGCTTTATAGCATTCAGTCTTTACCACGGGAGCAGTTTAAAACTACTATTTTGTGTAAACTGAAAGAGCTACTCTTTTACAATACTGAAGAATTCTTCTCTAGTAATAGCATAGTGTTTACCTTAACTGCAGCTCAGTTCCATGACTCCAACAGCAACCGTTACATTTAATTTCATTATATACTTGTATCTATTTTATTGTTATGATATTATTGTAATCTACGAGGGCAGTTCAATAAGTAATGCAACACATTTTTTTTCTGAAACAGGGGTTGTTTTATTCAGCATTGAAATACACCAGGTTATTTCCCCAATCTTTTATCTACAGAACACTATTTTTCAACGTAATCTCCATTCAATGCTACGGCCTTACGCCACCTTGAAATGAGGGCCTGTATGCCTGCACGGTACTATTCCACTGGTCGATGTCGGAGCCAACGTCGTACTGCATCAATAACTTCTTCATCATCCGCGTAGTGCCTCCCACGGATTGCGTCCTTCATTGGGCCAAACATATGGAAATCCGACGGTGCGAGATCGGGGCTGTAGGGTGCATGAGGAAGAACAATCCACTGAAGTTTTGTGAGCTCCTCTCGGGTGCGAAGACTTGTGTGAGGTCTTGCGTTGTCATGAAGAAGGAGAAGTTCGTTCAGATTTTTGTGCCTACGAACACGCTGAAGTCGTTTCTTCAATTTCTGAAGAGTAGCACAATACACTTCAGAGTTGATCGTTTGACCATGGGGAAGGACATCGAACAGAATAACCCCTTCAGCGTCCCAGAAGACTGTAACCATGACTTTACCGGCTGAGGGTATGGCTTTAAACTTTTTCTTGGTAGGGAAGTGGGTGTGGCGCCACTCCATTGATTGCCGTTTTGTTTCAGGTTCGAAGTGATGAACCCATGTTTCATCGCCTGTAACAATCTTTGACAAGAAATTGTCACCTTCAGCCACATGACGAGCAAGCAATTCCGCACAGATGGTTCTCCTTTGCTCTTAATGGTGTTCGGTTAGACAACGAGGGACCCAGCGGGAACAAACCTTTGAATATCCCAACTGGTGAACAATTGTGACAGCACTACCAACAGAGATGTCAAGTTGAGCACTGAGTTGTTTGATGGTGATCCGTCGATCATCTCGAACGAGTGTGTTCGCACGCTCCGCCATTGCAGGAGTCACAGCTGTGTACGGCCGGCCCGCACGCGGGAGATCAGACAGTCTTGCTTGACCTTGCGGCGATGATGACACACGCTTTGCCCAACGACTCACCATGCTTTTGTCCACTGCCGGATCACCGTAGACATTCTGCAAGCGCCTATGAATATCTGAGATGCCCTGGTTTTTCGCCAAAAGAAACTCGATCACTGCCCGTTGTTTGCAACGCACATCCGTTACAGACGCCATTTTAACAGCTCCGTACAGCGCTGCCACCTGTCGGAAGTCAATGAAACTATACGAGACGAAGCGGGAATGTTTGAAAATATTCCACAAGAAATTTCCGGTTTTTTCAACCAAAATTGGCCGAGAAAAAAAATGTGTTGCATTACTTATTGAAGTGCCCTCGTAATTTATAACTTAAATATGTCTTGCGGTATTAAATTACTATCATAGTACAGTTATATTCACGTATTTTAATAATGTTGTATCTTAACGCTGTCCATCCAGCTGTGGCTGGTCAATGACATAGAATTGGTAATAAAGGAACGACGTCACTGAGGACAGGAATGGTATCAGCTAGTGTTAACGGGCGAATCCAGATTCTATATGTTTGAAAATGACGTCCGAAATTTGGTTCGCCATAGACAGGGGGAGCTGCATCATAGTGCCAGCATTCGCACAAGGCATACAGTGCCAACTCGAGGCCTTATGGTGTTGGGTGCTATTGGATACAGCCACAAATCTCAGTTGGTGCCTGTCCAGGGCACTGTGAACAGTGTGAGCTACGTGAATGACATCCTCGATCTGTAGCCATACTCTTTCTGCAAAACACCCCACACGCAAGTTTTCAGCAAGACAATGCACCATCTCATGTTGCTGCACGTACACGAGCCTTCTCGGCGTTACAGGATGTCAGGCTTTTTCCTTGGCCCGGCAGAATACCAGACTTGTCGCCAATCGAAAATGTGTGCCATATGGTGTAAAACGGGTGCACCGCTGTGACCCAATGCCAACCAATGCAGCGTGGATGGCTGTACCACAGGGCACCATTCCCGCATTATGCGCGTCGATGCCATCATGCATGGAACGAGTTATCAGGGTCCATGGCGGATGCAGTGCCATCTGAGCAACAGGACACATGCTGAATCGAGGTGGCTGAAATATTAATCATTTCTGCATAACATACTAATGTACATGTCCTGTGACTATGAAATTTCTGGTACTAGCCGTTCAAGGTTTTCTGTTTTTTTTTCTGAACATGAGTGTATTTAACGATTCCTCCGGCAACACGGCGTATAGCGTCTTCAACCACAAAAAAATAAATGATCATATAAATTGATCGTTGTCATTTTCTGTGCAGTACAGTATAGGAAATCACTCCGGGAGGATTTTAAAACATTCTTCACAAGTGAGCCATTTTCCTTCAATCGAAAGGCATACCATAGACTGCGTACGTTTGCATTGTCCTGCTTGACGGCGACACCCTGTAATGATTACTCAGGGCAAACGGGGAATATAAACTGTGCCGAAAGCAATCCCGATTCACTGTCGCTCCCTCTGCTCGTCCTGCCTTTACTCAGCAGTTATTCTAAACTATCCATTGTGCTTCTGCGGAAAGCAGCCGTTTCACAAATGGGTCATTGTGTTCGTAGTCTCCCGTTCTATCGTCGCAGACGAATTAGCCGTTATTCAAGTCGCCGCTCGGGGTAGCCTTGCAGTCTAGGGCGCCTTGCTATGCGGCAGTGGAAGTGTTGTTCTGTACCTTCTTGTGGTTGCAATATCTCACCGTATGCGTTACCACCCAGTCGTAGACAACATAGCAATCACTAGAGACAGAACGAGGGCGTTACAGCGTAGCGCTGACGTCGAAATCTCTAAGACAGAATCGGAAACATCTTTCCGACCCTTGTATTTTGTAAAGACGCCTCACACATACACCACACTTCTTCTCGTGAGTCTCAACCTCACAGATGCACCACACTTCTCCTCGTGAGTCTCAACGGTGCACCAGGCATTTGTGACGTTTTAAAGTAAGGAATAAGAATAATGAACGAATTGACGTTGAACCTACCAGCACCGAAACGAAAGATGGTAAACAGAAGACCGAAGGAAAAACTAAAATTTTGCTTCCGAACTTTCTTACTATGTACTTTCATACTTATTTTGTTAATCAGCAACCGAAGATCTGTGACCTTTCCTTCATCAGACATCTTAGGTAAGCGAATACTTCTACTTCGTCAGATTTTAATATAGGTCATCGAGACGTTTTCCATGTTGTTCATTTTTTTTTTTTAAATTTTGATGAACTTTCTTAAAGGTTCGTATTTACATTAGAATGTAGAACATAACAGACCTGCAGACTAAACAAAATTTGTCTCTGTAAATTGGTTCTTAAGGACGCTACACATGCACAATTTCATCGGTAGGCCGACCGACAGATTGTACATGTGAAGCCTTATTGGCCGGCCGACCGACCGAGTTTCCTTGTGGGGTGGGACTGTCGACAGGGTGTTGCCACTTGACAGGAACCCCCTCCCCCTCGCTGTATTTCACTCAAAAAAATGCATAGTGCTGTCTTGCCAACGGCCCGAGAAAACTACAGGGTGTACATAAAGTCTGGGAATACTAATTATTTGTTGCACAAGAACCAAACATTGTACAGATATCATACATATGTCATTTTGAAGAGAAACCCTGAAGCTTTTTTTTTTTTTTTCATGTATAACGCCACAGCGTAGTTCGGTAATTTGCCAATAGACGGCGCTAGTCGCTAACATGGCGAGTTAATATGCAGAGTGAGCTTTCTATGTGTTGGAATTCGACAAAAACAAGTGTGCTTCAGCTGTTCAACGGATGTTTAGAACCAAGTACGGTAAGAAACCACCAACAGGGAAGGCCATTTACCACTGACACAACAAATTCGTTATGACGGGTTGATTGTGTCTGGCAAAGAGAACAGAATGTCCCAGTGTGTGTGAAGTGAATGTGGAGCACATACGAGAGACATTCATAAGGAGTCCAAGGAAATCAGTGCGTCGTGCATCCCGTGAACTCGAAATGGCTCCATTGACAGTGTGGAAAGTCCTGCGACAGAAGCTGTCTGTGAAACCATTCAAATTGGAGCTAGTGCAGAAGCTCAATGACGACGACAAAGACAATCGTTTTGAGTTTTGTTCGCAGTTGCACCAATTGAATGAGGATGGGGATGGCATTGTTGATCGCTTAATTTTTAGCGACGAAGCCACTTTTCACACTAATGGGAAAGTGAACTGGCAAAATTGTCGTATGTGGGGTACAAAGCATCCACACGAATGCATTTAATTTGAGCGTGACTCCCCAAAGGTAAATGCGTTTTTTTTTTTTTTTTTTTTTTTTTGCCTTGTCGTGTCGAAAACTGTATGGGCCATTCTTCTTCGCCGAGAGCACTATCACCGGATATTCCTACTTGGACATGTTGCATCAATGGCTGATGCCTCAAATCCACTCGGATTCTCTGTTCATCTTTTAGCAGGATGGAGCTCCATCCCATTTTCATCGTGAAGTTCGTGGCTACACGGAGCTGCCACATCGTTGGATCGGTCTTGCTGCAGAAGGGGACAGCTGTTTCATGAAATGGCCTCTCCGATCACCGGATCTCACTCTGTGTGACTTTTTTTTTTTGGGGGGGGGGGGGCACATTAAAGATCTGGTGATGTACCGCCTCTACCACGTGATGTAGCAGAGCTCCGGGAGAGAATATGGGAAGCAACTGCCACAGTGACGATGCCATGCAGGGGCGGATATGGCAAGAATTCGATTACCGTATTGACGTCTGCCAGGTCACTCGTGGTTGGCATATCGAATGTTTGTTAAAAAAACTTTCAGAGTTTCTCTTCAAAATGCAATATGTATGACATCTGTACTATGTTTAGTTCTTGTTCAATAAGTAATTGAAAGTGTTCACAGACTTTATGTACACCCTGTACATCTGCTGGCACTGTGCAGGGAATAAACGCTGTTCAAACTTGGCTACTATCACAACGTGCGAGGTGGACGAAACTTTGATGACAGAGATCCTGGACACGGTCAAAGACTGCATTTGGTCATGGGACACGTCGTGCAACGGCAATAGAGAAGCAAATTTTCATGTGACGTACTGAGACAGGACAAGATACATATTTTATGCATAAAAGTGCCTCTACTGCCTGCATTTCGATTTTTAGGTTTCTATCTCCGATGCTTGTCGGGAATGAAATCTAAAAACCGATATAGAGACGTATTAGATTTTAGATTTATCGGAAATGAAATCAAGAAACCGAAATACCGACAGATTACATTTTAGATTTCATTTTCGACGGGTATAGGAAATAAAACTTGCAAATCGAAATACAGCCAGTCGACGGAAATTTATTTATAAAATAGACTTCCGTCATTGTTAGAAGAGTTGAAAAAATGTAGTCGATCGACGCGCTTTCTGCTGTGAAAAGCAAAGTACAGGACAATTTTTTACAGTTGTAATATTTGCTAAATGCTTCATTTCTTATGTATCTGTTACTCTATTTATTACATGAAGTGTGCGACCACCCTTTGTCGTCTTCCTGCCTCTAATTTAAAATGAGCCCTGACAAAAATATCATAATGATTCTTCTGGTATGTTACCTCAATAGCCTTTTTTCTGTGAAAATGCCTTCATAAAAGTGAAAAAGTCTGTAATATGCAATTACCAAAACATACAACACAAAACAAAGACACAAAATTAGCGTGATGTGGTTGGCCGGCCGGAGTGGCCGTGTGGTTCTAGGCGCTACAGTCTGGAGCCGAGCGACCGCTACGGTAGCAGGTTCGAATCCTGCCTCGGGCATGGATGTGTGTGATGTCCTTAGGTTAGTTAGGTTTAATTAGTTCTAAGTTCTAGGCGACTGATGACCTCAGAAGTTAAGTCGCATAGTGTTAGTCAAGTTTCAATAAAAATCACAAGGTGCGAAAACATCCGGCATTATTAAATTACAATTTTGCGTTACAATCTTAATTGAGCTATTGCTTGTGTCAAAGTAAGAATATCAGAATATATCCTATGCTGTGTCTACCCTAAGCACTAATTGTATACCTTTCTCTTCATCAAAAATTAGAATTTTAAAATGCGCTAAAACGTAAGAAAACCGTATTCAAATTTTTTTTTTTTTAAAATGTCACCTTTGGCTGCACAGGGTAGCAATAGCCATTCCCGTCGTCATTGCACGATTCATATCTTTTGCGGGCCTCCTTGCATCAGTACGTCACGTGGGCTCTTTGTTCCTAGTCTGACCATGATCGTTTCCACTAATGTTACTGGGCAGATTGCTTGAATGGAATCGTGCCTATAAAATGGTGCGTCTGTAGGGTCCTTCAGCAATTCAGTCAAAAAAGCTACTACTCATTTTTATTACAAATATCGCAGATTGCTTGAATGGAATCGTGTTTTTACACAAATTCCTGTAGCTTTAGACTAGTAGTTCCCAATCCACGGGTAACTTCACATCGGAAGTAAAATGGAAATTTCAGAGAGGTGAAAGGGTTCGATTGTGTATCGGTCACGAAGCTAAATTATTTTTAAAATGTTATTATTGTGATCACTATTCCGTGAGAGTGTAATACTAATTACAAGGTGTGTAAAGGGAATGTTTGTTTTTCTTAAATAACCTTTATTTATTTACTCATCAACTTCGTCCCCTTCAAAGTAATCACCCTCAGGTATAATAAAATTGTGTCAGCGCTTTTTCCAATCTTGGAAGCACTTCTGAAACTCACTTTTCATTATGGTGTTCAGCTCATTCAGCGATTCTGTTTTATCTCAACAATGACAGCAAAACGACATCCAGCATTGAGGTGTGAGCGGGAGTATTGTCGTGATGCAACTGCCACGACTGGTTTTGGCACAATTCTGGTCGTATTCTTCAGAGTGCTTCACAATCGGCGCATAACTTCCAGGTAGTATTCCTTATTGACCACACGACCATCGGACAGGAATTCATGATGCATTATCCAATTATAATAGAAGAAAACAGTGTGAAGAACCTTCATATGTGATCGGACTTGCTTTCGGTCTTCGCTCTTCAGGCAATGTCCATTCGGACGATTGAGCCTTGGTTTCGACGTCATACCCGTATATCCATGTTTTGTCAACTGTTGCAACGGAAACCTTTTTTAGAAGTTCTGAACCGTTGTCGACTTCATTCAGTAATTCCTGAGCGATGATTATGAAACGTCGTTTTTGGTTGAAATTCAACAATTTCAAACTTCGCTGCTACACGTTTCATTCCCAAAGCATCAGAAAACATAGCTTGGCATGAGCCAAAGCACAAGCCGGTATCATCGGCAATCTTTCTGATGGAGATTTTCCAGAACCATTTTCTTTACTTCTTCCACATTGGCGTCAGAGAGGTCGTCGTCTTCAACGTCTTCTCAATCCTCTTCAAAGCGTTCATAACAGTCGTAAATTTTTGTCTACTCATAGTAGATTCGCCAAAAGCCACAATCAACTTTTAGAATGGGTTGCTGCGCTTTACTCCATTTTTCAAGCAAAATTCAATGCAAATTTTTTCGTCTTTCTTTTTCGAAAGTAAAAATTCGCCGATCACTCGAAAACACGTATCACCTTTACGACTCTCAGCAATTAACAAAATGTTGAAAACAGCTGAAAGTGCAAACATACATAAGGAAAATGTGTACCAAGGAAAAAAAAGAAAATAACATTTGAAAAACCGATGTATACAACAACCGAAATTAAAAAATACCGCAGCTTTTTCATCATCTCCTGAGTAACCAATAATTACTTTTGTTTTTGTCAAAAAAAAAAACGAACATTAGCATTAAGAATGGAGTGGCTGTAAGAGCTTGCGAAAAAAATATACGAACATCTTCCTTATTCCTTGCATACACTATGTGATCAAAAGTATCTGGACACTCCCAAAAACATACGTTTTTCATATTACCTGCATTGTGCAGCCACCTACTGGCAGATGTATACCTAGAACTGGAAAAAGCCTTTGATTGTGTGAATGTTGACATCCTATTAGACAATCTGTGGAACATGGGCATTAGAGGCGCTGCTTATGACCTAATTAAGTGTTATATGAGCAATAGAAAACAGTTTCTTCTACTTAAAACGGAAAGTGGTGTCCACAAATCAGAGATCACTAGCATAAAATATGGCGTGCCCCAGGGCTCAGTGTTGGGCCCCCTTCTGTTCTTGATCTATGTAAATGATATTAAATATTGTACTATAAATTCCAAAATTGTTCTGTATGCCGATGACACGTCCATTGTGTGTAAAAAGGAATCATGTAATGAACTAGAGGCCGAGTGTAATAATGTGACAAAAGAAATTGTTCAGTTTTTTAATGAAAGCCACTTAAATGTAAGCACCAGTAAAACATGTTTGATGGAGTTTAACAAAAGTAGTTTGAATAATGAAATTAAATTATACATTGGCAATGAATTGGTAAAGAAAGAGTCTAGTGTAAAATTCCTTGGCGTAACAATCCAAAGCAACCTGAAATGGGACACACATATTGACTCCATAGCAACTAAGTTGTCGAAAAATATATTTGCAATCAGTACTATTAGCAAGTTCTGTATAGACACTGTAGTCCTAAAGACGGTATATCATGCTCTTTTCTCCTCTCACTTGAACTAGGGTATTGAAATTTGGGGGGCAATAACCAAAGCTAATCCTACAATTAAACTGAAACATCGGCTTAAGAAATTTTTAGTAAAACACCCTTTCTACACATTAGAAGAGTACCATATTTACATGAAGAACAACAAATGCTTTGTGAAATTATCTGAATAGAAATCAGTAAACATCTTATTGAAATTTTGTTGTAAATTAATGACGTATTCAGAAGAATGTGTCTTGTGTATTGTACAAATAACTTTAATCATTGTTGTTTCTTTGTACATGTGCAGTGTACCATTCGATGTTGAATAAAGCTATTATTATTATTATTATTATTATTATTATTGTTATTACCTGCTGCCAAGTACTCCATGTCAGCGACCTCAGTAGTCATTATACAGCAGAATGGGGCGCTCCGCTGAACTTATGGACTTCGAACGTGGTCAGGTGAGGGTGTCACTTGTGTTATACGCCTGTACGCATGATTTTGACACTCGTAACATCCCTAGGTCACTGTTTCCGATGTGATAGTGAAGTGGAAACGTGAAGGGACACGTACAGCACAAAAGCATACAGGTCGACCTCGTCTGTTGACTGACAGAGACAGCTGACAGTTGAAGAGAGTCGTAATGTGTAATAGGCAGACATCTATCCAGACAATCACATAGGAATTCCAGACTGCTTCAGGATCCACTGCAAATACTACGACATTTAGGCGGGAGGTGAGAAAACTTGGATTTCATGGTCGAGCAGCAGCTCATAAGCCACATATCACGCCAGTAAATGCCAAACGACGCCTCGCTTGGTGTGAGGAGCGTAAACATTGGACGATTGAACAGTGGAAAAACGTTGTGTGGAGTGACGAATCACGGCACACAATGTGGCGATCCGATGGCATGGTGTGGGTATGGTGAATGCCCCATGAACGTCATCTCCCACCGTGTGTAGTGCTAACAGTAAAATTCGGAGATGGTGATGTTATGGTGTGGTCGTGTTTTTATGGAGGAGGCTTGCACCCCTTGTTGTTTTGATTGGCAGTATCACAGCACAGGCCTACATTGATGTTTTAAGCACCTTCTTGCTTCCAACTGTTGAAGAACAATTGAGGGATCCCGAATGCATCTTTCAACATGATCGAGCACCTGCTCATAATGCACTGCCTGTGTCGGAGTGGTTACATGACAATAACATTCTGTAATGGACTGGCCTGCACAAAGTCCTGACCTGAATCCTACAGAACACATATGGGATGTTTTGGAACGCCGACTTCGTGCCAGGTCTCACTGACCGACATTGATACCCCTTCTCAGTGCAGCACTCCTTGAAGAATGGGCTGCCATTCTCCAACAAACCTTCCAGCTCTTGACCGAACGTATGCCTGTGAGAGTGGAAGCTGCCACCAAGGCAAAGGGTGGGCCAACACGATATTTAATTCCAGTATTACCGATGGAGGGTGCCATGAACTTGTATGTCATTTTCAGCCAGGTGTCCAGATTCTTTTGATCGCATAGTGTAGTCCGCATACTACATACTTAGTTTCAACTCATTGCCATGTGTCTATGGCAGTAAAACTGAGACATATATGTTTAAATATCTCATGGCAAAACCTTCTCCGTGTTGTGAGTAATTCTCACAATGCACCACAAATTGCTTCATTATTGACTTCATGACAGGTAACAAGCTAATTGGCAGCACAGCTCAACTGTAAATATGTAATGGCTACTACAGTGATGTAGGAGTTACATGGTATTTTTATTATTATTATTATTATTAGTGATAGCGGTCAAACATAAAGCACAGTTACTCAGTGAACATGTGTCGAGCATTAATTAATAAAGCATTTAGCGATGGCCTATCAGGGTGACTTAGAGTTCCAACTTGCCTTAGTGTTAGGAAAGAAAAAAAACATGATATGATGTGAGACAGAGTTAGATGTTTAGTAACTGCTTTAAATGTCATTTGTTTTCTACTCACTGACTTGTATTACAGCAAGATTGATTTAAGTTAATATTCATTACTCAAAATAAGCAACATATTTGTATATGAACATTCCTATAATAAGTCTTCAAGAAACTTTAGTTCCATGTGCCATTTGTACCATAGCAGCTGATCGTTGCATGGAGCCTGAGTTGGAAGCAGTGCAAGATAAAGAGAAAAACCACCCCCCCCCCCTCCCCCTCTCCATCATCATCACCTCATGGCTCCTTGCGGTATGCTTTTTTTTCCTCATTGACAAATATAACTTGAGACATCAGCATGCTACTAGATTGCTGAGATTGCTGGCCATCGTAAATAAAGGTGATATGTACAGATCACAACTTCGAAGCAAAGCTGAACTTATCTTGGGTATACTGGGCACACACACACACACACACACACACACACACACACACACACACACACACACACACACAGACAGTACATTGCTCCATGTCCTTGCTCATCGCATCACTTTGGTCACCGTGTGTCGCGTTCACTGGTGCTAGTGCCGTGGCAGATTATAGTTATGTGTATGTGTATGTGTCAACAAGATCTATCCATTTGAAGACCAAAGATGCTATTGACCTTGAGGGATAAGGCTGATAATAGGCACCTATAGGAACAGCTGCATATCCAGCTTCTGTGTTGGTTCTACTGACCCACTGCTGCCCATCTAGGAGCAATTCAAGCATATAAGCTCACCCAGTCCACAGTTACTGCTGACCTATGGAAATGGCATTCACAAATTGCCCACAAGTGTCAGTGCCATTTTGAATTGACACAAAAGCAGATGTACTAGTTCTTGGTATGGGCCTAATTTCAGTCCTTGTCCAGGGAGAAGGCTAGAATTGTTTGAAACCTACCTAAGTACTGCTCTTTGTGGCTCAGTGATAAAATACCAGACCATGCATCAAAAGGTCACAAATTTGATCCCTGGTCAGTCCCAGGATTTTTATGTATCAGTTGTTTCAGATCTGATACTGTGTCTTGATGTGAAAAATGCTTAGCTGTCCCATGTTTCGAGTAAACACGTAATTGTAGGTTATCCTAGAATTGCTGTAGGATAAGTCAGCCCACAGGTTGAAAGAAGACAAGCGTGTACCACCTGTAAGACCATGCCTAATAAAGCACCTTCAGTTGGATGGCAGCTTTAATTTTTTATTAACATTTTATTCAAACAGTGCAGCTATATACCTTTTTACACTAATGCATCTAAGAAGGCACTTGACCATGTTTGCTGTTTGTTTCTTCAGTCGCATAATTCAAATTGTGCCATGATATTTTTCTCTCTGATTTCATTTAGTACATATTGAAATTTCAATAAACACAATGAGTAAACAAAAGATGTTAAGTTTTGTTTTATAATACTTTGATTTACTTATGAATCTGATTTTAAGACATAAATTTAATTCTAAGATCTGCTGTATTGACAAACATGTGAGTCTAAGAGAAGTGAGTCTATACACTTCACCAAAGTGCTTGTAAAGCATGAAAGAGTATAAGTGTGAGTGTTGTGACTCAAAATAAATGACAACGATGAACAAAAGCATTATGTTCATAAAAACCATACTTGGCATGATGCACAGTTACTTTTTGATTTGTACTTTAACACAATGTTTCTTTTAAATATATTATTCAAAGAATTTTCTTTAACATTTTCCCTTGTTAAATACAATTTTTTAACAATAATCCCATTTGATGTCTGAAAGTCTTTGTGTATGTCTTCAGTAGAGCTTTGATCATTATGTCTGCTATCTGCTCTTCAATAGAGATTTGTAGAACTCTAAATCTTCCTTCAGAAAGTTTTTCATGAATAAAGAAATGCTTGTTGCCTGTATGTTTGCATCAGTGATGAAATTCAGGATTCTCTGCCAACTTAAGTGCTGCAGAATTGTCAATTTATAGAATTGGAATTTCACATAGTCTTTTTGTTTCTCCAAACAACTGAGTTAACTGAACAATCCCCTTGACAGCTTCATTTGTGGCAACTATTTCAGCTTCAGTTGTAGATGTTGCTACCAAGGCAAGTTGCTGACTTAGCCATGAGATCATCCCTGATGATGACTACTCCAGATTTTGATAAGTTTGTTTTTTTTAATTTTCTCCAAAATCTGTGTCACTATAGCATTCCAAAGTCATACCCTCACCTCTTGATTTGTATATGATTCCGTAGTCAGTTGTTCCTGCTACATAATGGAAAACTATTTTTACTTTTAATATGTCTTCTTTGGTGGGGTTATCAAGAGATCTTGCAGAACACTTGCACTGAAAGCTAGATCAGAGCTTCAGGTGAACATAAGATATGTTAATACTCCAACTGCTTCTCTATATGGGAAGGACTGCTTTACCTTTTCATCTTTCCCTGGATGTGAACTTCTGTAAATTTCAACATTTGATTAGAAACTGCTTTACATTCTGAAAAGTTGAAGCATTTTAAAATGCTTTGTGTATAAGCCTTTTGATGAATCTTAATATTGCCATCCTTATCATGCTCAGTTTGCAGACCTAAAAAATAGTTTGCAACTGATGTTGAGATCTTGAACTCAGTTTGTAATTCTTGAAAAAGTGGCAGCTATCAACACATCATAAACATGCAGAAGTATCAGAACTTCTTTGCCATCTTTTTTTTATTTTTTTATTTTTATTTAGTCCTTCAAATCCCATATATATAGAATATATACAAGGATATTGGACATGGTTAGGTATTTACAAGATAAAATACAGTTTGTATTGCAATCCTACGGACTAGATATTGAAGTTATTTAGCACAGTTTCATAAATACAACAAACATTACAGGCAACATAAAAAGTAGAATATTAATAATGCATCTTTATTTTTGTTGTTTGGCTTTTATATATTCTGCCAGACTGTAAAAGCAAAGATCAATTAAATATGCCTTTACTTCAGCCTTAAAACTACAGAGTTTACCTGTTGATTTAATATGTTTAGGTAGATTATTGAAAATCTTTATGCCAGTATGTAGTGTGCCTTTTTGGCACAATGATGTTCTCACTCGTTTCATATGAAGGTCAGATTTTTGCCTTGTATTGTGTGCATGTATATCTTCATTTTTTAATAAGATATCTGGGTGTCTATCGATATATTGTTTGATGAAAACTGATGTTTCGTAGATAAAAATGCAAGGAAGAGGAAGAACTGACATTTTTTTGAATATGGGTCTGTATGATTTCGTATTGTTTACCCCTTCAATAATTCTTAGTATTCTCTTTTGCATCCTGAAAAGTTTAATATTTGTTGTTGTATTGCCCCAGAAGATTATGCCATATTTAATTACAGAATGCACATAGGAGTAGTATAAATTTAACAGGCTGGCATTGCTGCAACAAGTTTTTAAGATCCGTATCATGTAACAGGTTTTGCTTAGTTTTCTTTGCAAATATTCAATGTGTACCTCCCATTTTGTGTTGTTCTGGAGCCGGAGTCCCAGAAATTTAGTGCTGTCAACACTTTCAAGAACTCTGTCCCTAAGTTCTATTTCTATGTTTGGGTGGTGTCTTCCTTTTACATTATAGAAGTTCAGTGCTATTGTTTTTTCTTTGTTTATAATTAGCTTGTTGTAGCTGAACCACTGCTCTACACTGTTCATTGTTTGGATAGCGGAGTCTTTTAGTTTTTCTTCTGTTTTACCACTAATAAGGAAGCTTGTATCGTATGCAAATTGGAGGGTAGTTTGGCAATACTTGTTGTACATAAGATCATTGACATAGAGGTGAAACAGAATGGGTCCTAATACTGATCCTTGAGGGACACCATATTTCACATTTTCATATCCTGAATAGTAGTAGCTGATTTTGTTATGGTCAGTATATTGCACTTCAACCACCTGTTTGAGACCACATGGGTATGTCTTGAGCCACTCGTTGGATTTACCTCTAATTCCTAACTGGTCAAGCTTCTGCAGTAGAGCATTATGGTCAATGGCGTCAAAAGCTTTAGATAAATCAAGACATATGCCTGTCACAAACTCACTTGCATTCAGTTGAGTATAGATTTCATTAAGAAATTCAAATATTGCATTTTCAGTTGAATAGCCTTTCCTAAAGCCATGCTGTGAAGGAGAGAGAATTTTATTTTTATTTAGGAAATCAGACAATCTCTTATAAGAAACTTTTTCTAAAATTTTTGAAAATACAGGCAGTAGGGCTATTGGTCTATAATTTGAAACACATTCTGGATTTCCTTTTTTGAACAGTGGTTTCAGCTTTGCTGTTTTTAAGCATGAAGGGAAGGTTCCTGATGCCAGTGAGCTGTTGCACAAATGTGTCAAGGGTTCAGCTAATGCAAGACAGCATTTTTTAATAATTGCATCTGGTATTCCATCAATTCCACATGAGTACCCTGTTTTCAAGGTTTTTATAACTGATAAAATTTCTTCAGAAAGTGTGGGTGAAAGGAACAAAGATGTAGACACATTTCTCACACTATTGCATGATGGAGGTGATATTTTGTTGTGTTCCTCCAGTCCACTCATCAACTGGTCACTTATGTTTGCAAAATATTTGTTGAAGGTCCCTATAATTTCTGTTGGGCAAGAAATCATTTGTCCTTCATAACATAAGTTCATATTTTTATATTGTTTGGTTTCACTTTTTGTTTGATTTTTTATAACTTCCCATATAGCTTTAGAATTGTTTTTTGAATTTGCAATGTATTTGTCATTTGCCATTGTTTTAGCTTTCCTTACAACATTTTTGAGGATCCTCTTGTAATTCTTCTGGTACAAATGAAATTCATGAGGCATGTTCTGTGTCTTTGCTATATTGTGTAATCTTCTTTTCTCTGCACAAGATATTCTAATACCTGTTGTAATCCATTTGTTCGTTTTGAAGTTAGGTTGACATTTTCGCTTTTTTAATGGAAATGCAGCTTCAAAGTATGACATGAAGATTTCCATGAATTTTTCAAACATTTTGTTAGTATTTTCACAAGTATTCACTTCATACCAAGTTTCTTCACTTAGTCTCTGTACAAAAAGGTTTATTTGTTTGTTAGCGAATTTCGTTGCTTCTTTTACAAGTTCCTCATTCTCAGTTGTTTCACTTGGGCTGTGCAAAGCAATAAACTGTGCATAGTGCTCACTGAAGCCAGTATTAAGATTTCTGGCACAGAAATTGTGATTTACATTTGTGTTTATTAATATCTGATCAATTGTTGAGCTAATTGCTGGTGTAACTCTTGTAGGAGAGTCTATGGTGGCTTTTATGTTATATGTTTCCAGTAGGGTCATCAAGCTTTGCTGGTCTTTTGAGAGTTCTTGAAAATCAATATTAAAATCTCCACATATGATCTATTTTGAATGTGCAAGCATGGGTCTGCTTGGCTTACCCTGAAATCTAGACTGAACAAAAAGTCTCTGAATTGCTTATCCCAGCATCTTGGCACTTGTTTTAAACCATGCAATCTATTCTTCAACCTGCACACTCTGTTGGTACCATCTTCACAACACATTGGTTGTGTCATATAAATGGTTTCCTCAAGTGTTTAATACCGGAAGGTCATTGATACATCAAACTATCTGAGATACATTCTTTTTGTTGCAGCAACACTCAGAATGGATCAAATTCTTGTCATTTTTGCAACTGGACTAAACCTTTGACTGTAATCTACACCTTCACATTAACTAAAGCCTTTGGCAACCAGTCAAGACTTAAATTTTTTGATCTGAGCCTCACTGTTTGTTCTCAGTCAGAACACCCATTTACACAGTATTGCCATGGCACTCCTCAATATATCTTCAAGTTCTCAGGTTTCATGTTCCATAAGATATTCCATTTCTCTGTCCATTGCTGCTTTCCATCTGATGATATCCTCTTGTCTAAGTGCATCCTCATAGGTGTCAGGAATCTCTGTTGTGATGAGGAAATTTTCTGACATCATTGCATAATTCTTGAGGTAATTTGGCCTCTTTAATGATGAATACTCTTTTAACTTCACTCATATTCTCTCTTTGTAGGTCTGTGTATGTGCTAGCTTTTTACTCCAAGCTGTCTTCTGAGAGTGTTTTTTCCTCACTCTCTGATTAATTTTCAATATAATATGAAATTGCAGATAGTTTTCCACATTCAAATGGTAATGTAACTTGTTCAATACAGCATCCTGGTTTTTCTTCAAGCTGCACATCTCTGGACAGCACAACCAAATTACTTTCTTTTATCCCAATGCTGAAGCATCTATCACCATCGTAACCAATAATAAGTTCTTTCACTGCTTTTTTGTGCATTTTCTTCATTTTTTATTTGGAATGTGTGCATAGCATGTTGAGCCAATTATCCTTAGATGTGTAATTTGAGGCTTCTTCTGTTCCCACAACTCATAGTGACTAACATCTTCTGTGTATGATTTCCCTGTTCTGTTCAAGATGTAAACTGCTGTGTTAACCAGCTCAGCCTTTCTTTGTTCTGGATAAATGACATCTGAATTTGACTATTGAAGTGGCCTGGCTATGTCAGCAAAGTCCTATTATCCCATTCACAAATGCTGTTTTGCTTAGGAGTATAGCAGCCAATCAATGTGTTAGACCATTTGAACTTAAGATAAATCTAACTTCTTTGTTATTGAACTCCTTATCATTATCACTAAGCATCTCTTTAATGAAGTAATCCAATGCCTTTGAGTGTGAGAGAAAATCTTTGAGAACTTATCCTCAACTCTCATTTTTCTGCAACAAAATAATCATAGTGTCTTTGAACAAAATGAGGTAACATTTCTTCTGGAATGACTGATCAAAAGGTCCACACAGGTCATCTGATATCAACTCAGCAGACCATGTTGACCTTTCTCTTGTTCAAAATGGTAGATGATATGCCTTCACAAATTTGCATGATTGAGAAATCTCTGCTCATTCCTTGACATCAATGTTAAATTCCTTTTTGAGTTTTGTTTTAACATGATATTTATCTTGATGACCCCATATTTCATAACACAGTTGAAGCACATCAAATTTATGATCCACTGAAAGATTCACAGTTGCATCCTTCTCTGGTATTAAGTGCTTAATGACGGCTTTTTACAGAGTGCCACCAACTTCACAATTTCCACACAGTCTCACTTCAGCAATTGCCAAAGAACAATATGCAGAACTTGACTGAAATGTTCTATTTTTGTTACAATCTTGGGCAGCTAAAACAGAAAGAAGACTAGGAAAATTTTGGTTCATACCAGGTATCAATCAGGGTCATTTCTTCAAGTGTACTTCAGACTGTTAACAGAATCTGAATTGATCCTTTCCTACTGCTTCTAGAGACTTGTGTCCAGCGGCCTCAATACAGCAGGGATTGTTGAATGCTTTGAAGCTGACAACATAATCAGGACTATTTGTCATATGTGTTGTTGCACTACTATCAATCCACCAGTTGTGCACATTCACTTATATTGAACAGATCTCCCCACAAGTGGTAAGCAGTGCTACATTTGCAATCACAATTGTGACCACATTCTTCTACTCTGTTGCAGTTTTAGCCAGTCTTCCATAAGCACTCCACTTCTTGCAATATTTGATCTGATGGCCCAGTCATTTTCAATAGTTGTGCTTTTCTTTAATTTTGAATTTGTATGTTTTTATTTATTTATTTTTGTGCACTTGATTTGGCTACTAATGCCTCTTATCCAGTTTTGTCATGACATTTTGTGAAATTTCTCTCAAACAAGCACAATTGTTTCTTCAATTCATGAAATGGTTTCTTATTATCTTTCATTAATAACATCCAGCTCAATTTAAAAGAATCAAAACTTGCAGGTGAAATACGTAAAACTTTACATGCCAGTATCAAATCAGGTACAGCATTTTCTACTTTTGCTTTAAGGCCGGTGTTCAGCTTGCTCCACAGACATGTTAACTTCACTGTGTGTGTGGAAATGTCCCCTCCCAGAGTCCAGTTAAATGCCAAGAATTCAGAATAAATCTTGAACAGCTGATCCTTTGATGATGCTTCAAAATTCTACTTCAATGCCTCCCATGCTTCATGAGCTGTTTCTTTGTCCATGACCTTCTGATGCACAGTATCTGTAACTGCAGTAAAAATAATTGACTTGGCATAACAGTATAAATCTGATTTAGCTCTGTGATCCTTTATTGCTGCATCATTAACACCTTCAGAAAGTTGGTCTGGTTTCACCATCTTGCCATCAATTACATCTAAAATTCCTTCATGATAGTCCATTAGATCTCATGTTTTTTCTCTTCCACATAGGCCAATCATATATCTAAAAACAAAGATGATGTGACTTACCAAATGAAAGTGCTGGCAGGTCAACAGACACACAAACAAACACAAACATACACACAAAATTCAAGCTTTCGCAACAAACTGTTGCCTCATCAGGAAAGAGGGAAGGAGAGGGAAAGACGAAAGGATGTGGGTTTTAAGGGAGAGGGTAAGGAGTCATTCCAATCCCGGGAGCGGAAAGACTTACCTTAGGGGGAAAAAAGGACGGGTATACACTCGCACACACACACACATATCCATCCACACATATACAGACACAAGCAGACATATTTAAAGATTTGGTCTTTATAACCATAGGCCAATCAGTTTCACTAGTCAATGTCTTGCCGTGTTTTATCCGATCCATTTGACCTTTAAAAATTAGACACACTCTAAATACTAATTTTAAAAAAAACTGTTTACCTTCTGCACACATGTGTAGCTGGAACCCATAGTCTATTGAAGTTTCAATAAACACAATGAGTTAACAAAAAGCATTGAGATTTTTTTTTCTAATAGTTTGAATTATTTATGACTGGTTTTAACACACACATTTTATTCTATAGTCTGTTCAAAATTACTTGATGGTTGAAGTCCGTCAATTGCACAATGGTGCTGCCACATTGGCCACTGGCTACCACTCAGTTACATATAACACACAAATATGGCAAGTCACTTCACAAATGCTGTTAATGTGTAACACAGAGCAATGTTGGAAGTGCCTGCTGCAAGGTATGTTGGAAATGTGAGATGCCTATCAACACCTAAACTGAAGTAATCAGTGACTGAAATGCGGCAGTTGATGTGCACTGTAGCCCTGAATTTAAACTGTTATCTTAAGCTAACCTCATGATGTGTAATGTATCTGAGAAACCGGAGGTCAATAATCTGAGGCAGAAATAAGATCATGATCATTTTGTTCACAGCTATTAAAGCTAACCTTGACAAACAAACTAAAAACAGAAAAAGTTCCGTTCCAGTGCAAAAAGCAAACTAATTTCTTGCTATCATTGGTTATCTGGAACTATCCTTTCACGAGCTGCTGCATTACTAACTAATGGGCAGTCCTTGTTGGCACTTGATTGCAGATTATAGGCAACGCAGGCAGATTCCAGATGAAAAAAGATTGATAGGTACAAAAGTAAGAGCAAATAAAAAAAGTCAATAAGATGATGAAAATGACATGGCAAAGAATTAGAAATTAAAAAAAATACATTTACACCAATTAACTGGATAAAAATGACAATCAGAACCTTTTGATCAGGTTTACAACCTTCAGCATAGCAGGTTAATATGCTAACAATCCCACTAAAGTTGAGCACAAATTATGTTGGTGTGTGTTAGGATGTAATCACCCAGTTGCAATTATGAATTGCAGGCTTCAAAAACTCAGTTTCATGCAATCTCATGCAAAGCTTATCTAAGGTAAGCTGATCTCTGTGACTGTAATAACCGTAAATGTGATTCTGAATCACATCTTGTGCAGAAGTTTCCAGTAATGTGTAGTTAGTGCTGTGTATGAAATGTGTGTATTTCATTGACATCACTATGTTTTTGTGTTGTTTGTGGTGTGATATCAGGTTTGATGAAATGTGAAATAAAAGTGCCAGATCCATTATTCAGGCAAGAATGGTAGAGAACGATTTGGAAGTGAACTAACCAAGTGTTGTGGCAGTTTGCCAACGATGAATATTTCAGGCATAATGTTGAGCACTTTGGTTGGAGAAAACCAGCTCCAATGTGTGACGCATCAAATATCAAATTTTAATCAGACTATAAAATCCACTTCATTGACAAACTTATGAGTGTAATGCGGCATGTTTTGTTGTTGCTTCAGCACAATGTATACACTTGACAAAAGGGCATGTAAAGCACAAGAGAGTATAAGTGTGAGTGTTGTAACTCAAAGTAAAAGATAAAGTTGAACAAAAATATGTGCATAGAAGCCAAACTTACTTAAACAGAATAACTCCAAGCATGATTACTTTTTGATTTAAACTTTATTTATTTAAATTTTATGGCCTTCATTGGACCACTCTAGCCAACTTTTTTTTTAAAGTGTGTTACTAAAAGAATTTACTTTAACTGTACTTCTTCACCTGTTTTCGATTTACCCATCTAATCTTTAGCATTCTTCTGCAGCACCCACTTCAAAAGCTACTGTTCTCATTTTGTCTGGACACTTTATCGTCCACATTCCAAATCCATACAAGGCTATACACCAGACAAATACGTTCAGGAAAGACTTCCTAAAACTCAATTTAAAGTTCAATGTTTACAAATTCCTCTTTTCAGGTATGCTTTTCTTCTGATTACCTGTCTGCATTTTACATCCTGTATATTTTAACAATCATCAGTTATTTTCCTGCTTAAACAGCAAACTTGTCTGCTACTTTTAGTATTTTGATTCTGAATTCACTTCCTCTAGCATAATCTGCTTTAGTTTGTCTACACTCCATCTATTTTTATTTATTTATCATATGAAGAAAACAAATACAAATACACCACATTCCTGGAAAAATGAGCATAGTTACAAGCTCGTCCAATCTTGTTATCCATTCACATAATGCATGGTGAATGCCCATTGTTGTCCTTTTGTACACTCAAAGAGCACTGTGAACAACAATATGGTGAATTGACTGTTAGGAGACACCACAGTCACAAGTTTCGAAACTAATCCATCCCTATTTGTGTAGCACATGACGTCTCCCTTACCCAGTTCACATGCAGTTCATGATCCTCCATTGATGTCATGGGAAATTGAATCCTTGTACCTGCATGAAAGGGTTCTCAACTAGATGTTTGTTGGCTACTGATAACTGCTACCAGTGATTTTCCAGAAATGACTGACACTGAAAGAGACCCCGATAAGGAATTTTACTGGTTACCATGATAGTTTCAATGATTTCAAGTGTTGGTGTTCTGATAGTGCAATATCTCAATGAATTGATAGCTAAGGATTCTATTGAAGTCACAAGGTTCTTTCTGAGAGCCACAAATTTCTGAAATTGGACCACTGTTGTGCTACTACACTCCATTAGCAATGTGATTACTTTTGTTAATGACAACTGATCTTCCAAGTCCTTTTCCATCTCTGACAGTATTAAAATGTCAGTAAACATTATAAAGTTTTGTTGGTTCTCTGTAAATAATAATTCCTTTTATAACAGTTGATACAGTCAAGTTTGTAGAGTATGCTACGCAATCTTGTTTTCAACGTAAAATTTGTATGTGTTATCACATATTTATAACATGATCAGTTTCAATTTCTCACACAGTGATCTGCAGATCTAAAAGAGACAGAAAAATATTGTACATAAAATGTTTCCAACTACTTAAAATAACTACTGTGTAAAAAGAAAATGATAGAGAACATCTCAAAATTTCGTGACAGTCAATAACTCATCACATGTAGTACAAATACACTCTTTGTCATTAACCTTACTGTGCATTGTACAATGCTAGTATTCAAAATAGGGACAAACACACTCTGCCACAGGGTGCAACAGTGTGCACAGTTCCATGAATAAACTTACTGTATAAAACAAAATTAAACAATGGAAAAGGTGGTGGAAGATTAATTGGGTTAGTAAAGTTTAGTTTGGGGTACTAAAGGAATCATAAAATCTGAAGTAATTTGAAAAAAAAATAAAAATAAAGGTACGAAAGGACAGAGACGAAACATTGCAGCACTGATGTTAGACAAACTGAATTAGGAACCAAGATACTAAATGTTAAAATGTGGTGCATTAGTATACAGAAACAAGAGAGATTTTGATGCCGACTGCCTCATGTGAAACCAAAGTCCATCTGAATAATCCATCTGCACACACATATCAGTGACTGAAGACAACAAGAAGTTAGTGTATGCCAGAAGACAGTGACTGTTCCTGGCAGCAAAGAACTCATCAACAGGGTCTTCGCAGGGTCTACCTTGCATCTTAGTTATTTAAGTTACTTCATGTTTTATGATTAACATTTAGGGAATTCTTTTATTATCCATAATTAAAATTCTGTTGCTTAATTTTGTTTTTATACAATAAATTTAATCATGTTACTGTGCAAATTGTTGTGCTCTCCGACAGGTGTGTGTTTCCATTTATTTTAAATAGTTTTAATGACACAGTATGTCTTTTTACTACATGTGATGAGCTACTCTTTGTAACAAAATTTTAATGGTATTTTTCTATCATTTTCTTGTCTTTTTGTACAGAACATATTGTAAGTAGCTAGAAATAATTTATGAACAATATATCTGCTATATATCAGCCATGAAAACCAGTCATCATTTTATAAATATACAGTCAAGGTAAGTATATTTTATAAATAATTCCTTTTCCAAATTTCTTGATCTCTATATTTTATTTCTATAAGCTTCGGAATTTTACTTCATTGTGTATAAAAAGTAAAATTATAAATAGCTGAATCATTTATGTTATGCTTTATGTTAGTAGTAGAGAACAAGGAAACTGAAATATAGCTTACTGGAACTGAATGCTATTTTAAATGCAAGAAGAGAGAAATATTAATACATTGATTGTGTCTAGCTTCCCAGTGTTTTGAGTCATGTACCATATTGTAAATATTATAGTTTTGTTACATTTAAAAACAAGAGTAAATACAAAAAAAGAAAAAGTTCTTACAAGTCCACTGTAAGCCATCCAGTGAAAATAACTAGCACAGAAAGTAGTATAGAGCGTACAGGATTTCCTTCTCTGCTTACAGAGGTTGGGAAATTAGATGACATTGTGCCAAGCATGTGAGAACTTCAGGCAATAAACTGACAGATGAAACAGGCTAGGATTTGTTTAACATTCGTACTGTGACACATTATGTCATTCCTCTGAGGTTAGCAACCTCACATCTGAGGCATATGGTTTACATTTGCATCTTCACTCTGCTTGCCACCCAACACATTGTGGTGGATGGTATTTCTGCTATCATCATTTCTCTCCTTTCTTGTTCCATTCATGAATGGTGTGCAGGAAGAACGAATGTCAGTAAGTTTCCATATGATCATGAATTTCCCTGATTTCCCCTTTCTGGTCATTTTGTAAGATTTATGTGGGAGGAAGTAATAAGTTGTCTAACTCTTCTTGGACCATATGTTCTCAGAAACAGTAAGCCTCTCCATGATGCACAAAACTTCTCTTTTAGTTTTTTGTCACTGGAGTTTAATGAACATCTCCGTAACACTTTCTCTTTTACAATCCCCTCACAGAATGTCCTACTTTTCTTTTTCCCTATATCTGCTATTAAATCTACATGGTAGGTGTCACAGACTGATAAGCCGTATTCAAGAATTGGCCAAATGATTATTTCTTTAAACCAATATGTTTCCTTAGGATTCTTCCAATGAATCTCAGCCTGGCATCTGCTTTTCATACAACTTGATTTGTGCAGTCATTTCACTTGAGGTCAGTCTGAGAAAGATTCAGATCTAGGAATAACCACTTGTCTGCATCATGTACATGATGATGAGTAGGTACTCCTACATGTGAATCTTCCTTCATATTTATGAGCAATATTTTACTTTTTCATCTTAGTCCTTGCTAGTCCCTGCTCTAATTGTTGATTCTCTACAGATCATCCTACTTTTCACTACAATTTTCTGACATCAAAAATTGTCCATAGAAAACACCATTTTTCATGAATAACCTCAAAGAGCTTCTGACATTATTTACTAGATTATTTATTTGTATGTCACAGTCTATTGCTGGATTTAAAAATGTAATGTGTATGCAGAGTTCTATACAGCAAAAACAGATATGAAACATAATGCAGTATTTTGAGACTGTTTTATTCAGAGCAGTCACTCATGTTCATATGTAGCACAATTAGAAAAATTCGCAGAGAAGCTGTTGCATAACTAATTACACCTGGTTGCGTATTGTCAAGTGGGAATTAAAACACAGAAATTAACAGTCACAGAACTTTGCACTGCAGCAAGGAGAAACCAATCAAGGTGCTCTTGGTGGCCAGTGCATGAAACCTGTTGACACCTCATTGAGCAGATCAGCTGTCCACCTAACATTTCCGTAGTCTGCAATATGTCGCTACATCACCTCCCTTGGTGAAGGCAGAGCATCATTCTCGATGTATGCTGGGAGCATCATCCAGGAATCATCTCAGGAAGTGTATGCACCACCCAGAATACATATGTCATGGCAGTTGAGCCAGATATGATTACAATTGAGGTTGTTGAAATTCTGATGTAGGATGCAACTGTTTGCATTGATCATTTTATCCTGATGTTTCTGACAAAATGAAAGCTGGCACCACTCTATTGGGACAGTGTTGTGCTTGATGTTGATGAGAATGTCTATTGTTCTTCCACTTCTGTTAAGGATACAATATGGACCAGCATATTGAGGTATCAATGAAGGTTTCACCTCATACCTGTGCAACATTACATGAGCACAGGATTACAACTTTCAATGCACAAAGGTATGTGGAGTTCCATGACATGATGTTTGATGTGGCCGGATTTGTGACATTTGTTCCCTTAAGTGAGTAATGAAATCTGATTCATTTGAGATATCAATCGTGATTGCACATGAGTCAACAAAACCAACAGGTAGCCACAGAATTTCTCCATAAACAATTTTAGCCAGTGAAGAGTCTAGGTCAGGATTGTAACTGTTATGCAAGCCAAGTAAGACTAATGATAATGCAGATGTCCAATTTGATTCATTAGTGGGGCTCTTAATGACCAGTACCAGTGTCCAACCGTACCATTACTTGCAGGGTGGTAGTTTCTTCTGTGGTGCATTGTGCCACAAAATTTATTCTGCTGGGCAAATAGTTTAGACTCAAACTCCTTGGTCTGTTGTAATGTGAAGTGGACAACCAAAACTCAGTACTCAGTGCAACAGAAAGGTAGTGGCCAGTATCATGGCTGAATGTTGTCTACTGGGATGGCCTCTGGCCATCAAGTAAAACCGTCAATCGCTGTTTTGTTGCCAAATAAATGATGATAAATCATCAGCACAACAAGAACAACACAACAACCCTTGTTGCACTGAATCTATGAATCTTTGCCATGTCTGGGCAGCATGTCCTAATCCAGACATCATGAATCAGCTTTCAAAGACGCCAAATGTATTAATATAATGTATGGTGCTGTGACATACCTCTTTTGGGGCACCTGGAAGATGTGTGATATGTTGGAACTGCCCCATTAGCTGAGCATATAGTATACTGGCTGTTGACCAGATCAGCTTGTCATCATATACCACTGCACAGTGTCAAAACCCGTTGGCAGAAAAGTTGGTGATGCTGCTGATGAGGTGTGCATTAGCATATGGCAGTAGGCGATAGTGAGCTAAAACATGGGCTTTTGATGATCAGGTCCATCACAATGCCACAGTAAAATTCCACGTAAATTCACATTGTAGATCCAGATGTAATTCCATATGTTGTGTTACATAAGTAGTGAAGGATGAGTTGTTAGCCACAGAAAGATGTAACAAGATTGCTTGCTGATACTTGTGTAACAGGGTTCACCACAAAATACATGCATCAGAACCAGTGTCCACTAAAAATTTTTGTCCTGTCTTGTAGTCTGTTATGAAGAGGTGCAGAGGCAGTGAATGACAATTGGGTTCCCCTTCTTCAGACTGTCATTTTTGATTGAAGAATGAACACAGAGATATACACTTGTGTGCCTGATCTCTGAACTTTCAGTGATATCAGCAAGTGTCAGGTTGAGTAGAGTCATCTGCTGCTGAGAAGTCTGCAGAGGAATGGCTTGTCAGTCATTTATGGAAACGCTCCCCTGCGTACTGGTCAGAGGGTAGTTCACTGATCTGTTTTCTCAATGTGTTGACCTGGGTTTTGAGGCTGTCGTGATCTGCACGCGTTCCTCTTGACGTGCTGTGGCCTGCCACCATGCTTGCAGTGCAGGAGGTCAGCACAGGTGCATCCTGAATCCTGTTTGCCAGGTCTGCTATGACATCTAGCAACATTTCTGTTTGGGAACCTATAATAGCTTTTACTTGTGCTGCCAAGTGTCTTCTCCATAATGTGTGTAATAAGTTATCTGGCACCATGTGCATATCAACCTTGATTAATAAATGACAGAGGTACTGGGATGGTTTTTTGCCTCCAATGTCCTTCTGCATCAGTACCTGTCTTGTTCTTCTTGTGAAGCGGCCTCTCTACAAATTAACTCGACCTCAAGCTTTCCATATTCCTCCATATCTGGAGGTGTGATTTTTACATTTGCTCCTTTGCTGCATAACAATAATCTAATGGGCCAATCCCAGTGTAAATTTGGTGAAATCTTTTATCACTGCAGTGCAGAGGAAACTTGCCTCTGTCTGCACGTACCATAATGCTGGGGTGTGTGGACAAAATGGCGGTAGCCCCACTGCAGGTCTGGATACTGTGGGTGTGCCATCCATCTCGCAATTTCCTGCTTCTTGGAAATTCATTATGATGCTTCTGTATTGATGACTTTATTTTCTCTAGCTGTATCATGCTGGAGTCACTGCTACCAAAGCTGTTGATTGATTTGAGAACTTAACACGTACGATGAGTTCTATACAGTGAGAACAGATATGAAACATAATGCAGCATTCTGAGACAGTGTTTTATTCAGAACAATCTTACACATTCATATGTAGAACAATTCACAGAGAATCTGTTACATACTAACACAAATGGGAATTAAAACACAGTAATTACTACCCACAGAACTTTGCACTGTAGCAAGGAGAACATGATTACAGTGCTCCTGGCAGCTAGTGCACGGACCCTGTCAACAGCTTAGCTGCCTACCTGACATCGCTGTGGTCTGCTGCATGTCACTACACATATTGTAAGTAACTCCACTATAAGACTTCCTTGGGGCACTCCCAAAGTTACTTTTACTTGGTACCCCTGTCTATTTCCTCCCATTAAGAACAATATGTTGAGTTCTATCTGTTAGGAAGTCCAGAATCTAATCACAACTTGAGTGCAATACTTGCTTAGCTCATGTTTTATCATGTGTCATAGACAGAATGAGTTCGTCCTGCAAGTATAATGAAATGCCCCCAAATAGAATCTATAATTTCCACATTGATTAATTCTCTGATGAGATAAGTCATCCCTCACCAATGACAATAACCACAACAACAACAATAACTTTTTATTCCCACTCTGTTGTAGTAGAATAATGCTTTGTCATTGCTATACCAATTAGATAGCTTTATGCTGAAGCTTATGCACTCTGGCACCAGTAGCAGTGTGAGCTTGAACTGGAATTAGTCTACTGCTGTGTACCCAGTCTGTACTTAGTCTGCTGATGTGTTCCCAGTTTCACCAGACAATATATTTGCACAGTGACTATCAGTATGTCAATCAAGAGTGTTATCTCCATACTCCTTTTTCAGTCCCTTGTTGAAATGATGTGGATTTCTTTTGTAGTGACCCTTGTACATGGAAAACTGTGTATTGGTCTACAACTCTTGTGAGCCATCACTGTGGATTCACTTGATATAAACTTTTGAAATATTTACCTTTTTCATTGGCACCCAAAGCTAAAACTGGACCACTGACAAGCATATCTGAATATTTGCTGCATCTCATTTCTGTATTTGTATCTGTTATAAGCATAATAATTATTGCTGTACAGTCATTTAATTTCCTTTGTAAACCCCCTTCCCTCCCTAACTAAATCTCTTTTACCACTACTGAAAATTAAGACTGGCAAGAACATTCTCCTAAAACCTTGTATGAATGAGTATAAATTGCTGTTAATGTGATGCAGCATAGAATGTTGAATTATAGGGGCACAGTTTTAACCACATAGCTGCTGCCATTGTGTCACTCCTGTGCTGTAATGTGGAGGCCATTATGAAACTAATTAGAAACACATTTGGGGCACCTTCTGCCTGATCACTTATCAGCTGATGTCACAATCTAGTGGGACTAATGTCTTCCCTGTCTATATATATAGGTGTTCCCCTATTGTATGACACAGTCCTAAACCAATACTTGTGATTATGTTACTGTTACTATTTATCTGTATTTTATGCATAGGAAAATCTGTGTTTGGTCAACGACCCATGGTCCAAATATCTGATGGAAAAATAAGAGGAATTTATGACTTTGCCTATTATGGAAGGCAGTTTGCAGGCTTCATTGGTATTCCTTACGCTGAACCTCCACTTGGTCAACTTCGATTCAAGGTATCAGTGAAAATTGTTTCTTTTTGTTTTATTCAAGTATATCTACATTAAACCACGTTAAGATCTACAGGTGCATTTTTTGTTCTTGTGTAACCCACACCAGAAAACTCACTTGTGTATAGACTGTCAAAGATGTCAACAGAAAAATGTTATATCAGAAGCAGAGCAGCAGTTTTAGTGTAAGACTTAGGAGAGAAAATGTACATATTTGTAAAACTTATGTATTCTTTATTGCCGTGCTGACATCAACTGCCCATCACAGACTTTCTTCAAAATATGCAGATAGTGTTATTTGTTACAGAAATTCAATACAAAACCACTTTTGTTGTATTTATTTTAAGACACAGAATGCTAACTTCCTTGTTATATTACCAGATACAACTGATATAATTAGAGGTAATATCTTCTCTGTATTATCACTAAAAAATTTTAAAAATCATATTTTTATTATTTTTACAAATTATTTACTTAAAAACACCATCACAGAATTTATGAAAATTGTGCAATACAGTGTGAACATGAATAAAACTGACAAATTGCAGGGACAGGTTCCTGACTGAAAATGGAGGAAAAAAGGTCCTATGAACATGTCTCTGGAAATGCATCGTTTCCACAATAGATGGCACTGATGAATGACAATTCCTCTGGCCACATGCCATGCGTTCCTTGTGTGTTTCAGGCTGTGTGACTGATGCAGCATACAGTAAGCAGCAGGATGGCCTGGTATTCGTGTCAGGAACAATCTGAGACGGTGTTTGTGTGCGGCCAAGCCCATGGAAATGGTCAAGAGGCAGCATGGCTATATCAAAGCAAATACCCTTACAAACACCAACCACATCACACAACATTTCAAGATCCTTTTGGGTATTTGTGTGATCATGCAAATGCACAAAAAAGGGCTTGAAATTTTTTGTAATGTGACTGGTTCCCATGAGGGTACTTATTTCGACATAGCTGTGCTGCCTCATGACTGTTTCCATCTGGTTGGTCATACACAAACATCATCTTGGTCTGTTCCAGACATGAATACCAGAGCATTCTGCATGCTTACAGTATGCTGCATCAATCACATGGCCTGCAACGCACAGGGAACAGACGGCACATGATCAGAGGAAATGTCATTCATCAGCTCTCTCTATTGTGGCAACGATGCATTTCTGGACACAAGTTCATAGTACTTTTTTCCTCCCTTCCAGTCAGGAATTGTCACTGTAGTTTGTCAGATTTATTAATGTTCACCCTGTATAGTGTTTGGTCAATGTGTTAGTAGTTACTAAAAACAAAGTGGGCAATATTTTTTAGTGTAAAGTGTTGGAAATTTTTCTAGATTCTGTTTATTTCGCATTATTTAATTTCTAGTGTAAGATATGCATGTTGGCAACACTGTTTCCCACTGTCTTTTGTTTATAACAAGCAAGTGAGAACTAGCACATGAATCATTGTGCATAGAATGTTGTGTCTGGTTTGAACTTTTTGCCAGGTAAATTGTTGGAAATCTGTCAGAGGTATTGCAGAAATATATTGGTCCATAAGTAACAGTGTTACCATCACATCCATTGTGTATCAAAAATTATGAGGTGATCAGTTTTTCCTACTGACTGATAGAAGCACAGCTCATAAGGAAGTTTATTTGGAACCAAAGATTTTCCAGTATGATTTAAAATATAGACTGCTGTATTGCAAGGTTCTGCCCACAATAGTTTGCTTGAGTTCAGCATTAAATGTGCAGCTTCAACAATTGTTCTATTTTCACATTTGGTCACATTATACTGTTCTGGTGTATAGGGTGGAGGAATCAGCAGTTCTATTCCCTTATCTATGAGCAATTTCTTAAGTCTGTTGTTGTTAAATTCTTTACCTCTCACATGTAAACTGTTTAATGACATGTCCTTTGGTTTGAGCTTCATTTAAATATTGTTTATGCACATAATAGACTTAATTTTTGTGCTTCAAAAAGAAAATTTGATTAAATTTACTGAAATTGTCTTTAAAACATATGTAATATCAAGCACCTCCAGATGACTCTGTACTCATCGGTCCATTGATAACTGTGAGGATTAATTCACAAGTAACTGTGGAACAATTTACTCTTTGTCAAAATGGTAGTCTGTGCATCTTTCCTAATGCACGACCACCACAAAATTCATCCTTACAAACATCCATATTGATGTTAAGTTTCTTCAAGATGTTCTTGATGTGTTGTTTATTTTGATGACTGAATCTTTTGTGATACATTTGTAATGTTTCAGAAGATGTCACAAGTAACTATTTCCTCTTCTAACAACACACATAGCCTGTCATGACGATGTCACCACTGGCTTTCTCCCAAATCCTAACACTTTTACAGTTAAACATTATGTTGCAACCTTTACATATGGATGATTTGGCTGAGAGCAGCAACCTTTACATATGGCTGATTTGGCTGAGAGCAAATGAACACTTGCATTAGGCACATATAAAATGTTTTCCATTCTAGCACTATACCATTGATTGTTTCATCTTATTTCAATATAGACTTTCTTGATCAAATGCGCAGATATTAGTACCTTGTTTTCCTAATGAAACTACTTCAGGAACATCAAATTCACTGTACAAAACAAAGTACTGTTTCATAGCACCAATAGCACAGTACCATTTATTCATGTCAATATAATTTCTGTTAGACAAACTCAGGGTGCATGAAGTAAATACATTGTTTCTACTCATCTTCTATTCTTGCCACATGATATTTCAATTAAGAGCATTCAGTGGACACTCCACTGCCCAATGACCTAGTTGTTTAATTTATTGCATGGAAATTTTCAATTTGCTCACATCTTCTTTTTCCATGTGTTAGAAATGACAAATGCAGTCATTTGTGTTGCATTTTGTTCACAAGATTTAGTGGTACAAAGTTTCTCAATAAGTAAGTTCAAACTATAATTTTCTGCTGGTATTGTCTCCCAGAGCTGTTTAAAATGATCATATTCCTTTCCCAGTGTAGATAAAATTCGGCCATTTAATATTCTTTCAGACAATGTATTCTTTTCATATTTTGTTAATTCATCATTTAGATCTATTACTAACTTTTGAATTGTAGCCAAATGTATGCTAATATTTTCTGCTTCATTTGATTTGACCTGAAAGAAGTTTTCAGTTAACATGCCCAAGTATTTCATGCCACTATGCTCAAATTGAGCATGAAGTTTGCCCCGTAGATCTTTAGCATTTTTGATCGTCAGCACAAGTTCAGCAACTGGTTTGCTTAGTGCACTTGATATCAGACTTTCTGCTTTCGCATCATTCTGTTACCATTCTCCATATGCTACCTTCTGTTTACCTGTACATTTCTGAGGCAACATAAAAGGTTTGCACATACTGATAACAATCCCTTTGAATTTATACGAATGGAGCACCTTAGAGATGTGCCATTTCCATTTTGACCAATCATCAGGTGCTTCAAGTTTATCAATATTCACTTTATAATCTCCATTTGTGCACATGTTCTTACCGTATGACTCATTTCAACAAAAAATTCTTCTACCAGCACACGGTGGATTGAATCAGTTTTTTTTTCTTTTTTAACTAGTTTTATTCATGATTAGTACATTTTCAGGATACAGCTTTACTTTGTAACTAAAACAAACTTCAAAGATAATATATAAAAACAAGAATATTTCAAAAAATACCCAGGAATATGCGACCACTTTACAGAGAATACCAAAACATTTTTCTTTTTATCACAACAAATAACATATTTACTCATAAAAAGTGAGTGTTAAGAAATGCATGTTGAATGGTGTATGCACAGGGTAAAATTTTGTAAGAAAATTTTATATTGAACCAGAGATGGTCAAATGTAGTATTGATTTTCCTTTAATTTTCATCTATGGTCACAAATGTTTTGTTAACAGACATGACCATCATCAGATCTGCAGCAAAAAATGGAAAAAAAACACAAATACACTCACAGATTGTCTAAAGCTTAAAAACAATCAATAGACCATAATGAAAAGTACTACTGACATATATATGCATTTGTACACTTAAGTATGAAGAGGAAAGTCCTAATGTACTGCAGCCATAGTGGCATCATCAAATGTTAAATGCAAAATCAGCACGAGGATTGTCAAATATATATAAATAACATCATATGCATGAGTCATGTTGTCAGTAGAACTACTGTCCAAAACAAGCTGCTGTATAGTAGCCACAAGATGTTTGTGTTGTAAGTTCACAAGATCTCACTAATGTAGGCATACACTAGTTTTCAATGATAAATTGAACAGTGTAAAATAAAGGGGGATACAATAGTTAAAGTCTGTAATGAGCTTATAATGTATAAAAGGCATTGCAGTAATAAAAATTGATGAAATAGAACATGACAAAAGTCAGATTGTTAAAAAGAGGAAGAGTTAAGAGACAGTAGTTGACATATGCTCAAGTGCCAATATTCTAAATAATGACATAAGTTATAAACACCGTTGATAGTGCACAGAATAATATTAAAAAAAAACTATAAAACAAATCACTAAAGAAGCCACAATGAAAGAAAACATAATGCTGCACGTAATCAGTGCCCTCTGTTAGTGCTAATGCCAGAATTACTCACAGGCGAGAAGTGGTTGGAGGAACATGACTGCCAAGGGCCCCTCGTACCCTGCAGCACTCCTTTGCAAGAAAGGAATGATTAAATTCCGTAACAGTGCATGACCAACATTATCTAGTTAATGCAGTATATGAAATGAACACTCCAATGAATTTATAAAGCTAATTGTTAATGTATAGTCAGTTTACTGTGTGCTAATTATGACCATTATTAATTTTCAAAGAGTGAAAATACAAGTTTTAAAGTTAGTGCCATACTGTTGCTTACCACAAGTCAATACCAGTTCCCAGATCCATGTCATTTTTGATTAATTATTTCGCTCAAGAAGTAATAGTCTCAGTCATAATTAAAATGTATGCTAAGCAACAGCCTTGCACAATAGCTGTATGTGAACTATACAATTTAAAGTACTAACAGAGAGCAGTGTGAAGAGCATTACCATTGCACAGATAAAGGTAAGAAATTTTATTATTTGAGGGACAGAATTCATTAAGAACAGGGACTATTATTTTCAAATTAATCAAGTTTTGTTTCACCACCAGCGCCAATTTCAAATCAATAGTGTTGCACTAGATTCAGTTTTTGGTGTTACAAAAATTCATGCCGTTTTGGTTTGGCTTAAAGTTATTGACAGTTTACATTCTTGCAATCAGAAAAGTTCAGTACAGAGCAAAGCACATAAACGGTGAGACAAAATACACGTTCACATGCCATTCCCATTCTAATAGGTGTGTTGTAGACTACTGTTAGTTATGTTACTACATACATACCTGTAAAGGAGGCAACTGTGCATCTTGCACAGGCTACTTCACAGGTTGTAGAAACCTTACATTCAGATCCCAGTACATTGATTCTTTTGCCCTTTCTTGTGGCTAGAAATAAAGATAAATTTTAAATGAAAACAATTTATGGAGTCACAGTAGAATGTAGACTTCGCCTCTTTCCCGAAGGTGCAGATTGTGTGTCCTGATACAAGGATATTTAACAAGCTGCTTGTAGCTGTAATATAATAAATTAGGAGTGTTTCAAAAGAAAATTAAAAACATATCTGATTAGTTGCCCCTTCTACCAATTACCTATCTAGATTTGAAGATTGATCTGGCAAGACATTGTAGAGTAAAACTACATTGAATATGGAGATTTTTATTATTATAACCATAATACAGCCTAGTGGTCAGCACATCTGACTGCATTGCAGAACACCTAGGTTTAGTTCCTTGTAATGTCAGGAAATTTTTCTTGAGGAGCTACTTGAGTGAAAATTAGTGGCTCCAAAGCATGGAAGGCTGACAGTGAGTGGAAGAGCAGTGTGCTGACACCATGCCCCTCCATGCCACATCTGAATGACACCCCTGGCAGAGAATGGCTGGGAATCTGGTAGTTGTAACCATCTGAATGGTGTGCTGCCCAGCAGTTTACTCCAATCTTCATTGAGAGTGGCATAAAAATTACATACAACTTACCTCAATGGCAGCTCTTTACATGGAGAGTAGTGCAAACTGCCTACTGTACCATTCAAATGACTGCAACAACAGCATGTAAATCATGATATACATCATATATTTTACACTTGCCAGACTTAAAAAGAGTTATTCCAGTGAATCTCTCTTTTACAGGTATGCTATTCTGATGCAAAAAACACAAAAATTTAAAAAAACAAAGTGTATTTCTGTATCTCAGTGATTAATGAAGATGAGAAAATGCATTGGTCTTTCTTTCTAGAGCTCTTTGTCACAATCTGTGTAGGTGAAAAGAGATTTCAAGTATCTTTAATGAGTTATTTGATATGAAAGTGTTCGGCACTACACCCTGTGTATCTGTTTAGTCATAGTTAATTTGTGACACAGAATATGATGAGTGACTGGATGAGTGAATGAAGATGTTGTTTGTGAATTACAGAGTACTGTCATTTCAGTGTTGCAGAAACAGACATTATTTTTTCAGTTTCAGGATGGGCAAAATAAAACTTATTATATCTATATTTACAGTAGGATCAACACAGGATTGACCCCTTTAATGAACATCATAGAAAATGCCATAAATGGGTACCATTCACATCAATACTGTGCAATGGTCAATTATTTTAGCTGTGAGACATGTAGAGCAGCTTTTCCTGAGGCATAGTAGCAGTACTGTTTTCAGTGTTATGCTGTAGCTCTTTCAACACAGAGGATTTTTTGAGTAACCCTGATCCTTCAGTTTCAGCCATAGGTAAAAATCACAGGGAGAGAGATCAGGCAATCAAGGTGGTCAGGAGATTGCACTGCCCCACTGATTGTCCTCTCCTTGCTAAACTCTTTATGCACTCATGAGAAGTTGTCAAGGTTGTGTGTGCTGTTGCTCCATCTTGCTGAAAATATGCATGCAGTCATTCATCTTCTGTGAGTTTATCCACATATGGATTAAAGAATTTATGGACATATTGGCAAGCATTGACAGTTATAAATATTTACTGGGCTAGTTTTGCTTTGCCCATGCTGTGTATGGTTCTGCTACAATGTCTGCCTGATTTAACTGAGAAATGATTGCAACTACTGAAATTATATTTATAACAAATAGAATACTGCAGTCATGTGGCATCAACATCATTCATTTAAGACTGTAAAATTTTAATAATTTCCATAATATGTGAAAAGGTGTGGATTATTCTGAAATATTCTGGATAGAAATGAAAAATGTAAGTAAAACACGTTTAAACATGCTTGTTCTTTTTTTTTTTTTTTCAGAACATGCTCACAGTAACTGAAAATGTTACTAACAATAATACGTCCTCTGTAAGTTGTTCATTTGAGTCTTTGAGAGTTGTGGACATTTTAACCTGTAGCATTGTTTCTTTCTCCATATTATAGTTACAGTTTATTTTTTGTCCTCTGGATCAGTTTTACAGTGATTTTAGACATGTTATGTTGCACATTTATACATAAATAAAGAAATTTCTTGGAAATTTGTCATTTGATACATGACATCCTTCTGTAGTAATGTTTACTGATAATATTTTTACTCAGTGATATATGCTAGCCTGCACTGATTTATGCAACAGTCTAGCACACATAGGGAAAGTCTACAATGTAATTGTTTTTTTGTCATACTGCTAATAATAATAAATAATACATTTAGAAGAACTGGAGACTAGTTTTTTTGTTTATCTATGTTAAACTCACTGCACAGAAATATTAGGACATTTATACATATTGCAGCACTATGTCTTAGTCTGTATGCTTTCTTCTGTATTTTCAACACTACACTTTATTTTCCTTTTCCTTCTTTCAGGAAAATATGACATTCCAACTCACATTTGTCCTATGGATTTGCCAACAAGTACTGTTTTACCTTATACCAACATCCAGAGATGAGGTGCTCCTTTTGTTTTCTTTTGAAGGTGCTCAGTTCCTTTATGCTCTTGAAGCTAGATGGTAGTCAATTATAAAATAAGCTTCTTGTAATTGTAGGGTCCCTGTCTGTCATTTTCAATCTTCTGCCACAGATGTGTTAATTTTCTCAATTCCTTGAATTTGTTTTTGCAGGATTCCTGAGGTGACAGTTTAGCTATGCATCTAATGGCTTTCTTTTGAAGTTTTAGGATTCTTTAGATATGTACATCTGCTCCACCACCCGATATTGGAATACAGTACAATATGTATGGGAAAATAAGTCCATAGTACATTTTGAGCAAGGTTTCCTAAGTCCACTGTGTAGCACATTTTTTTCATTAAAAATATGTTTGTACTTATTTTGGAACAGATCCTGTCAATGTGTTTTTCCCATATCAGAAATTTTTCCACGTCTATACCCAGAAACTTGTTCTGTTTGTTTTGGAATTTGTACACATAGTCTTCTTCCTGTTGATTAATAAGTTATTTTCTGTAAAATGCCTTTCGGTCATTTACAAGTTCGCTCTGGCTCTTTTTTCCAACTCCTTCACTAAGGCACGCCATATTGGTAAAGTTGTGCCATCGGCATACATGATCACTTTTTCATTTACAGCAGTGAACATATCATTTATATTTAATATAAAGAGCAGAGGTTGTAATATTGAACCCTGAGCTACTCCATATTTTGCCTGCAGAAAATCAGAGTAGACATTTCTCTCTGTATTTCCAGATTTATGTTTTATTTCCACAAACTGTTGTCTGTTTTCAACAAATGTTTTTATAATATCAGCAGCTTTCCTTCTTATCCCATAGCATTCCAGTTTCTGTAAAAGAGCCACTGTCAAAAGCTTTTGAAAAGTCTACATAGACACAAGATATTTTCTTTTGATGATCCAATGCCTCACTGATGTGTGTTATGAAGTTTGTTGCTGCAGTCTTGGTGGATCTACCCTTTCTAAATCTGTTGTGCCTCATTTAAGATGTTATGCTTCTTTATGAAGTTTATAAATCTATCTTTAATCACTGTTTCTATTATTTTAGGCAGAACAGGTGTAATCATTATGGGCCTATAGTTTCTGGGGTCTCCTTTATCCCCTCCTTTGAATACTGACACAACTTTACTCATCTTTAAACATTTTGGAAATACTCTTTGCTTCATTACTAAATTTATCAGTAATGCTAGATGTTTAGCAAGATATCTAGCACAGTGTTTGCTGAGATGCCATCCAGACCTGTATTTTTATTTCTAGTGCTCCAATTTTTTTGAGAATTTCCAATTCATCTGTAGGAAGGAGATATAAACCCTTCGCTACCTTTTTGGGACTCTCCATTCTTTTTGGTACTGATATGGTTTTTTGAGAAGTTTCTACACTATAGCTATATAGTGCTGGTTGAAAGTATTGAACCCTTGTTGTGAATCAGTCACTTCATTCCCTTCTCTTGTCAGTGCTATATTTATATCTTTCAAGGCACGTGATTCTTTTCTGTTTTCATTTATATAGTTCCAGATTGTTTTATACATGTTAAAAGAAGATTGTATTTCAAATTTTTGGTGGCTGGCCTTTGCTTCTCTTATCATCCTAGTGTATGCTTTCTTCTTATACTTGTAAGCCTCATGACTGACCAGACCTTTTCCTTTCTGATATGTTTCAAAGAATTCAGTCAGTTCATCTCTAGCTTTTTTACTTTCTGTGGTGAACCATTTTTTATTTGGTTTACCCCAAGTAGTTCTGCATATCATAGGATCAGCTGTATGTTATGGGTGTGTTTAAGCATACTGGAATGTCTTTCCCACAGTGCTACAGATGTGTGTACTCACACCACTTGGTGTTTTTCTGAGTGCTATGGGGAATTGGATAGGTCAGTGGTGCACTACATAGCTACTCACGTAGTATACATGGGGCCTTTTTAGGCTAGGTGGTAGTTTGATGTACTCTGATGAACACTTGCCATATGACACACATATAATGTAACCAGACTGTGCTCAGAATTATAACACTTTTACTATCATACTTTTATCAGTAAATTGTTGACATGTTCATAGCATAGTTTCTGAATTTACTACACTCTAGGAAATCTCTCCCCCTCAAATTATTCTTGAGACTGAGAGCTGGCTGAAACACAAAGTAGAAAGCTCACAGACATTTAGCAGTTCATCAAATGTATATCAGAAAGACAGATTACATGCCATAGGAGGGGGAGTGATCATTGCAGTTCACTAAAATATTGTGTCTATTGAAGTTGACAGTGATGTTATCTAATAAGGTGTAACAGATCTAGATGAAATTGAATTAATTGTTAGATTTTTTTACTGGCCACCTGATTCTGCTTGTGACAGGTTTAGAATCATTCAAAGAAAGAGTATGGTCAGTCATGCAGAAATACCCATATCATGCAATATTAGTTGGAGGTGACTTTAACCTGCTGAGTATAGACTGGGACATCTATGGATTCATTGTAGAGGGTAGAGACAGTCTCGCAAAGTACTTGTGAACACATTATCCAATCACTGTCTTGAGTAGCTAGTTAGACAGCCCACACACATGGGAAATGCATAGCTAAAAACAAGCCTGACCTTATCAATGACATCAGTTGAGGGATGGTGATTAGTGGCCATGATGTCATCATATTGATTGTGTTTAAATGGATTGTAAATAATACTCTGTAGAAGTATGTACTGTGTAAGTGGATAAAGGATGGAAAAGAAGCACCATGGTTTAGTAATGAAATTTAGAAAATGCTGAGGAAGCACTCAGTTCAGAATAGAAAGTGCAAATGACTACAGGGAAAAGTTGTAGAATTTTGTGTGGCTGTAAAAAAGTCAGTACATGAAGCATACAGCAACTACCATTTTCATACCTTAGCAAAATATCTTCCTGAGAACCCAAGAAAATTCTGATCCTACTGAAAATCATTTAGCAGGTCTGAAGTTTCTGTCCAATCATTCATTGATGAGTCTGGTGTGGCAGTTGAAGATAGCAAAAAGAAAATGAAAGTTTTAAATTTTGCATTTAATAAATCATTCACACAGTGGAATCATATAAACATACTGTCTTTTAAGCATTGTGCAGACTCCTGTATGGAGGTCATTGTAATAAGCATTTCTGACATAGAGAAACAACTGAAAGACTGAATGCAGATAAGCTGCCATGTCCGAATTGAATCCCAATTTGGTTTTACAAAGAATATCCTATGGCATTGGCTCCTTACTTAGCTTGCTTTATTGTGAATATCTCTCCCAGCACAAAGTTCCAAGTGGCTGAAAAAAATCACAGACAACTCCTGTATAAAAGAAGGCTGAAAGAAGAGGCCTTCAAAATTACAGACCAGTATCCTTAACATTGGTCTGCTGCAAAATTCTTCAAAATATTTTCAGTTCAAAGATAATAAATTTCCTTGGCACAGAAAAGCTTCTGTTCATAAATCTGCATGGTTTTAGAAAGAATAGCTCATGCGAATCTCAGTTTGCCCTTTTCCTCACATGGTATCCTGTGAACTGTGGCTATAAGGCAGGGCTGGGAAAAGACTGTTTCGTGAGCACGGGCACTTGCAGATGCCCATAAGGTCTGTCCATGGCTCTCCTCCACTCTGCCGGCCAGCAATACCCCCACCATCTACTTGCCCAGTCATGCACGTCACTGCACTGTGCGGAACCACTCGGTCCGTTTACTTCCCGTCGTTTCTATTGTCTGTGCAGACATTGCATTTGGTGTCTGTGATAAAACAGAACTAGTGGATGGAAAATAGCTGAAGAGGAGTTAAGATTGTTGAAACAAAAGTCCTTTGAACCCATACTCGTCAATTCACAGTGGGAAGAAGAGCACTTTTTCTTAGAACACAAAGCAGGCCTCAGTTTTTCATTTGCAATGCAACATTGTCTTCATGGAAGAAGTACAATGTGAAGTGACATTATCAATTGCTTCATGAGAAGGATAGAGCCAGTTTGAATAATGAAGAAAGAAAAGCCAAACTTATCAAACTGAAGCAGAAAAAGGAGAAAGACATATGTATACATGTAGATAATTATGACACTGTTTCACATTATTACTGTTATTAATAATATGTTATGTGCATTTACCATCACTTTTACCTTCACCTGTATGTATTTACAGGACAAAAACCTCATCATCCAAAATGATGGAGTGATGACAGTAAGCTATCATGTAGCCCTTAAAATAGCTAAAACAGAACAGCCCTTTGGTGATGGAGAATTTGTGGATGAATGTTTTGTTGCTGCTGCAACAGTTGTGTGCCCAGCAAGCATTGCACTAGTTGTTAGTGAAAACCATTTGGAACAGGAGAGGCCCAAAGAAAGTTTTGATGGGTTTGTAATGGTGCTACAGTCTCTTGAAGGCATTTTTGATAGTAGCTTTGAGGACTTAAATCGACTGAAATGCGATGTCAACTTTTTTGTGACTCCTTTTGCAGTTAACATTGAAAATGTGCCTTCTGAAATTCAGTTGGAACTCATTGACTTTCAGTGCAATCATGTGCTGCAGATGTTTCGCACTGCAGAAACCTTGGAAACCTGCTACAAATATTTCCCATATGAACACTTTCCATTGTTATTTAAAATAGCTGCTTGTGTGTGTAGTTTTTTCGGAACAACATACTTATGCAAAAGTGTTTTCTCCATAATGAAACTGACAAAATCGAAGCTTGGGAGCGGTCTTACTGATGTTCATCTGACTGGTGCATTGTGCATATTGACCAGTAATTTCACACCAAATATCGAGATGCTAGTTCAAAATCATTTTTCAAACATGCAGGATGATGTAACTTAATGCCTATGTCCTATTCATTCGTAGTACCCCTCCTCCTAACTACACACGTCTGCGTGAATATAACATATCATTTACAATACAAATGTGTTCGTTTCTTAATTGTTTATGTCTATATCCTATTTGTGGCCATGAAAGTAGACCATGTTAAATGGTTTGAAACTGTGTTTCATCCATACATGGCCAACCGTTGCATGGCACAGGATACATGAATTTTGGATAAGTACGATTTACACATACATCCCACACACACATGTTGTGCCACATATGGCTGGCCTCCCAATAACAATCTACTCGTGCCAAGTCCATGGACACCACATATGCATGAAACGACCTCAGATGTATGTGAGCTCCATCTGCATTATATATGCTAGCTTGTCGATACTCGGCAGCATGCGCGAAGTGCTCTCTTAGTGGTATGGTTGCCCCCTGTGTTGTGTGCATACCCAAGCAGCCAGCCACATCGCACAGCTCTGCCACTTGCACTACATGCCCTTACTACTGCTTAGCATTACCCTCGCGGCTCACAGTGCCCACAGACAACCATGCGGGCAGCTCTCATGCCCACTCCTGATATAAGGCAACAGTCAGATTCCACATGTGACACCGTGTTCCACTGCAGACTGTTAATGAAGTAATGAGTGCATGGACTAGATTCCCAGGTATGTGAGTGGCTTGAAGACTTCATAAGTAGCAGAACCCAGTGCATTGTCCTTGATGGCAAGTGTTCATCAAAGACAAGGGTATCATCAGGAGTGCTCCAGAGAAGTGTGTTAGGACCACTGTCATTTTCTGTATACATAAATGATCTGGCAGACATGGTGAGAATCTGCAGTGGTTTGCTAATGATGCTATGGTGTACTTGAAGATGTCGTAAGTGAGTCACTGTGGAAGGATACAAGATGACTTAGACAAAATTTCTAATTGGTGTGTTGAATGGTTGCTAGCTCTAATGTAGAAAAATGTAATTTAATGCAAATTAATAGGGAAAACAGGCCCACGGTGTTCAAATACAGCATTAGCAGTGTGCTGCTGGACACAGTCACATTAATTAAATATCTGGGTGTAATGTTGCAGAGCAATATGAAATGGAGTAAGCACATAAGGATTGCAGTAGGGAAGGCAGATGGTTGACTTCAGTATCAGGAGAATTTTAGAAAAGTATGGTTCATCTGTAAAGGGTACTATGTATAGGACACTAGTGCAACCAATTCTTGAGTAGTACTTGAGTGTTAGGGATCCACACCAGGTTGGATTGAAGGAAGACATCAAAGCAATTCACAGGCAGTCTGCTAGATTTGTTACCAGTAGGTTTGAATAATGCACTAGTACTATGGAGATGCTTCAGGAACTCAAATGGGAATTCCAGGAAGGGAAGGTGATGCTCTTTTCAAGGAACACTGTTGAGAAAGTTTAGAGAAGTGACTGCAGGAAAATTCTACTGCTGCTAATGCCCATTCACATAAGGACCATGATGATCAGACAGAGTAATTATGGCTCATATAGAAGCATATTGACAGTCGTTTTTTCTTCATTCTGTTTACAAGTGGAACAGGAAAGGAAAGGACTAGTAGCAGTGCAGGGTTTCCTCCACCATGCACTGTACGGTGGCTTATGATGTCTTGAGTCTTCCAGGTAACAGCATTATTGAAGCACAATATTTCACATAAATCATTATCTTCATCAGGTGTCACCTACAACTGTTCATTGAGTGGAATGGGTCTAGAACTTATACGGCCTTCCCCCTCCATGGCCAGTTTCAGGTATATCATTTGCAGTCTGCTCTCACTAGCAGCTTCCTAAGGCATTCCCTCTTTGCTCCAGTGCACCAGATTGAGTGCTGGCATTCTGTCTTTAATCCAGTACACCTGACCACGAGCAGGCATTCCATTTTCGGTCCACTGTAGTTACAGGTGTTCCCTCTGCAGTTTGCTTCCATGAAAAATGTTCTTAGGCATTTCCCTCTTTGGTCCGATGTGTCAGCTCAAGTGCTGGTGTTTTGCCTTTGGTCCATTGTACCCATACCCATGGTGGTGTTCTGGTTTCAGTCTAGTGCAGTTCTAGGTGTTCCCTGTGTGGTCTGCTCCTACTAGAAGCATCATACGACATTCCATCTTCAGTCTAGTGCACATGTTGTTCTGTCTGTGGTTCATTCCCCATGACCACACCCTCAGTTCTTCTTGTTGTAGTGTTTGCTGATGCCCCTGTTGCATTTTCAGTAACTCCAGTGCAGGATGCCAGTCTAAACTGAGTTGGAACCCAGTATGACAAGTGATGAGATTTTCCATCACCTTAATTTCTGTAGACTCTCTTATATCACTCCACCAGTATCTTGGGGCCTATTCAAGAACCCTTGTTTCATCATAGTTCATGGAATGATAGAGTTCCAGACAGTGCTTGGCAATGGCTTATTTATTTGCCTGTCTTAGTTATGTGTACCTCTGATGTTCTTTGCATTTGATGTCCACTGTCCTAGTTGTTTGGCCAACATACAGCATGCCTCACAGGCAAGTTATATTATAAGTTCTTGGTTTTTGTAGTCCCAGGTCATCTTTCTCATTTCTCAGTAGTCCTCTTATTTTGATACATGGACAGAACACACACGTTATATTATGCTTCTTGATAATCCTGCTGGTTTTGTCATAAACAGATCCCGCATAAGGCAGGTACACCACCGTCTTTGCCTCATCTTGCTCTTCCTCTAGATGGCAGAGAGGCTTGTCCTAAGGCCTTCTGAATCTGTCTGGCTGTGTATCCATTCTTGCATAACTCTGGTTTTAGATACTCTGTTTCTACTACCAAAGTGTCTGGGTCTAAGTGTGTGCCCTATGGACTAATGTCTCCATAACTCCTTTCTTCTGAACTGGGTGGTTGACAGCTGCTGGCTTGCACATATAAATTAGGTATACATCAGTGTGTAGGATCGCAATATATGCTGTAGCCAAACAGCCCATCTGCCCACTTTTTGATGAGTACATCCAGAAATGGAAACTAATCATCCTTTCTCAGTTCCATGGTGAACTTAATAATTGGCTGGTGTTCAGTAACACATTCCAGAAACTCAGGGCATGCAACTTATTCTCCAGACTTCGCTCCACCCGACTATCATCTGTTTGCATCACTGGGACACACTCGTGCCGAACAATGCTTCAGTTCATACAAAAATGCACAAAAATGGCTCGCTGACTGGTTCACTTCAAAAGAATAACTTTTTGGCATGGTATTTGTAGTCTGCCAGAGAGGTGGGAGAAATGCATAAATAGCAATGGAGATTATTTTGAATAAAATATTGTTTATCAGTTGCAAACAACAGATGTGTAATTATTGCAACCAAATTCTGGTTCCATACTTCTACTCCTGGTAGTTGTGAAAGTGTTGCTGGTGCAGGATTTTGTGCATGAACTGAGCCCTTAATTATGTCCAAAAAATATTCAGTGGGATTCATGTCAGTGACCTGGGTGGCCAGAACATTTGCTCAAATTGTCCAGGATGTTCTTCAGACCAGTTGCAAACAATTGTGGCCTTGTGACATGCCGCATTGTCATCCATAAAAATTCTATCATTGTTTGGAAACATGAAATGCAATAATGGGAGCAAGTGGTCTCCAAGTAGCTGAACATAATGATTTACATTCAATGATCAGTTCAGTTGCACCAGAGGACCCAGTCCACTGCATGTAAATACAGCCCACACCATTATGGAGTCACCACCAGCTTGCACTGTGTCTTGTTGACAACTTGGGTCCATGGCTTCTTGGGGTCTGCACCACACTTGATCCCACTTCTTACCAACTGAAATCAGGATTCATCTGACCAAGCCACAGTTTTACAGCCATCTAGGGTGCAACCGATATGGTCACAAACACAGGAGAGATGCTGAAGGCAATGTTGTGCTGTTAGTGAAGGGACTCAGTTTGGTCATCTGCTACCACAGCACATTAATGCCAAATTTTTCTGTGCTTTCATAACGTTTATGTTCATCATACATCCCACATGGGTTTATGCGGTTATATCACACAGGCTTGGTTGTGTATTAGCACTAACATATCTATGCTAATGCTGCTGCATTAAGTGAAAGCTGTCAACCACTGCATTGTTCTTGATGAGAGGCAGTGCCTGAAATTTGGTATTCTTGGCACGCCCTTGACACTGTGGATCTCAGAAAATTGAATTCTCTAATGACTTCCAAAATGGAGTGTCCCATGCATCTAGCTCCAACTACCATTCAGCATCCAAAGTCTGTTAATTCCCGTTGTGCAGCCACGTGAATCACCTGAATACAAATAACAACTCCACCAATGCACTGCCCTTTTATACCTTGTGTACACAATACTACCACCATCTGTATATGTGCATATCACTATCCATTGACTTTTCTCACCTCATTATATTGGCAGCCAGTGGAGACACAGAATATAAATTGAGATCAGTTTATACCTTTGCAAACAGATCCAATGTGTCCTTCAGTGGTGCCCTGGTGGACAGAGAGACATCAAAACTGACCATTATATCAAATTCTGTGATATGTAGTTGCTTGAGGTGGTGCAAGAAGTCCTCTGAAGTGTGGATGCAGTGAATACACTTCCCCTAATATGGTAACAGCTGTTTCTTCAATTACTTGGCTTTCAAGTACATTTATGTGCTAGTTTAAATTACATTTGGGCACAGTGGCACACCCTCTTTGTGTGCTTTTGGCAGCTGATATTGTCCCATTGGAATTGCCATTTTTGATCATAGTTGTGTGATGACCTTGTCAGGCATACCAGTTTCCTTCAAGAGATCCCTGATCTTCTTGTTCACATTGTCCATAAGGTCACATTCCAAAGTCTGTATGCAGGGGCCTCCAGAAGTTGACATACTTTCTCATCATAGTCAGACTGATGCAAAATGACTCTGGAGTTGCCTTTGTCCACAGGAAATGCCATGATGTTGCTGTCTTTCTAGAATATCTTGAGTGCAAGCTTCCCATTATTTGATATGTTCGATTTTGGAGGTTTCTTCTCCTATATATGGTAGAAATCTTGGGCTACTTGTTACAGTGCACTGATGAAACCTGAAATAGGCAAATTTCTAGGCATCATTGCGAAGTTGAGCTCCCTGCCGAGTACTTTGAAAGTGGTCTCATCAAACTGCTTGCCACTTAGGTTAATCACAGTGACAGAATGTCCTCCATCTGCTATGCTTTCTTACTCAGGCAGTCAAATTTCAGTCACTGGCATGGTGGGGAATTCTTTTTTCTGCACTCCACTAGAGATGGAGAGGCACTGCCTACCCTGTGCCAGTCTTACCCTGTTAAGCAGGCTGCCATGTATGGGTGAAGATATAAAAGCTCCCTACTTCCACATCTAGCCTATGGTGCATATCTTTAATCCTCTTTCTCATAAATGTCATGTAGACACAACATTTGATGTTGTACACCACTCTGGGATTGATGTGATGCTTAATCCTGGTGCAAACTGACACTATGTCACCATCTTGACATCTGAGTAGGGAGCTGAAAGAATTCAGCACCCTCCCTCACTTCTGTCAAATTTTGTCCAGTTTCTTGGTATTTCAGTACATCTCCTAACAGTAGAGTTTCTTGATGTAATTCTTCACACTTTCCCAGTGATATGATGACATCTTTAAATGTCATATATTCTACTGGATATCAGTGTCATTCATTCACAGTATTTTGACAACATGACTTTTTTTCTTCACCAGTTGAAACCTGAGATGGGCTTGTTGAGGGTAATTGGTCCAGTACTTATACCTACAGCCTTAAACCTCCTTGGTTGGTTCCAGGTATTCTGCCTGCAGTCTGCTCCAGCAAAGTGAACATATGGAACTACACTAGCCCTAAAATGAACTGCCAGAATGCAGTTAATCACACAGGACCCAAAAAAAATGCCAGAGCTCGACCTGGTGCACCAGACTGAAGAGGGAATGCCTAAGGCTGCTGCTAGTGGGAGCAGACTACAGACGGAATGCCTGGAACTGACCACACAGGATAAAGGCCATATATATAAGTACTGGGCCTGTTCCACTTGATGGGCAGTCACTGATTAAGATAACAAGTTGTGTTGTCAAAATATCATGCATGAATGGCACTGATACCTGGCAGGACACCTGACACCTCAAAATGTCAATAGATTATAGGGAAAGTCTGAAGAATGATATTCAGATACTTTAAGGGAAAGGGAGGCTGCTGAGTTCTCTCAGTTTCCTTCTGAGGCATATAGATGGCAAGGTAGTACCAGTTTTCACCAGGATTAAGAACCAAATCAACTCCAGAGTGGAGGACAAGACAAAACATTGGGTGAGTGAGACACTTGTGAGAGAGAGGATTCGAGATTCATGGTGTAGGCTAAATATTGTTGACAGGGAGCTTTTACACCTTCACCTGTATGTGGCAGCCTCTTTAACAGGTGAAAATTGGGACAAGGTAGACCGTCACCTGTATACGGCAGCCTCCTTAACAGGTGAAAATAGGGACAATGTAGACAGCGGCTCTAGGACTCTAGTGGAATAGACCAAGAATAATGCCTCAGCATATCAGTCTGCAAAATTTGACCTTATGAGTAAGAAAGATGGAGGAAACTCACAATGTAATTATCCTAAGTGGCAAGCAGTGTGATGACACCACTCTCAAGGTACTCAGCAGGTGTCAGAACTTCGCAACAATTCATAGAGATGTGCTCTTTCCAGGTTTCATCAGTGCAGTGGAGCAAGTAGCCCATACACTACCACCAAATGTGGCAGAAGAATTTTGCTGGGAGGCCTACAAAGTGCTCAGCAGGGTAAAGCCTCCAAAATTGAATGTCTCAAGTGATGCGATGCTTGGAATTAAGAGACTCTAGGAAGACAGCAGCATCATAGTGTTGCCAGCAGAAAAGGGAACATCACAGCCATTTTGCAAGAGGCTGATTGTAATGAGTAAGCGCATCAACTTCTGGAGTATCCTGAAAACAGACTTTTGGAATGTGATCCTATGGACAAAGTGGGCAAGACATTCAGGGCTCTCTTGAAGGAAACTGGTATGCCTGACAATGTCATCAGACAACTATGATCGAGAGCATCAGTTCTACTGAGACAAGACAGCATGCAGAAATTACATAAAGAGGGCATGCCACTGCATTCAGTTGTCAGCAGCTTTGGTTCATCAATGTACTTAACAGTTAAGTACTTGAAGAAGCTGCTGTTCATATATGTGAGGAAGTGTAATCACCATTCTGGAACAGCTGTTCCCATAAGTGGGGAAGTTTAATCACCACATCTGCAACTCAGAGGACTTCTTGCAGCATATAGAGCAACTAGCAACTGCATATCACAGAATCTGATACACAGTAATAGTCAGTTTTGATGTTGCTCACCTGTTCACTAAAATGCCACTGAGAATCTCATTGGAACTGATTGCAGAGAAATTCAGTGATGTTCTATTAGACTTGACTATATTGACCTGAACTTAGTTTCTGGATGGGCTCAAGATTATGAGCAGGCAGAAGGTGCAGCCATAAGCAGCCCTCTTTCTCCACTGGTTGCCAATATGTTCTTGGAGAGTTTTGAAAAGAAGGCATTAGTGATGGCTAGATTCAAACCAACATGCTTCTTAAGGTATGTGAATGTCACCTTTGGGATGTGACCTCATGGTAGTGAGTGGCTCAGTGAGTTTCTGGAACATCTTAATGCACACATCCCAAATATTACATACTCCATGGAACTGGAAAAGGATGGCCAGTTGTCTTTCCTGAATGTACTGGCCAAAAGGAAAGCAGATGGTTTATTTGATCACAGTCTTGTATTATAATTCTACACACACTGATTCTCAGGAAGCATAATATCAAATGGTGTTCTGTTCATCTATGAAAATAAGAGGATTACTTGAAAATGTGAAAGATGACCTGGGACTATGAAAACCAGGAATTTATAATATACTTCACCTAGGTGACAGGTTGTACATTGGCCAAACAACTAGGACAGTGGCCATAAGATGCAAAGAACATTAGTGGCACATCTAACTAAGACTGGTAACTAAATCAGCCATTCCCAGGCACTGTCTGGAACTTAATAACTCCATGACCTATGTTGAAACAAGGGTTCTGGCATAGACCCCCAGATATTGGTGACAGTATTATAAGAGAGTCTATAGAGTCGTCACACTGGGTACCAACTCAGCAGAGCCTGGCTTTCTGCAATGGAGTTACTGAAAATGTAACAGGGGCAGCAGCAGAACCCCACAAAAAGAAGTACTGAGTCTGTGAACAAGTACTGAGTCTGTGAACATGCGCATTGGACACTAGACAGAGCACCAGGCATGCTGGACTGAAGAAGGAATGTCAAAAGATACTTCTACAGGGAGCATTTGTTTTTACATGTTTATTAGTAGGCTCAATGTTTGCTCCCATTGTGTGAGCAAGTTATCGTTGTATTTGATAGTTAATTTTTTTCTGTGTGTAATTATTTGTGTCATAGCTGTAGTCCAAAAACTCAGTTTGACTTTTGTCATTGTTTTATTTTTTTCCAGTTTAGTAACACACCATATTACTTTTGCTTTATTCTTGGTATGGCAGTCTAAACTGTTGCATTGGTTTTGATTTTTTTTACAACATTAGGGATAAAAGTGCTGTTGGAAAGTGTTTAACAAATAATTTAAATTTTTGTGTATGAAGTGCATTCTGTGTTCTTTTTTAAGTTTTCTCTAAATATTTTGAATGTGTGACTAATTGGAATACCCACTCAGTATATTTAATTTTCAACATTTGATCAGTCTGTTCATATAAACCATTTGCTATTAGTTTCATATTTGAATGACAAAAGGTAGTTTGGTCCACAAATTATGCTGTTGCATTATGACATCCAATGGGTTCTTGGAACTTTAATATAGGAAATAACCCAAATTATGACACACCAACAACGTTAGATGTCCTTGACCACAATTATCTGACTGAAAGTCAACAGTATAGTGTCCATTAGTCTCCAGTTGAGTCTGCATAACCTTATGTCAACTGTTTAATGAAGCTTAAGACATTTCCTATTTGTGGCATGTAAGTTGTGAAGAGTACTTAAGTTGTGTATTTCCAGACTGACTAACGTCACACAGCATTCTGAGAGCTGTCTCCAGAATGAGATTTTCACTCTGCAGTGGAGTGTGCGCTGATATGAAACTTCCTGGCAGATTAAAACTGTGTACCGGACCGAGACTCGAACTCGGGTCCTTTGCCTTTCGCGGGCAAGTGCTCTTCCAACTGAACTTCCCCAAGCGCGACTCATGCCCTGTCCTTGGAAGAGCACTTGCCCGTGAAAGGCAAAGGACCTGAGTTCGAGTCTCGGTCTGGCACACAGTTTTAATCTGCCAGGAAGTTTCATTGTGAGAGCTGTTCATCACAATGTTCAATTATCTAGCAAGCCGAGTACTTAACTCCAATTTTTGCGCTAATAATGACTGCTCCTTGTTGACTATTTGCATGTGTTTATCTAGAAGTGTGTATCTGTTTCCAAAGATTCCTAAATGATGTTCTTAAAATGGTAATTGTGTTAATGTTGCAATTACTCTGTCATCTCCTTCTATCAGTGATAGAAGTTAAACCTCTTTATTTATGCTATGAACTTCCAAAAAGACTCTAAATCACAGTTGGGAAGGCTGAGACCAACACTTGACTTTAAAATACCAGTTACCTGATAATCACCATTATGGCTTTTCCTTCTCATGACTGACACCTAGCAACATCTCCTTATCTGTTTACCCTTCCCTTTGTATTGTCCCCAAAACACTGAAGCTACCCAAGGTAGCTAGATGGAGCACATGATCAAGATACACAATTAATGTATATAAAAAATCTCTAATGTTCTTTTATTCTTGAAGGAACCTGTACCGGTGAAACCATGGCAAGGCATATGGGATGCATCACGGTTGAAGATTAACTGTCTACAGCTTGATGATGATAGGCAGAAAGTTGTTGGAGAAGAAGACTGCTTATATCTTAATGTTTTTACATCTCAGGTAAACATTTCAGTTGACTAGGAACCAATAAGTTTTATTTGTTAATGTAGAGCATATCATTGCTAATCTGACATAAAATCAAAGCCTATAGCAGGAAACCAAACATCCCTTTACCGATGGAATGTTGTGTTTGTTGTGTATGTGGCTTAGTTGCCAACCTGAAGCTTTCTTTGAACACTACAGCACTTTACTAAACCCTGCAAGATAGCGTTGAAATGACAACAAGTTCATTCAGGAAAATGTAACATCGCATCAAGCTCAACTCAATAAATTTCATACAGAGTACAGCAAGAAGTAAAATTCACATTGGTAGCAATAAGATATATTGGAACTGATGAAGGATCAAATGATTCATAGTCTTGTCCTTAACCACTGAGCAGCAAGTTACACATATACCCTTCATGCTAAAACAGTTTGTTAGTTTGAATTTACATTTAGTTTGCTGTATTTGATTCTAACAAGGCACTGGATTCATGAAATCAAATTTCTTTATTAAATATAATTTTCATTATGTATTTTCATCAAATTTCTTTGTTAAAGATAATTTTCATTACGTATTTTCATCTGTTTTCCATATTTTCACCATGAATTTTGGAACTGAAGATAATTAGATAGCAAAGCATTCATCCGAAATGATGTGCAAAATTACCTCTTTTGTCCAGTTATGACCACAGGTTTATCTCATTTCTCAGATAGAACCAACCACTTTGACACTCAGCATTCTAACAGGCTGACAGATATTTACAAAACTGTACCAGCAGAGAATAATGTCAAGATGAATCCACTAGGTCTCAAGTTTTAGACCTTCCTTGTAGTCATTTAAAACTTAACTTTACAAATACACTGCTGTCCATAAAAACTGAAACACGACAAAGTGTAGCAAATAACAGCATTTTATTTATACTGTGTTAGTAATGTAGTAGGAAGAGCACATGATTATACAGTAAAACTACATTTTTTATGTTCCTACAGTTTATGTTTTTCCTACATTTTATATTCTCTTTTTTGGCTCCAAAAGAAGTCCTGTTCTCTCAAAACAATGCTTTCCCACCATTATAAATTCTGTGCTGCAACATTTCTCATGTTTTAAGTTTTCTTTGATGTTATCATGACCTTTAACTTTGATTTTCATATAGATTTCTGCCAAAAGTGCACCATATTCCTGCTCAAAGTTAGTCTTGGAACAAAGCAGAAAATGGAGACTGCACACATTGTTACTGATCACATAACAAAGAGCTAACAAAGGAAGCAAAATTTTCATTGTCGCTGTGTTGTGCCACAGCCACCTGTATTATGGATTTGCAGTGTTTGGAAGGGTAGGAAAGTATGCTGAGTCACTGCCTTAATGATCTTATTATAGTGACTCTAGTAGTAACTTTTCTTCTGCTCATAACATTGTATTACAACAGCTTTACTATAATTTCATAGTCATTTATGCAAATAAACACCATTTCTGAAGATAGTCATCTATATAACGGGGTTTCATGAGTCATTGTTACTTCCGCATGACATACGCTAATCCGTACTAGGCTTGCTGTCTTAGGTTCATACGACATGATGTTAGATGGAAACATTCCTCCTTGATGTGGTCCATAACATGGAAACAATTTCCGTCCTTTTTCTCACCCAGGATGTCCCTGAACCAAGTAACATTCTTGTCAGCAACAAGCTATAAATTTTGTACCTGTGGTTCTCTGTTTGTGAAGACTACCAACATCAGTGTTTTAACCAGTATTTTGTTAAAAGTTTTATTTACTGCAATTTCATAATCATTATCAATAATAAGTGTCACATTAGAACATGAATATCTTTTTAATGTGGTTTCATGAAAGACTTTTGCTTACATGTTTTATTTACACCATTCAACAGGATTGGAATGAAGTGGGAAACCTGCGCATGCATTTGTGTATGTCAGCACTCACCTACTTCCTTTGTGATTGTCGCTTTGTACACTGTGGAGGAAACCAAAACAATTATTTCAGATTTTTTTAAATAGACAAAATTTAAATAGACAATTTTTTAAATAGACAGAATTACATATTATGAATAATATAAAGAGAATGGGAATAATAGTAATTTATTCATTTTTGCTTGTTGTGTTTCCTATGCTTTCCCACATTACACTTTCCTGCATTTTACACGTTTTTGGGACAGTCTGTGGAGAAGTATAGAAAGGGAATTTTACTGTGTATAGGTGATTTAGAGGTATACAAGATGGAAAGTTTATGACACAGGTATGCCACCTTTGGCAGTGATAGAAGTTGTATTGTTAGCTGGGTGTCGAGTCAGAATGAGCTCTGATGACAGATATGGGTATGTTGTTCCATATCGCTTCATCTCTGTGTCAGAGTTCATCAGTCATAGCAACTGGCAAGTGATGGTGTGCCACTCTGTTGGCGACCTTTGATCAGATATTTGTGTTGGGTGAGAGATCTGGAAAATGTGGAGGCCGATGGCAACAGCCAAAGACCCTCTGTATCGAGGTTCAGGACAGAACAGACAACATGTAGCCTTGCGTTACCTTATTGAAAGATAACATCATGGAGACCTCAAAGATTGGGCACAGCTACTGCCTTAACATGTCAAAAATGTAAGGCCTATTGTCCAAATTACCAGCTGCGAGAATCAGGGGTGATCATGTTGTGTACCCAGTGGCATGCCATACCATCATGCCAGGTGATGTACCCATATGGCAATGAGAAATGCAATCGGGATACATAGCTGTACTAAGAACCAAGACTCACCTGAAAAGATGACATTCTACCACCCCTGTTGTAGCATAGCTGTTATCTGTACAAGTATGCCCTCAGTGGTTGTGCTTCTGGCTGAAAAGTTGGTGATAGGGACAATATACTACTGTTATTCATTTCATAATGATTGACCCCTGATTTTGAGCTCATATTCTAATTACAATGCATTACAAACATTGATTTGTTGTACCTTTCCAGAACCATGTAAATATCTACTTTCCTTTAATGTATAAATATTACATCTTAGTTGAAATAGGGGCGACATATGTGGTAATATTCAAGAGAAACCATAATTTCTATAGCTTTTTTGGTGAGTGTCAACTCTAAGAATGCATAAAAATCAGGCTGAAATTAATAGAAAAATTTCCTTTGCACAGTTTAATGATAAAGCGTTGATCTGTTCAGGTGGATTTTCATTATTTTGTGATTACCGGTGTCATCGCTATAGTGTCAAATACAAGATGCTGTGATTTAGCTCACCATTTTAGCTATTGTGATGGAGAAGGTACTATTGTGAAGCTTGAACTTTTTTTGGGTGCATTATACACCTTTCCTAATGAATATTCCTCATGTTTGTTAATTAAGCATCTGTAAAGCAATTGTATCAATAGCTGCAGTATATGTGAGTCTGTGGTGGAGTGTAGTTTTCACACCAGTGCACTTCCACTGTTCTAATGTGCCATAAGCACCTATTCAGCAGTAAAGAACAACAACTTCCTAGTCACATTCCAGTACTGTATTGCCATGTTAAGTTTTTGTCACAAGCAGAGAGAAATAATATGGGAAATTGCAAATAAATGCTTGATATGCAAGCAGCTCACAATAAATGAACATTTGGATAGCACACTTCAGCATTAGATGGAAAACTTGATTAGCTTGAATAGATTTTGCATTAAGGAATGATGTCTGAAATAAAACCTATCGTAATTGCTTTTGCTGCTGGCTGAGGTCTCGCTGCTGCCATTGCACTCATATACTCGAATTAGATATGGTTCTATTGGTTTGTCAAGACAGTGGGTTCTTTGTGCATAACTGTTTACAAGTTTGTTTACATGACTTACTGAATTCTTCCAGATATGTTGGGTAACACTCTCGAGAGTGGAGAGACACAACTGTAAAGTATTATTTGTTTTAAAATTCTTCTTCTACTTTACTACATTGTTCTTGACAAATGACCAAATAAGTTCAATGGCGTTCAGTGTGTGGTGAGCTACAGGCAAACACAGAAGTTTAATTTCCTTGTTCACTGATTGCAATATACTTTCCAAAAGGTATTCCTGTGCCCTGAAGTACAGTTGCTCATGATCTTGTAGGCCAGCTTTAATAAATTCCTCATATGGTTCAGCATTAGATGGAAGCTCTACATTATTGCTTTCCATCCATTCAATAATAGAATCCTTCTTCCATTTCATAGATGGATTTTGTGATACTGGATTTATACCATATCATATGGAGCTTGATCTAAAACAATCGCAAATTTGTTTAATAATTTTTTGAGAACACTCCTAAACCAAATAATAATACTCTGCACCTCCTTTTTGCCCAATAAAACATAATCCAGCATTTTGCATGAATCCATCTTTGTTCCAGATTTGGCATGTTACAGTCCTTTTTCCAGAACTGGACCATGTTTGAATTCCTTCTTTCTAGCCATTCCACTCGTGAACACTTCCTCTGCAATAATTGTGTACATTTTGTTGTGTATAAGTGATTTTTTGTTCCTGTCAACCAAACTTTCTGGAATGATTTGCCCCAGACCATTTCTCATCGTTGTAATAAATAGTTCATCCAGTGTTGCATAGGTGTCTTATTTCCTGCAAGAGCTCATCTCTTTTTCTTGCTACTTGGCTGTTTTCCATCACCATAGGTTTTTTGTTAAACTTTTTGTATCTGAAGCCCAATTTTCGAAAAGTGTCCTAAATTGTTGTTTCACTCATATCTGGAAAATCCTCTACTTCAGTCTTCAACTTTTACCATGGCTGCCACTGCTGGAAACTGCTTTTTTTTGCATAGAAGTCATTGGTTTTTCTTTTTATGACTCCCTGTGTAAACTTGTCCAGTACAAACTTCTGTCACATGCCAGAACTCGTTTTTGGTGATGCAAGACATGAAGCTTCTCTACATTTTTCTCCTAATTGCGGTCTGAATTTTATGACTTCTCAAATTTGACACTGACCAAAAAATGATAGAAAAAGCACGCTTCCTTTTAAATATTATCAAATACACTGCCTCCTTTCCAAATAAAATATTCATACACCAAATAAAATTAGACATTTCCACAACTCCAGCAGGGTATAACACATTGATTTTCATCATACAATGTGATCAGAATATGAGCTCAAAGTCAGAGGTCAGTCATTATGAAATGGGTAATAATTATTTTGCCCACATGAGAAGTTTGCAGTTAAAACATCTTACTTCAACTCAGATGTTGACTAAAGTACTGTTTAGCACTAGTCTGGTGTCTCATCTGTTTAAATTACACACAGATGAACGGCTATCCATATACTGCACTAATATCCTGAATATTGTTGGAGTGCAGTAACCTAACATAAACATAACTAGCCACTAAAGCTCATATGTGGCAAACATGTATAGGAACACTGTCATAGACTTGTACTCTTAAAACCCTGTCCTTTAAGTCTAATGGTCATAGTGATACAAAGATGATGTGTACAACGAATAACTATTGGAAGTAAACACTGCTCCTATTCTAATCATATTGTTGCAATATTTTCAGAAGAGCAACATAGTTCATAAAATTAATTGCAAGTTCACTGTCATTCATTAACAAACAGCCACTGAATCACTAATTAAACTCATTACATTTTCAGTGTTGTACTTTGCTCTACGTTGTCTGCAACATGTTATCCCACATTTTCAGATACAGATTGTACTCATTTCATAACTTACTGCAGACTGACTTAAAATGGCTTTCAACAAGATTTTTATATAGACTTACAATAATTAGACCTGACTTCAGCTGTTGTTCTTTCATAGATTTTTACAAATTTTAATTAAAGCTGTATATATCTGAGTAACTCAATAGTAGAGGGCAAGTTGTGTTTAAATAGGACTTTTAGATACAGTGATAATCGTTATTGCATTATGCTGGTTAGGTTGCCAAAATATGGGATTATGTTTCAGTAACAATGTTTTCACTACCCCAGAATTAAATAGGTGCACATATTTTCATCAGTGAGTGTATAAATGTTTTACTAATTTCTTGCTTTATCAGGAAATTGGCAATTGGGTATAAAAATTAATGATCTTTTTTTAATTAGTGTGAGTGTTAGGCAAAGTAGCTGGTTCATTAACTCCTGATAACCAAAAGAATGTAATACATAATAAACTTGTGTTGGTTAAGCCCTGGCTAAATCTTTGGAATTTTAGATACTGTGCATATGTTCATAAAATAACATTATTTAAGATATTGGGAGGAGGAAAATGTCACAACTGATGGAAAGGATGTACCTGCTTTGTTACAATGCATCCCGTGTTGTCGTTGACCACACCACTGTTATTGCTATTCTCTCTGCTGCAGCACCAGGAAAGCCACAAGAATGGTAGCAATACTGACAGATCACATGGAGCCTTTGAGAACCTGCATGGTGAGCCCAACAATTCCATATTTGCATGATAGTCAGGGCATCCCAACCAATGCCAGCAGCAGTATTGGGGAATGATAAACCACAGTCTTTACATCCCACAATCCTGCCACTATCAAACTTTGATGTATACTGGCAGATGATTCTACTTCTTAAATGAGGCATAACATGATCTTCCCACAAACAAACAACATTCAAATGCAATTTCTGAGTGAGAAGCCATTATGTAAACTTTTGCCAGACACAGAATGTTGATGGTGTTATTTCTACCTACTTTGTGCAGCAGGAATGCAAATCATTTTAATTTCTAAGCTTACTGTATACTTTTGTCAACCTGGATGTTTGTTGCATGCCACCTTTGTGGTCATTGAATACATCCACAAAAATAATCCTGTGAAATATGATATTGCCATCTCCGTAGTGCTGAAGTTTTTTTAATGGTCAACAGTATACTTTACTGTTTGATGTGTGTGCAAAAGACTCCTAAAGCCCACTGAACATGGTCTCAGCAAATAAATAAAAGCAGAATTTCTCACTTTACTAATGTATAACATATAATGTAAACTATTATTTGAGTAATGATGTATACTTTTGTTTTAAGCTTTTTATATGTATACATATATATAGAAGTAATTTAATGCTGATGCATTCATGAGAAAACTGTGTGCTTGACTAGGATCCAAATCTGAAGTACTATACAAATTCCATTATCTGCAGCTTCTTTGACTTCATGCCAACTCAGCTACTAAATATCTGATATCATATCACTGTGGCAGTCTTCTTGGTGATACTATTGTAATCAAGGGTCACAGTGTATGTGCACTAGTGTGGTTTCTTAAATGACTTTCCCCTCAACATTAATTCACACTCAGTTTTATTTGTGGATGATACTTCTGCCCTTGTTGAAAGCAGTGACTTGGAACAAATTCCCTCAACTGTCACAAATCTATTGAATAGCTTAGAAATCTAGTACTAACTAAATGGATTTGTCAAAGTAGGTATGATGACTTAAATGAATACACTAAGATTCCACTTGTAGAGATAAACACTTTAATGATCAGCTTGATATCATTATACATAAACACACAGTCACTCCAATTCAAAAGTTTGCAAAGGACTGAAGGCCCATGTGCTATCTGTCACCAACCCCAAAGATGGCAGTCCAAAGATAGGTCACTCAACTGATTGCGTGCTGCATAAACTGAATTTTGGAAAAACACATTTACTGTTGTTTAAAACTAAAACTTCTGAGGCAAGTTAAACCCACAGTACTCATAGAAACCAAGAACTGAAAAAAGCAGGCTGTTTTAAGTTTTTAGGAATGCCTCTGGACCAAAATTGATCCAGGACTTCACATATAAAGTAATTAGCAAATAAATCAAGCAGTCTGGCCTGTGCAATGAAGATTCTGTCATATTCAACTAGCACGGAGGCAAGAAAAGTAGTTTACCACAGCTTATTTGAGTTGGTTGTAAGGTATGGCCTTATTTTTTGGGGTAACACAAGCAAAATGATTGTTGTTGTTGTGGTCTTCAGTCCTGAGACTGGTTTGATGCAGCTCTCCATGCTACTCTATCCTGTGCAAGCAGCTTCATTTCCCAGTGCCTACTGCAGCCTACATCCTTCTGAATCTGCTTAGTGTATTCATCTCTTGGTCTCCCTCTACGATTTTTACCGTCCACGCTGCCCTCCAATACTAAATGGGTGATCCATTGATGCCTCAGAACATGTCCTACCAACCGATCCCTTCTTCTGGTCAAGTTGTGCCACAAACTTCTCTTCTCCCCAATCCTATTCAGTACCTCCTCATTAGTTATGTGATCTACCCATCTAACCTTCAGCATTCTTCTGTAGCACCACATTAGCTTCTATTCTCTTCTTGTCCAAACTATTTATCGTCCATGTTTCACTTCCATACATGGCTACACACCATACAAATACTTTCAGAAATGACTTCCTGACACTTAAATCTATACTCGATATTAACAAATTTCTCTTCTTCAGAAATGCTATCCTTGCCATTGTCAGTCTACATTTTATATCCTCTCTACTTCGACCATCATCAGTTATTTTTCTCCCCAAATAGCAAAACTCCTTTACTACTTTAGGTGTCTCATTTCCTAATCTAATTCCCTCAGCATCACTTGACTTAATTCAACTACATTCCATTATCCTCGTTTTGCTTTTGTTGATGTTCATCTTATATCCTCCTTTCAAGACACTGTGCATTCTGTTCAACTGCTCATCCAAGTCCTTTGCTGTCTCTGACAGAATTACAATGTCATCGGCAACCCTCAAAGTTTTTATTTCTTCTCCACAGATTTTAATACCTACTCCGAATTTTTCTTTTTTTCCTTTACTGCTTGCTCGATATATAGAGGGAATAACATCGGGGAAAGGCTACAACCCTGTCTCACTCCATTCCCAACCACTGCTTCCCTTTCATGCCCCTCAACTCTTGTAACTGCCATCTAGTTTCTGTACAAATTGTAAATAGCCTTTCGCTCCCTGTATTTTACCCCTGCCACCTTTAGAATTTGAAAGAGAGTATTCCAGTAAACATAGTCAAAAGCTTTCTCTAAGTCTACAAATGCTAGAAATGTAGGTTAGCCTTTCCTTAATTTTTCTTCTAAGATAAGTTGTAAGGTCAGTATTGCCTCAAGTGTTCCACCATTTCTATGGAATCCAAACTGATCTTCCCCGAGGTCAGCTTCTACCAGATTTTCCATTTGTCTGTAAAGAATTCGCGTTAGTATTTTGCAGCCGTGACTTATTAAACTGATAGTTTGGTAATTTTCACATCTGTCAACACCTGCTTTCTTTGGGATTGGAATTATTATGTTCTTCTTGAAGTCTGAGGGTATTTCGCCTGTCTCATACATCTTGCTCACCATATGGTATAGTTTTGTTAGGACTGGCTCTCCCAAGGCCATCAGTAGTTCTAATGGAATGTTGTCTACTCCCGGGGCCTTGTTTTGACTCAGGTCTTTCAGTGCTCTGTCAAACTCTTCATGCAGTATTGTATCTCCCATTTCATCTTCATCTACATCCTCTTCCATTTCCATAATATTGTCCTCAAGTACATCACACTTGTATAGACCCTCTATATAGTCCTTCCACATTTCTGCTTTCCCATCTTTGCTTAGAACTGGGTTTCCATCTGAGCTCTTGACATTCATACAAGTGGCTCTCTTTTCTCCACAGGTGTCTTTAATTTTCCTGTAGGCAGTATCTGTCTTACCCCTAGTGAGATAAGCCTCTAAATCCTTACATTTGTCCTCTAGCCATCCCTGCTTAGCCATTCTGCACTTCCTGTCGATCTCATTTTTGAGACATGTTTATTTCTTTTTGCCTGCTTCATTTAGTGCATTTTTATATTTTCTCCTTTCATCAATTAAATTCAATATTTCTTCTGTTACCCAAGGATTTCTACTAGCCCTCATCTTTTTACCTACTTGATCCTCTGCTGCCTTCATTACTTCATCCCTCAGAGCTACCCATTCTTCTTCTACTGTATTTCTTTCCCCTATTCCTGTCAATTGTTCCCTTATGCTCTCCCTGAAACTCTGTACAACCTCTGGTTTAGTTAGTTTATCCAGGTCCCATCTTCTTAAATTCCCACCTTTTTGCAGTTTCTTCAGTTTTAATCTACAGTTCATAACCAATAGATTGTGGTCAGAGTCCACATCTGCCCCTGGAAATTTCTTACAATTTAAAATCTGGTTCCTAAATCTCTGTCTTACCATTATATAATCTATCTGATACCTTCTAGTATTTCCAGGATTCTTCCATGTACACAACCTTCTTTTATGATTCTTGAACCAAGTGTTAGCTATGATTGCTCTGTGCAAAATTCTACCAGATGGCTTCCTCTTTCATTTCTTACCCCCAATCCATATTCACCTACTATGTTTCCTTCTCTCCCTTTTCCTACTCTCGAATTCCAGTCACCCATGACTATTAAATTTTCATCTCCCTTCACTACCTGAATAATTTCATTTATCTCATCACACATTTCATCAATTTTTCATCATCTGCAGAGCTAGTTGGCATATAAACTTGTACTACTGTAGTAGGCATGGGCTTCATGTCTATCTTGGCCACAATAATGCATTCATTATGCTGTTTGTAATAGCTTAACCACACTCCTATTTTTTTATTCATTATTAAACCAACTCCTGCATTACCCCTATTCGATTTTGTATTTATAACCCCGTATTCACTTGACCAAAAGTCTTGTTCCTCCTGCCACCGAACTTCACTAATGCTCACTATACCTAACTTTAACCTATCCATTTCCCTTTTTAAATTTTCTAACCTACCTGTCCGATTAAGGGATCTGACATTCCACGCTCTGATCTGTAGAACGCCAGTTTTCTTTCTCCTGATAATGTCGACCTCTTGAGTAGTCCCAACCTGGAGATCCAAATGGGGGACTATTTTACCTCCAGAATATTTTACCCAAGAGGACACCATCATCATTTAACCATACAGTAAAGCTGCATGCCCTCGGGAAAAATTACAGCTGTAGTTTCCCCTTGCTTTCAGCCGTTCGCAGTACCAGCACAGCAAGGCTGTTTTGATTAGAGTTACAAGGCCAGATCAGTCAATCCTCCAGACTGTTGACCCTGCAACTACTGAAAAGGCTGCTGCCCCTCTTCAGGAACCACACATTTGTCTGGCTTCTCAACAAATACCCCTCCATTGTGGTTGCACCTATGGTACGGCCATCTGTATCACTGAGGCATGCAAGCCTCCCCACCAACAGCAACTTGTTCATAGATAATGATTTTAAACATTAATGTAGCACTAGGAACAAGGGGAATATCATGTTTCCCACTCATAGATTAATGCTGTATGTACAAACCCCAGAACATATGGACATGAAAATTTACAATATTCTAAAAAATAAACAAATCCACAGCATGTAGCTAGGGTAACTGAAACAAGAGGTACAAAAGTTGTTAGCACAGGAATGCAATAGTTCCTTGGAAGAATTTTGGATTGATAATATGAAAATCTGAACAAGAAAGCAAATGGTTGTTAATTAAACTTAGCAGTTTTGTCAGATAAATGACTGTAATAATTATGTTTTTTATATTAGTACTATTGTTATGTGTTGTTTCTGTAATGCATTGAAATTGTAATTGCAGTGTTCACAAGTCCCCTGTACATTAAATCAATGATTTAACTTTGTATGTCATGAGACAGTAAAAATTCAGATTCTGATTCATTAGGAAACATTTGAGAGAATATTTCCAGTGGTTATGCATTTCTGCCCCCTCCCCCCCCCCCCCCCCCCCCTTTAGAAGAGTAGTCAGTGCAGCTGACTGCAATGCTGCAAACATTGGTTTGATTCACTGCTGGGTTAGATACATCTGCTTGGGAATCGGCTATTGTGTTGTACTCATAATCATTTCGTCACCATTGATGCGCAAGTTGCCGAAGTAGTGTCAAATAGAAAGACTTGCAGCAGGTGGCTGAATGGCCCCAGATGGGGCCTCCTGGCCAAAAATGGCATTCCATCATTTTGTTTCATGATTCTCTTGTATAGCATTTTTCTTTTATGATCTGAACATAACTAATCAATATGCTTTATTCATTCCCAGATAAATCATTTACTTATACTATACATTTTATATCTAAATCTCTGAAGGTCCTTGCATCTAAAAACAAGATGACAGTGGCTGCTACAGTATGACATGCAAACCTTGTTTGTAATATTTCTGTGGGAAACAATCCATAGGTGTACATTGACAACTTTAGGTATGGTAGATTAGTACAGCCTGACAGAAAATAAACATACAAGACCTCACAATTAATCTCTAGTTAAGTTGGCATGAACTTATTAATACTCTCTACAATTAGCTGCTGAAAATAAATATATTTCCCACTGAAGGCCTGTTAATAAATTTGCATGGGTTTATTTTTTTTACATTAAGTAACTCTCCTTTTTGTTTTACAGTTGGCTATTCAAATGAATATATTATATTTGTTGTGCCGTCTGAAGCAGTAAAATTGAGAAAAATTTGTATTTCATATTATAAGTTAGTAAAAAAATTATCTTTTCTTGTTTCAGCTGCCATCAGTAAATTCTATACATCCAAAATTGGATGTAGTTATCTTTTTCCACCCAGGTGCATTCATGTTTGGAGGTGGTGACTGGTATGGACCACACTACATAATGGACCGCAGTGTAGTGTTGGTGACAGTAAATTACAGGCTTAATGTACTTGGCAAGTATGATATAATAATAACAGTAATAATAAAACCTTTTCAAAATACAGAATAATAATTTATATTTAATGAAATGTAAATGAAGTGCCTCTAAAAACAAATCAGCTGAAAGTTTACTGGATTTTGTTCGATAAAACAAGCATCCCTATTGAGAGGGACAGGGATAGAGACAGGGACGAGAGGGCTCATGCGACCGAACTGGCAGATAGTCTGAGAGGGGAACAGCCACCACCCACTTGCTTGTATAAACAATGAATGATAGTATGTACCTAAAACGTTCCAAGGGATCCACAAAGTCAAGTTGTATGTGACAGAACCATCCTTTCGGTAGTCTGAATTGTCCTAGAGAGAGTTGAGCATGACAACCAACCTTGCTGTGCTGTCAAGGTGAGCGGATGTGTGTCCAAGAGCAACAGGTATTTTTTACTCCAGCCCAGATGAAACATTCTGTCATGAGGCATGCAGTAGCCTTAATTCCTGGGTGTGCCAGGTCTCAAATGTCCAAAAAACCTTATCTTAGAGGGAGGCCATGACCAAGGAGCGGAGAATGCCTGTAGAGGTATTGCACAGCACTGGACCTGAAGAACCAGGAAGACATTGGGATTCCACTGCCAATGGAAAGTGGTGCCTTGTTGCAAATTTTGAATGTGCAAGCCTTCTGTGCCCAGCCACACTAATACATCCAAGTCCAAGGTAGAAGATGTGGCATGCTCACATGGCATGTAATGGCATGTAATCTGTGACAATATTCTCCCCCCTCCCCCCCGATGTAATGGACATTTGTGTTTCATTGACTAATGAAGTCCATAAGATGGAAACATCAGTAGGGAATATCATTGGCAGGGTTCCAGAGTGCATCTTTGAGCAATTTGTGAGTGGTGTAGATTTTGATTTCCCGTCCTTCAATGTCCTCACAGAAATATCACACAGCCTCATAGATCATGAGACATTCCCCATTGAACCCTGACCAGTTGTGTTGGGAAGGGGAGAGTTGCTTTGAGAAAAAATGGAGAGGTTGGTTGTATTGCCAACATGCTTCTGAAGAATGGTACCAGTCAATGATTCACTTGTGTTGGTCATGACAGAGATGTAAGCATCAGTATGTGGATGCCTGAGTGTAATGGCATTCGTGAGGGCACTCTTGAGAGCATTGAATGTGTGGATCATTTTGTTGAACCATTTCACTTTGCACACCCCAGAAGTGTTCTTGCCTGCCTAGGCATCCATCAATGAGACTTGGAGAGAAGCAGCTTGAGGTATATGGGACCGTAAAAAATTTAGCATTCTGAGGAATCATTGCAGAATGCAGTAGGTCTCTGATGATGATTGATAAATGCAACACAGTCTGATGTCAGATGGTTTCCCTCAGTGGAGATGGTGTGACCAAGGAAGTTAACACTACTGTGCCACAATCATGATTTGTTGTGGTCAATCTCCATACCATGGTTGGGGAGGCCTTTAAAGACATGCATTAAGTGTTGCTTGTTTTCGGCAATGGTGGACTAGATGAGAATGTCATCAAGATAGGCATAGCAAGAAGGTATGGAAAAAGGTACAGAGTCAGTAAATCATTGCCACAGCCGAGCAGCTTTCTTGAGATCACATGGTATAAAGGAGCATTCAAACAAGCCTAATGGCATAATGATAGCTGTTTATGGTATGTCATCTTTGTATATAGGGATCTGATGTATTGTGTGCTACTTCGTACACAATGGTAAGGAGAGTTGGGCTTCAGGGTGGTGCAGCAACTGTCATGGTAGGAAAACTGGACAGGAGCAGAAATGATTAGTGAACATGTAAACACTGTAAATAGAAGTTTTACTTAACTTGTAGCTTTTTACAAGCCTTGGATAGAAACTTTACAAAAGAACACAGTAATAAACTGAAGCTACTACAAGAAGCAAACTGAAGAGTGTCATGCAGAGTGATGCTCCCACTACAAATTCACAAGCAAACTGTCAACTTGGTAAATAAGACAGAAGGATGTGACTGAGACTGGGCCGTGTTGCTGCCGCCAGTCATCCTATATCACAGTAGCAGAGGGCACTCATAGTTGGAGCCACTGAAAGTGTGGCTGAGCAGGTGAGCATCATTGGATCCACATGGACCCTTACAACCACTACCAGTATCTGCTGGAAATGTGCATTTCTGTTACCAACTGTGAGATGCCAGTGAGGGTGGTATCAATCTATGATACTAAATGATGATACATTTTGTCACTGACAATCGCACTAAAAATCCTGTGCCAATGAATGGTTGAGCAAAGTCTTGAATGTGAGGTATAGGTTAGTAGTACGTAACTGTATGAGAGTTGAGCCTGTGATAGTCTATGCATGACCAGCACAATCTTTCCTAGGAACTAGGTGAACGGATGACAATCAGTTGCTATTCGAGGGACACATGATTCCAGCATTCTTTCACATGATGAAGCTTTTTAGAATTTAGGTGTTGGGCCTTGTAATGGGCCAGACAGTCTTCTGTAATTGATAACCTATCACAGATATCATTTGTGATTGCAGTTTGAGTATGTGGGGGGACCAAGCATATTTACACGAGATGGAAGTGCCTGATCACACAAAACATTGATAGTTTGTGTGTCTCTGACCTGAGTTGTATGAAGCATGGTTGGGAGAGAGGGAGCGGTGGGCATGGAAACATGAAACAGCATCGAAACAATGAGGTTGTTGATCATGCGAAGAGCAACTGTCATGTTGGCTGACAGACTGGACACCATCTGATGTAGGATGTTGTTGAAACAGAGGATGTCAATCTCATAGCATTGAGTCGCAAGCTCAGCTAGTGAGTTGACAAGGTTAGCTGTCTAACAGGAGCATTCAGAGGTAGTACAAAGAAGAGGATTGTACTGAACCAGAGGTGGGGGGTGCAGACGGGGCGTGGGAGGAAGGAGCCAGAAAAGTATGTGCTGGTTGCATATGGAGTAAGGTGACCAAATGCAGGTTGGGAGAGAGAGACCAAAATGTTTATGGAATTTGATCTCAAGAACCAGGCTTTCCACATTAGCAAAATGGAAGAACTAAAGGAATTGAAGCTCCTACCTAAACTAGAGCTGGAGGTCAGCATCATTATGGACAGTAATGTCAAAGTTTTTGGCAGCATGAAGAACTAACGTCATAGGGAGAAGTCTCAAGGGAGTGCAGGAGGAGGAATGACACTGGCATCTGCTCCAGTGTCAACCAGAGATGTGAGGTTGCTGGTGGACTCAGTCTGCCACTGTCAGAAGCTGCCTCATAGTACCAGCACATGGGATTTGCAGGATCCAGAGTGGACTGTGATGTGTGCCTTCAGACAAGCTGCATTTCAGGTCAGCCAGGAGGATTGAGGGGGGGAGCAGCAGGTGCCAGCAGCAATCCACCAGGTAGCAAAGAGGTAGCTTGTTGAGCTGCAGCAGGTCACGCATGACCTTTACCAGCCACATACAGAGGTGACGGGCAGGAAGCAGGAGAGCTGTTACTGACTTTGGAGCAAAGGCAATGAGCCAGCTATAGAGAAAATCTGTTGGTGGTGGATGATACTATAAACGTGAGCCACCAGTTGTAGGTCAGCTGGAAGTTTGATAAGCCACGGTGCCCACAAGGTGACATCAGGCGTGTTGTCCAAACGAACATGCACTCAAATGTTCTTCCACAGCTGTGGAGGTGTTATGTCTCCAAGCTGTACCTCATGGATGATGTGATCTATCACCTCTGCAGAAGGTGCAATAGGCATTCAGTAAGAAGAACCCAATGTGATGTGTTTAGGTTGCGTAGATGGGTTAAGAAGCAAATAACTAATAACATCTGTATGATCACGGAGATGGCTGATAAGTCAAATAAAATGAACATCTTCGTTAATTATTCCATGAATGTCCAAGAAGTTGTTGACCAAGGCAAACCATGTTTTTGGGTTCTCTTTCTGCAACTGGAGCATCTGCCTACAGTAATGTGCTACCATGGAACAGGGTAGAGTAGCAGATGAGGTAGGCAGAGGATGTGGTGTGTCACCTGAGGCTTGTGTCAGAGATGATATCTCTGAGTTTCACAGCAGTAAGCACACCCTTGATAGTCAATCGACTGTTGGTAGTCACCAAAAATCATATAATTACAACTAAGTTTACTTTTATATGAGGAAAAATTATTACACTTCTTAGAAATTTATGTGAAATTAACCAAAATGCATGAAATTTCTTAGTGTTAAGACTTCTCAAAAATAAAAGTAGATCAGTAGAGCACATAATACTAGATTTAAAAAAGTTGATCTTGCTTTCTTCTTAGTATACTTCATCAAGCCAATAGGCATTAAAGAATGTTGACATATTGATGAAAATTTTCTGTCTTGCTTTCTGATAATAATAGCTTCCTAAATACAAAAATAAACACTAAATGTAAAAATAAATCTCATTAGCAGCTTGTATATTTTTCCAAAATTCAGAGCGTGAAGCCATATTCTGAAAATCTCTTTGATAGACAATTTTATGAAAAGGATAGATTTCTACACACCATCTAGAGATGCTGAGTCGCAGATGGGCACAACAAAACGACTGCTAAATGTGAGATTTTGGCAAAAAAGCCTTTTTCTGAATTATACAACACACACACACACAAACACACACACACACACACACACACACACACACACACACACACACACACACAGACTCACTCACTCACTCACACACACACACACACACACACACACACACACACACACACACACACACACACAGACTCACTCACTCACACACACACACACACACACACACACACACACACACACACACACACACATGCACACACGCATACACATACACACATTCATGCGAGCACAACTCATACACACTTGATAAGAGGTACACAGTTTATTAAAGAAATACACTTGTTAGCCACCATGTATTCAAAAACAGAAAACATAAATGTACTTCCATAAATGTTGTTTAATTCACTAAATAATAATTTTATAAATTATGAATTCTTGACGTAATGACAATATTATGAAAAGAATAGATTGCTACTCACCATATAGTGGAGATGTTGAGTTGCAGATAAGCACAACAAAAAACTGTCAAATAAGTAAGCTTTTGTCCAGAAAAACCTTCATCAGAAATGGACAACATACACACACATTCACGCAAACACTATTCACACAAATGGTTCAAATGGCTTTGAGCACTATGGGACTTAACATCTGAGGTCATCAGTCTCCTAGAACTTAGAACTACTTAAACCTAACTAACCTAAGGACATCACACACATCCATGCCCAAGGCAGGATTCGCATCTGCGACCATAGTGGTTGCACGGTTGCAGACTGAAGCACCTAGAATCGCTCGGCCACACCCGCCAGCCACTATTCACACACACACACACACACACACACACACACACACACACACACACACACATACATGACCACAGTCTGTGGCTCTCGAGGCCAAATTGTCATAACCAGTCATTTGTAAGGAAATGGACAGCAAGTTTAAAAAAGGTGAAATTTGATGTTATAACAGACATAACATGTCTTTGGTTTGAATTTATGAGTTATTTTACAAATATGAAGAGGACCTAAACTTTTATTATTTTAATGAATGTTTGACATTTAGACTGAAATATCAGTGTAAAAATGAAAGATTAGCTGTAATGTCTACTGAGAAACAAGAATTTCATTATCATCTTTATTAGTTGCGATTTGTTCAGTTACTTATTTATTCCTATATCACATGACTATGAAGAGAGTATAATGATCTACATACGTCAAAACTTTGAAAAAAAATAGCAAAGACTTTGCTCTAAAATATATCTCTCATTGTCTTAACCTACAGGAAAAAACACTTGTGTACTTTCACTCCCAAGCTACTTTACACAATAAATGCCTTGGGCAATTCAGTGATAAACAGATCTCCTATATAGATATCTTCAAGGGTCTTCAAATTCTTAAACTTACATGTCATTATGTTTTTTTCTTCAATGTTCTTCATGACAAACAATATCCGTTCCAGTCTACAGTGATACACATAACCTCAATTAGTATATACTCCATATGGATTTGGGGTAGAAACTGGAGTATTTTCATATTGCAATAAGAGCTGTTAGTTAGTCATTCACAGATTTAAGTCTGAAACAGGGAATCTCTATATGCCTTCACTAATAATAATAGTTTTTGTTGTTCACTACGGAAATACACTCCTGGAAATTGAAATAAGAACACCGTGAATTCATTGTCCCAGGAAGGGGAAACTTTATTGACACATTCCTGGGGTCAGATACATCACATGATCACACTGACAGAACCACAGGCACATAGACACAGGCAACAGAGCATGCACAATGTCGGCACTAGTACAGTGTATATCCACCTTTCGCAGCAATGCAGGCTGCTATTCTCCCATGGAGACAATCGTAGAGATGCTGGATGTAGTCCTGTGGAACGGCTTGCCATGCCATTTCCACCTGGCACCTCAATTGGACCAGCGTTCGTGCTGGACGTGCAGACCGCGTGAGACGACGCTTCATCCAGTCCCAAACATGCTCAATGGGGGACAGATCCGGAGATCTTGCTGGCCAGGGTAGTTGACTTACACCTTCTAGAGCACGTTGGGTGGCACGGGATACATGCGGACATGCATTGTCCTGTTGGAACAGCAAGTTCCCTTGCCGGTCTAGGAATGGTAGAACGATGGGTTCGATGACAGTTTGGATGTACCGTGCACTATTCAGTGTCCCCTCGACGATCACCAGTGGTGTACGGCCAGTGTAGGAGATCGCTCCCCACACCATGATGCCGGGTGTTGGCCCTGTGTGCCTCGGTCGTATGCAGTCCTGATTGTGGCGCTCACCTGCACGGCGCCAAACATGCATACGACCATCATTGGCACCAAGGCAGAAGCGACTCTCATCGCTGAAGACGACACATCTCCATTCGTCCCTCCATTCATGCCTGTCGCGACACCACTGGAGGCGGGCTGCACGATGTTGGGGCGTGAGCGGAAGACGGCGTAACGGTGTGCGAGACCGTAGCCCAGCTTCATGGAGACGGTTGCGAATGGTCCTCGCCGATACCCCAGGAGCAACAGTGTCCCTAATTTGCTGGGAAGTGGCGGTGCGGTCCCCTACGGCACTGCGTAGGATCCTACGGTCTTGGCGTGCATCCGTGCGTCGCTGCGGTCCGGTCCCAGGTCGACGGGCACGTGCACCTTCCGCCGACCACTGGCGACAACATCGATGTACTGTGGAGACCTCACGCCCCACGTGTTGAGCAATTCGGCGGTACGTCCACCCGGCCTCCCGCATGCCCACTATACGCCCTCGCTCAAAGTCCATCAACCGCACATACAGTTCACGTCCACGCTGTCGCGGCATGCTACCAGTGTTAAAGACTGCGATGGAGCTCCGTATGCCACGGCAAACTGGCTGACACTGACGGCGGCAGTGCACAAATGCTGCGCAGCTAGCGCCATTCGACGGCCAACACCGCGGTTCCTGGTGTGTCCGCTGTGCTGTGCGTGTGATCATTGCTTGTACAGCCCTCTCGCAGTGTCCGGAGCAAGTATGGTGGGTCTGACACACCGGTGTCAATGTGTTCTTTTTTCCATTTCCAGGAGTGTAGTATGGTTTCAGTTGCCTGAGACTGCAGACGTGTGTACAAGTTGCGTTTGCATGAGTGTGTGTGTGCTTGTGTCTATGAGTGTCTATTGTTGACAAAGGTCTTAATGGCTGAAAGCTGTAATTGTGTGAATCTTTTGGTTGTGCCTGTTGTGACTCAGCATCTCCGCTCTATGGTGAGTAGCAACTTTCCTTCTCTAATATTGTTACATTCCATCCTGGATGTTCCATTGTTTGAAATAGTAAATTATTTTTAAATATATTCCATAGTACATATGTTAACTTGTTACTTTTTCTGAAGTTTCTTCTTCATAGTAGTTTCTAAAAACCATGATGTGTTAATGGAGACATAATTTTCTTTAACAGGATTTTTAAGTACTTTAGATGAGGTGCTTCCTGGCAACAATGGGTTGAAAGATCAGGTACTGGCATTGAAGTGGGTTAAGAAGAATATAGCAGCATTTGGAGGAAATCCTGACAGTGTAACAATTGCAGGGACATCAGCAGGTGCATCAAGTGTGCAATATCATTTCCTGTCACCACTTTCAAAAGGTAACGAGGACAAAAATTATTTTTATTTTACTCTCACTTACAGTAAAATTTGCATATTCCATGGATCATAATTGCTATCTTTCTTTCTATGGTGATGTGGTACAATTTATTTAGATTACTGTTGTAATACATATACTTAGCAAGAAATATAGCAACATGGTGATCATTTCCATTTATTTTAAGCTACAGCACATTTTTAACACAGTCATCTATAATTCTTGCTCTCTCTCCCTCTCTCCCACACTCACCCACCCTCCCTCTCTCCCTCCCACCCTCCTCCCCCCCCCCCCCCACACACACAACACACACACACACACACACACACACACACACACACACACACATACATACACACACACACACACACACACATACACACACACACACACACACACACACACACATTACAGTTTTACACATTCAAAAATGCTTCTGTGGTGTAGAAGGAGTGGTCAAGTAGATATGATTTGAGTTTGAAGTCAATTTTTTTGTCTACAAGAAAGATTTTTGTAACTTAATACCTCACTCTAAGACAGCGATGAACTGTTTAAGTTATTTGTCTTTATACTATTACATAATGAATGCTAATATATTGATCTACTACATGATATGACTTCATATGTGCAGTCTGTTTACATACAACAATATTATTCACTGATATGGTTTTGTGTTCCATGAAAGCAATCTGAGATTCCATAAAGTCACAGTAATAAAGAACAGTTCCGTAGCAGTTATGGTAATTATTATTACATCTTTCATACAAACCACTGATAAGCATACTGCTTATGCTCACACTTATCTTGGATGGTGTGCCTTTTCTTTCTACTGGTAGAGTGGAGAGTGAGGTCACATTGGAGGTAGAATCTGTGAAGTAGATTCATACAGTATGGTCAATGTGCAGCTACGATGTGTAATGATGTTGTGATTTTTCTGTGTAGGTTGAGGCTTGATGATGTTTCATATGCCTAACAACATCAGCAATAAAAAGAGATTTCACAAATTATTATGGGTATATCGAATTTTGTTGGATTTTGCTAAGGTCTGTCATACGTAGACCCTGACAATGATGATGGAGGAAGTTATTCAGGAGCTTCAGATTTTATCTGAATTTGTCACGACAAGTTAACCAAGAACTTGTTATCCAGTACACCAGCTATTTATTCCTTTGTCAAGATTTATAATTTCATAATCCAGGTGACTTTGCTTTGAGATGCACATTAAATGTACTTAACATTTTAAATTGATATTACTATGATCATGATTTTTAATTAACTTTCTTCTATTTTGATAGCATTACTAGAATTACCACATATAACTTATTTGACCAGTTTTGTCTATTTATTATGGTTTTTGACACTCAGGTTTTGACACCCAGTCACAAGGACCAAAATAACAACTAGTATTCATATTATTCTAATAAACATAACTTTTTCTAAATCAATGTCTTTTTATGAAAATCACTATTGTGCATTTTCAACTTCTCACAGCATAATGAATAGTCCATTAAAGTTCAGGCATGCAGCCATGCAAATAAAATTTCCTCCACTGATATTTTGGCTGAGTATCGTCTGGCCATCCTCAGAGTGAGTCACAAGACTGACAACAAGATGCCGAGTGCAACCTAATTTGCTCCACCGCGGAGGTACTGCGCATGCGGGTCACAGATGATGGTCGGCGGCGGAGAAATACGTTTACACGTGCACCGCCTGTGGTGAAGGCATACAGACATTCAATTCACTTACTGATGTATGATCAGTGGCGGTAACACCATGACGACTTCTCTGCAGTTTACAAGTCTTCAAGGAAAGGATATGTGGTCTACTTAGTTCTTGTGCATACCAGAAGATTAACAAAGATACTATTAACAGGGTGACAATAACGACTGCTGCCTTGCTGAACACTACATCAACTACCAAAGGACGTCATAAGAAGTTTAAAAGTATGAGGTGCAGTACCACCAAGATTTTATGGTCTTCCTAAAGTTCACAAGATGGGTAAGGCTGAGCATCTGGAGGACTTGTCTATGAGGCCTATAATGAAAACTATTGGTTCACCAACGTATTTTCCTGCCAAATATTTAGCTTCCTTATTAAAGCCATTGGTAGAAAAATGTAGTCACCACATTTGTAATTCTATGGATTTTATTCCGAGACTTAGCAATGTCGGGCTAAGTAGTACGGATGTGCTTGTTAGTTTTGACATGGTATCAGTATACACCAATATACCTTTAAAGGACTCTTTATCTCTTATTGGCCAACATTCTGATAAGAACATTATAGCCTTATTTAAACATGTGCTTTTATCATCTTATTTTCAGTTGAATGGTGAATTTTATGAGCAAATTGATGGTGTTGCCATGGGAAGTCCCCTCTCCCCTCTGGTAGCTAATTTATTCATGAAAAACTGTGAGGACAAGGCACTGGACTCAGAAAGTTTTAAACCAACGGTCTTCTGGAGGTACGTGGATGACATATTCGTGGTATGCCCCCGTGGCATGGATGAATTACATCGATCTCTTGAGCATTTGAATTCCATCCATGCTAGCATTAAATTTACTATAGAAATAGAAAAAGACAGCTGCCTCCCTTTTTTGGATGTTGTTGTTCCCCATAAAGGTGATGGCACATTAGGACATGCCGTATATCGGAAATCAACACACACAAATCTATATCGTCATGCTGCCATCACCCTTCACAGACCAGAGGTGTCCTTAAGACCTTAGTGCATCGGGTGCACTGTATATCCAATAAAGACAATTTGCAAGAAGAGCTCACATACCTCAAGAGCATTTTTAAATGGAATGGATTTTATGCACAACAAATTCGTAGAGCATTCGATGCAAAACCTAAAATGCAGGTATGTAATGGGGAAGAAGATAGTAATTCCTTCAGATCAAGTGTGTTTTTGCCCTATGTGGGTGGTGTTCTTGAGAAACACTGTGTTAAGGTGATCTTCCGGCCCCACATGAAGATTGCAGCTCTGTGAAGGACGATTTATAGCTTCGTAAAGCTGGTGTGTATCAGATTCCTTGCGGAAATTGTGAGAAGTCGTACATAGGTCAAACAACATGCACCATTCATGAGAGGCGTGTGGAGCATCAAAAATACACACGCTTATTACAGCCAAACAAGTCAGCTGTGGCCGAACATTGCATTGATACAGGGCATTCCATGAATTACAGTGATGCGAACATTTTAACATGCACTTCTTCTTTTTGGGAATCTGTCTTCAAGGGAGCTACAGAGATTAGAGTAGCTAATAATTTAATAAATAGAGATAATGGTTTTAATTTGGACAAAGCATGGAATCGGGCTCTTGGGGTAATTAAACTGCAGAGAAGTCGTCATGGTGTCACTGCCGCTGATCATACATTGATAAGCGAATCGAAAGTCCGTACGCCTTCGCCACAGGCAGTGCATGTGTAAACGAATTTCTCTGCTGCTGACCAGCATGTGTGGCCCGCATGCGCAGTACCACCGCGGTGGAGCATATAAGGCTGCGCTTGGCACCTTGTCATCAGTCTTGTGATTCACTCTGAGGATGGCTGGACGATACGCGGCTGAAATATCAGTGGAGGAAATTTTATTTGTGCGGCTGCAAGCCCCAAATTTAATGGACTATTGCAACAATTGTGTAATGTTAACAATTAAGTGTCTTACATATCGTCTGGCTGATTATTTCATTTGTAGAATAGTGAATGTAAATAAAGGAAAAATGACAGAAATATGAGCATAATTGCATAGCACTGATGTAATACTATGAAGGAACATAAGAAATTAAAGATTAACTATGAAAAATGAAATATACAAGTGTATTATGATGCTTATTAAACAAGAGTATCATATTGTTCTTTAACAATTCTCAGTCTGTTACATTACAATGTCCATTTGATATAACAGCCTCATGGTAGCCTAATGAGGTATTTGGCTTAACAAAATGTGTTCATAGAAACAACAAAACACAGAGAAGATCCAATACTCCATTAGTGACTGAATAATGTTACTGCTTGATGATAGCGGACAGACAGCACAATGTGGACCAACACATGAGACAAAATTGCAAACATCTACCAAAACACAAGATAATGCACTTGATGATTCTTAGAAGAGACATCCAGTAGTGTGGGAGGGACAGAGAGAGAAAGCAGTAAGGGAGGGAAGGTGGGGGAGGGCGGGAGAGGGGGAGAGAGAGAGAGAGAAAAGTAATTTTCCTCTTTTCTATGTTGGGATTTAGAAGTAAGATATATGAATTAATTAATGTACCCAGAACATAAAGAAGACTTATTTTGGTGATGATTACATGACAGTTATTGGAATCCTCAGCAAACAAACGTTATTACGAATCTATCGGAAATGTGGTGGTCAACGTCAAGGTAAGTGGCTTGTTGAACTAAAGAACATTATGTGAAATGGCATTCAGAGAATGTCTTAAGATCTTGAAAGGAAAAAGATCAAGAATGTGTCCTTATTTTGGGAGCCAGATTATGAGAAGATCAGAAACGAAACTTTATAGAGGTGCTTTTTCACAAAATGAAGAAAACTGTTACAGTAGTTGAATCAACAATATTTTATTGCTGATGACTGGTTTTGGTGTTGTATAATTCCATCTTTTGGCATACACTGTAACTATGGAAACAATATGTCACAACTATGGAGAAGCAGTCATTCAACTATGAGGATGTAACATCAGACTGATCACTGGGCATTGCACATATAAAATGTAAGTGTTTCAAAAGGTAATTCCTGACACTGTTTGTCCTGGATTTAACAATTATGAAATGATTTATGTTGAAATGAATTTATTGCATCTCTTTGGTACATTTTGTCGTTAGTTTTAGCTAAATTGGTGAAACTGTTTGACAAAGAAATTCAACTCTTACCAACGTGTACCCACTTACACTTTTTGTAACAAATTCACTATACTTGCTTTGGTGCTCTCTGTAACTGGTATCTCTTCTCTAAGCCATTGTAACATGCTGAACACAGTCAGTGATGGGAGGATAGCTCCAACAATGTGGCCCACACATTATGTAATGTTCAAATTTGCCACTTTTGAAATATTAAAGGTTTAATGACAGTTAAGGTTTCACCAACTGTTTTTTGCATGAGGGTAAAGGCACGTTAATACTGCATATGGTTATAGCTCTTTTTATTCAACTTAAGTTTACTTAAAGTTGACAAAATGATTAGCAATCATTTATTGTTAACAAAGTATGTCAACATAACAGTCACAAGATTATTAATAGATCTCGTGGCAGAATAATTTCAAAAGAATAACACATTTTGTATGTCGAGCAGAAAACATCACAATTAAATATAATTGAACAGTGAAGAAGATTTGCACTAGTTAACACTGTCTCTACTGGAACAAATGAATCTTTACAGATTAGTTACACATAGATGATAAGCATTTACTTCCCAACCATAGAATGGTGATTCTGGGGAGGGGTATGCTAGTTAAAGACTGGCATAACAACATATTATGATTTTGGCAACCCATAATGTTTTGAAAATTAGCTAGGTTAGATTTAGTTACTTTTATTGAAGCATAAGACTTAGATGTTATTCAGTTTATGAAAAATGTTGACAGTTAGTAAATTATAAAAGTATACAGAACACTGTTATGTTTTTGCATTTGGAATGAAGATAATTTTATGTAATGACAAATTGTTCCAAATCTCAATTAGTGAAATAATTAATGAGAGGTATCGTCTGAATCAGAAAAAATGTAACAACAGAAGTACAGTGTTACAAATCAGAATCTTGCAAGCACTGAGGCAAGTCTGAATCAGAAAAAATGTAACAACAGAAGTACAGTGTTACAAATCAGAATCTTGCAAGCACTGAGGCAAAATAGGCAACTGAAATGATGAGGGCCTGAACTTTCAGTTTCAGTTATTTCATAAGTTAATTGGTTTCAGGTATTTTAAAGTATGTTCTCAGAAAGAGTGAAATGTCTGCTTTTTCCTTTCAGCTCAAAAAGGTTTTCCATTTGGTACTATATTAGAATTTACTGTTGGCTACAGCTTTTGATTAAGTGGTTCTCTCATAAAATTAATGGCATTATTGACATCAAGAAGGTCAGCAGAATCAACAGGGCAATGAATTTAAGTGAGACTTTGATTAAATAACACTCTGGCATATAAATGTACATTTTACACATTACTTTTGCAACTGTATTGAAAACAGAAGGAAAAATCAGAAAAGAATTTAGTATTCATAGGTGTAGAAAATGTAACAGATGGAGGTGTTCAGCATGTTATGCCTCATGATGTGCACAAGGTGCAGAGCTGGTTTCCCCCATATGCATGCATGAAATTATATCGGACTATGCAGAGTTTCTCTTCTGCCTTCCTGCCACTAGCACTGTAGAAAAATATGTGGACCAGTGACAAAACACAACTTGCTGTAGACACTGTGGAAGCAGTGCCAGTGCACAGAGTAAATTATGATTAAAATTATGCTGATTTTTTTTCAAATGCTGTTGAAGAATACAGAAATGCTGAAGAAAATAAACTGCACTGATACATACAGTTGGTCTATTCACATTCCTTCAGCTTAGAAGATACTAATAAAGAATACATTAATGTACTTTTGTAACACATTAAACTGATGTTTTGTATTTACTACATTTAATTAAGTTTTTTTGTTATTATTTTCTTTTTTTAAATATCATAATTTGTAATGTGCTTGAATATTTGGGTCAAAAACATATGGTCACCACACCATAACTGTTTACTTGGGTGTTGCAGCTGCAGTGAGAAATTGTTTGTCAGCTACACGTTTCTGTTTTATTTGTTATTTCAAGTATATGAAGCATTGTGTGTACACTTCAATCTATCTACAAGAATTATGTGCTTTGCATAGGTTTGTTTGTCAGAGGCATATCAACAAGTGGCACAACATTGTGCGCTTGGGCAAATGCAGAGGGAATGAGAGAAAAAGCATTCCGACTTGGAGCAGCAGTAGGTTGTGATACTGATTCATCTACTATGCTTATTAGATGCCTAAGGAATCGACCTGCAGGTCAACTGGTTGAGAAGGTGCTCCTATTTCAGGTACAGTAGTTGTTTGGCCTTTATATTACATTTGATTAAATATTGAGTTCTGTAGATTTCTTTTTTTAATCACGGTTCAATAGATAAATTATATAATATAGGCAAATTCTCATTTTTGTGGTAGATATGAATGTTATTCAAGTTATAGCAATATTATGAAAAGGAAAGTTGGTATCACCATATAGCGGAGATTCTGAGTCACAGACAGGCACAACAAAAAGACTGTCACAGAAATAGCTTCCAGCCAGTAAGGCCTTCGTCAAAAATAGATCACAACACACACACACACACACACACACACACACACACACACACACACACACACACACACACACATATGCAAACGCAACCCACACATTTGACTGCAGTCTCAGGCAATTAAAACCACACTGTGAGCAGCAGCACCAGTGCATGATGGGAGTGGTGACTAAATGGTGGTAAAGAGGAGTCTAGGGTAGGGAGGGGGAGGGAGGGGTAGCAGAAAAGGAGAGAAATAAAAATACCGGGTGTGATGTGATGGTGGAATGAGGGCTGTGTAGTGCTGGAATGGGAACAGGGAAGGCCCTGGAAGGGTGAGGAGAGAAGGTTGTGGTCAGGAGGGTTACAGGATTGTCAGATGTATTGCAGGGAAAATTTCCACCTGTACAATTCAGAAAAGCTGGTGTTGTTGGGGAGGATCCATATGGTACAGGCTGTGAAGTAGTCACTGAAATGAAGGATGTCATGTTTGGCAGCATGCTCAGCAACAGGATGGTCCACTTGTTTCTTGGCCTCAGTTTGTCAGTGGTCATTCATGCAGACATACAGCTTGTTGGTTGTTATGCCTACATAGAATGCAGCACAGTGATTGCAGCTTAGCTTGTAGATCACATGACTTGTTTCACACGTAGCCCTGCCTTTGATGGGATAGGTGATGTTTGTGATCTGACTGGGTATATGATGGTTGGAGGATGTGTGTGGCAGGTCTTGCATCTAGGTCTATTACAGGGGTATGAGCTGTGACATAAGGGATTGGGAGCAAGGGTTGGGTAGTATAACGACTCCATTTCTTACTAGGCTAATTACTGTTTAGCTCTACAGGGCCATTATACTGAAATGTTTCCCCACACCACCTAGTATTGTCTTTCTATTTGTGTGAGTAACTGTATGTTCACTGTTGTGGGTAAATACATACAGCGTACACAGGGCGGTGTGTGAAACTGATGGCGATTACACGCTTCCGCTGTTGTAGAAATCTGCTCCAGATGCTGCAGATACCGTGTTGAGCTGAAAGTGGTAACCAAAATACGGAGAAATATTCTTCGGGGGTCTGTTGCATAGCAATCAGATTGCTTTCAGTTCTGAGAAATGTCCAGTTACTATTGTGGATTTGAATGATCCATGAAGTGACTTCTTTTCCGAAGAAAACATCGAACTATTTCACTAGAACTGAACGCTCCCGTCGGAACTGTTCTCAACTGGTGTTTACTAGTAAATCACAATAGCAGTACATCGCTGGGTGTATAATAAGACGTACCTTCTTGAAATGAACAATATTTTATTGTTCTATTAACTGATTTCCTTCCATATGCACTTATATTTTACAATGTGAATCAAAAACTCGCAATGGCGTCGATTTTTTTACATCACAAGAATGGCTCTCCTCTACTAAAATTACTCTTAACCAGAACAAACAAAACTATATCCTAAGAATAATTATGTGAGCGCTGTCCGCCACAGAGTAATAAACAATATCTTTGTCTCTCTCTCTCGCACTGTCACAGCAAGTTACGCTGCATGATACGTCATATATGCCCCTCTTGTGGATGAACGTTTTTTGGGCAAAAACAAACACGAGCGTTCACACAACACTATATCGGTGATTGTTTATGACGCTGTATTAAAGTCCACTAGAGTATTAATGTCCACTGTATTTCTTATGATATTTTGGTATTAGTGAATGACTATCTAAATGTAAATTATAGATTTGGGTGCATATACTGCTGACAAAGCCTGTGCTGAATTCCTGATGCAGCATATATGCATAGCTTACATGCCTGCTTTTATTCATTTGTCGAGGATGGCATGAGATGTGATCAGAAACCTTTTTCATCATCACTCAAAGCTTCTGTCACTCGCCTTGGGATGTCTCAAACGGATAATCTAGCCATTCGGCCAAGCCCCACAAAGGAAAACCAAGGAAAACCTCGGGGTAGATTTACCATCCTCGTATTTCTCATTTGCAAAGAAAATTAATTGAATTACAATGGAAAATAAAAAAAATATTTACAATATGGATTTTTTTTAAATGAATTTAAACACTGTTCACAAAAGAAACACAACACTGTTAATCTTCTGTGTCTTGAGGTGAACCGTCGACGCGTTGGTTTACGTCCATCTACGATTCCCTTCTATCAGTCATCTCCGGGTAACTGATTGAATTCTATTCCCATTTCACCGTCTCCTCGTGGGTATTATGGTTTTCCGCATATGGTTAACATGAAAATAAGAGTCAGTGTAAGTTCCGTGGAAAAGGTGTTTGATCTATGCTGAGCTGAAATAGAATCTAATCTAAAGTTCTTTCTAATTCTCTGTCCTGAATTCGAAATATTCGGAAGTCGTAAGGTGTTCTTCATTTCTATCAACAACCCTAGAATGCACTATACACAAATCCAACTGGAGCTGCCGTGTCAACTTATGCTCGTCATCCTTCAGATGGACTTTAACACTTGTTGATGGGCTTACAACTGAAAGGCATTCGCTCAGTTGGTAACTTCGCGAGCAACAATTGATATAACATAATTTACATACACAGGTATGTTACAACAATAGTACAATTCTAAAGACAATGTTCATCACAAAAGATTGAAACAAAGTAATAGGCGTCCTTTTAAAACTGAGAACGGGTTACCCCTTCCGAACAGCATGACTTCAGCTCAGCGAGTAACAAAGCAAATACAAACATACATTGAGATTGTTAAATTGACATAAGAAAAAATATCTTGCCATAGACCAGATTCATTTGAGTCACTAACCCATGGTCATTATGCATTGTGAAACCTGATTGAAGTTACTATCAACTAAATAAAAATTTTTTTAAAAGAAATCATTCATACTATAGCTAAATTCTCTGCATACTGAAAAGAAAACTTATCCTTACAGTGGAAAACCTATACATAATGTCTGCATATCTCTCGTACAGTATGCCTGAAAAGAAAAACTAACTACTAAATTGCAAAAAAAAAAGAAACTATCCTAAGTATGATTCATAGGTTTAATGAAAATTCTCTAATCAATATTATTTGATAAGAATAGTATTTTCAATATTCAGAATCTTCAGTCATCATGAAATTGCTTTAACAAGTGATGAGGATACATTCCTTTCACCTTTCCATTCTTCACATCCTTCAAAACATAAGTTCCTGGATGGGGTATTTTGGTAATCACAAATGGTCCTTGATACAATAATTGCCATTTTGTGTTCTTCCTCTGTATAAGTGAAGCCTTAGGATGAGTTTTTACTAAAACTTGGTCTTTCACTTTATATGTTTTTATTTTTCCAAGTCGATTGTCAAAATATATTTTCCTTTTTCTTGCCTTGTCCATTATATTAAGTAAGGATTGTCGTACTTTATTTTGTAGGTCTATTTTGTTAATAGCTACTTTAGGAATTGGTCGAATCCAGTCATTCTGTTCCTGCTTTCCAAACATCAGTTCGAATGGGGTGTATTCTGTCGTAGTATGTGGCATATTGTTTACAATTTCCTGAAAATCATGAAGATAATCGATCCATTTGGGTTGCTGGTTGTGGCAATATGTTCTCATGAACCGGTTTAATTCACGAAAAATTCGTTCCACGGGATTCGCCGAAGGGTGGTACACTGATGTTAGAATTTGTTTTATACCACAACTGGCTAATGTTTGCCTCCAACGAAATCCAGTGAACATTGACCCATTGTCAGAAAGAATAGCTTCTGGTTTGCCTACTTTGACTATATAATCTTTGACCAGCTTCTTGGCTATGGATGCAGCAGTAGCTGATTTTAATGGATAAAGTTTGACATACTTAGTGAATATATCAAGAAAAGCTACAATATATTTGCATCCTCCCCTTGATGATGGTAGAGGACCACAGACGTCGACCGAAATGATTGACAGCGGTTTAGTGGGTATAATAGGATGTAGGAAATCTTTCACACAAAAATTTCCTGGTTTGGCTAGCTGACAAATTTTACATTTCCTTAACTGTCTGTGCACTTTCCTGCGAATGTTTGGGAAGTAGCAATATGCTTGAATCTTCCGAGCACACTTTAATACTCCAAAATGTCCCCAAGTTATGTGCGTGTGCAAAATTAAGTCATTCTCATTCTTCTCGGGAATACACACCTTCCAATTATCTGAATCAAGATGCTCTTTGAAAAATAAGACATCGTCCTCAACTTTGTACAGTCTCTTCAGATCATCGTTTCCAGGCTTTGCTAAAGTTTCCTTTATTGAATGCCAACGAGGATCTTCATTCTGTAGTTTTTCCATGTTCTTACACATGTCAAGATAATGTTTCTTATATATTCTATCAATCGTTATAAGAACATTAAATTCGGACGGATTGCCGGTGATGTTGATAGTTGACAAATCTCCATCTGGCATTCTAGACAGTGCATCAGCGATGAAATTATCCTGTCCGCTTAGGTATTTAATTTCAAATTGAAACTCTTGGAGTGAGAGCGTCCATCTTGCTAATCTTGGATGTAATAATTTACATGTTTGCAAAAAACTTAACGCTTTGTGGTCACAGTATACTGTTGTCTTTGCTCCATATAGGTAATAGTAAAATTTCTTAAATGACCAGACTACGGCCAAGGCTTCCCTTTCGGTAGTCGTATATGTTCTTTCACAAGCAGTTAAGAGTCGGCTAGCAAAAGCTATTGGACAGAAAGTTGATTTCCTATCTATAATCTTTACTTGGAAGAGGCATGAACCTATTCCAATTTCTGAAGCATCTGCCATTAAACCGAATTCTTGGCTCATATCCGGATGATATAATATTTGTGAATTGACTAAGGCATGTTTTATTGCTTCAAATGCATTCTGACATTGTTGCGTCCACACCCACGGAGTATTTTTGCGCAACAAGCTGTACAACGGTTCTGCATTAATAGAGTGGTCGTGAATGAAACGCCTGAAAAAAGAGACAACTCCGAGGAAGCCCTTTAACTGTCTTTTTGTTGTTGGAACTGCAAAGTTTTTGATTGCCTTTAATTTCTCGGAGTCCGGTAAGATGCCTTTTTCATTTATAAGATGACCCAAAAATTTGATTTTATCTCGAGCAAAATGGGACTTTTGCAGATTTGCGGTTATGCCTGCTTCCTTGAAACGTTCTAACACTCTTCTCAATAAATCAACGTGCTCCTCCCATGTGCTCGTAGCTATGAGCATGTCGTCCACAAATAAAGTTAAATTGCTTCAAAGTGCAGGTCCCAATGCATGATCTAGAGCATTTATAAAAACTCCTGAGCTCACGTTTAGCCCAAAAGGTAAAACCTTAAATTGATAGCTTCTACCTGCATGTAAAAATGCGGTGTACTTTTTTGATGGTTCGTCTAGAGCCACCTGCCAAAATGAACTTCTCAAATCAATATTTGTTAAGTATTTCATCCCCTCGAACCTTTGAATTAGCTCATCGATGTTTTCCGGGTGAGTTCGCACGGGTATGATAATCTTATTTATCTGCCGTGCGTCTAGCACGAGACGAACTTTTCCTCCCTTTTTCGAGACAACATGAAGCGGACTACAGTATGGACTCGTCGAAGGTTCGATCAGATCCCATTCAAGCATCTGGTGGATTTCCGCATCAACTGCCTTTCGTTGGTGCCACGGTACTGAATAAAAAATACGGCAGAAAACTTGGTGTGGTATCACATCTAAATGGCATGTGTATCCCTTGATTACACCAGGTCTTTCTTGAAAGACTTCATGATATTCCTGTAGAAGATCATATAATTGCTTTCTTTGATGTTGTTGCAAATATTCAGGTTCTTGTACCTTTTCATATACCATATCTTCAGGGTTTAAAACTGGTTGCAAGTAATTAATTTTGTAATACCTTACAGGTTTGCTATGTATCCACTTTATTTGCAGCTTTCGTCCATGACAATACTTTCCATGGGTACTATATTCCCTGAGAAGATTCACTTGATGTTTCTGATCCATTGTTGTAAAACTGGCACGGCCTAGAGAAAAATCGATATGCCAATTTCTCTCTCTAAATTCATCTATACCCAGGATACAGTCCTCAACCAATTTTTTTATTACAAGGAACGTGCAATTTATAGCTACATTTCCTATATCTAACTGGAGTTGAGTCTGCACTTTAACCTGAGAAGACTTATGACCAGTAGGACCTACAATTCTACAACATTGAACAGGAAAAATCGGTGGATCTGCTTTCTGAAGTATTCTTTGAAATAACTTCTCAGAAATGACATTTACTGCTGCTCCTGTATCTAAAGTAACATGCACAGTAATGCCTTCAATCGCCGCCTGAATTTTTGCAACAGGTACAGTGATATGTTCCTCTTGACAAGGCATCATATCCTGCTGAAGTTCTTCTATTAATAATCTGCCTTCATTGAACCGGAAAAATTTGACGCTCGAATTTTCGCCCCTGAAAACTTCCTCGACTGCACCGTCGGGGCTTCTGACAGTCGAGTTTAGTTTGACGATTGTCCATTATTAGTAGATGTCTGCTCCGTTACGTCGGTTATTATTGGTGGTTGATTTCTCCATTCATTTGCATTATCATTTGGTACCCAACCTGAAGTTTGTGGTTGGTTGTGATATTCATGGGTTGGTTGCTGATATCGGCGTTTTTGCTGATAATTCCCTTCTTGATAGTATCCTTTCCTCTTCTTATTATTCTTCCTCCATTTCCGTTTATATGTTTGTTCACATTGTTGGTCATGATTACACTTGTCGGGATTTTCGTTACCAAATTTCACGTTTTTCTGGAAATAATTCACCTGTGGGTTTGGTGAATTGTGTGCAAAAGGTTTGTTTCCATACTGTTTGTTGTTACTATTGTATTTGTTAGGTTGGTAACTTGGTTGGTTATAGCGCATACGAGATTCTTCGAACAGAATGTCTATTGAATCCAATGTGGCTAGAAAATCTTCCACATGTTGTTCAGGCACATGTAGAAGTTTTTCCTTAACTTCAAGTGGAAGTTTGCCCTTTAATATTCGAATGATATCCTGCGTCGGGATTGGTTCATTCCAGTATTTACTTTTATTTATATACTTCTCGAAATACTTTCTTAAAGATCCATTTTTGAAAGAAAAAGGTTGTGGGTCAAAAACTTCCTTACGTAGTCTTTCTTGTACACCTTTATTCCAGTATTTGTGCAAGAAAGCGCGTTCAAATTGGTCATAATCTTGACACCAATCAGATGCTTCTGACGCCCACATCGATCCATCTCCATGTATGAATCTTGCAACGTACATAATTTTTTGTTGCTCAGTCCACATTCGCGGCAATATCCCTTTAAATTGCTTGATAAATACCACGGGATTGATCGACTTCCTTTCGGGAATAAATATCTGGAATTGACGATATTTAAGCATTTTTTCTTCATTCATAGTCACAGGTGTATTCTGGTGGCTACTACGCGGTGAATGATAATCTCGATAATTTGTTTCTGGTTGATTACTTAAATATGCACCAATACATGGATATTGTTGCATGGATTCGGTTTCACTGGATTCATCAGGAATAATGTCTGCTTTTGATAAACTGCAAGTAGTATGTGCCCCTCTAGTATTAACTAGACCCTGCTGGCATGCTTTTAATGTATTTTCTATCTTTGCTTTCCAAGCAGGAAATTCATCTCCTATATTCTCCTTAATCTCTTTAACTTCTGCTTTAAGTTGTTCTTGTGCAGCTTCGTTGTTAACTTGCACGTTAGAAACCGTTTCTTTCAAGGTTTTGTCAACATAATTTCGCACTGTCTCGGTTTGCTCTTTCGCCCAATCTTCAATGTCCTTAGAAAATGCGATCTTATGTTCATTGAAAAGTTTCTCTATGTGTTTCTCGCCTTCGAGACTGAGAGTGTCTATCCTCCGAGTAAGCTCAATGACAGCTTGCTCGTTATCGTGCTTAATTGTATTCACGTCTTGCGCAATAGTGTTCTGTACATGAATAACTTCCTGCACTTGATGATTTAGTGTATCTTGACGACATAAGATGTCTTTGTATTTGTTTGTTAATTCCTGATACTGTTGTTCTTGTGTAACTATGAGTTGTGCCTGACTGGTAATCAAGTGACTCTGCTTTGTTTCCAAACTCTGGAATTTTTCAGTAATCTTATCATTTATTTCTTTTAGTTTATTAGATTGCTCCTGAGCCAAATTAAATTGCGCACTCTCCAATGCCTGGAATCTACGATTCATGTCGTTTGCAAACGTGGATTGGGCCGTTGCAAGATTAGATTGCGATGTTTCCAATGCTTTAATCCCTTGTGTTATGACAGTCAAACTTGACATCAGCTGGGATAACAAATCGGTATTCTCAGCAATTGGCGATTGCACTGGGCTTAATGAGGATTGTACCGACACAATTTTTGGTATAGTCATTTCGTTTTCGCACGCGTCTGTGTCAGAGATGAAATTCATGTTGTTTGTTGGTTGCTGCATATTTCTCTGGACTTCTTTCGACATATGAATGTCGGAACTAGCAACCGTTTGTGTCGACGGCATGAGCGCATTAATTATTGCTGGTTGCTCAGCCGTAATCGACATATCGCTAACTACGGCAGTATTAAATTCTGTGGCACTAGTTGACAATGCATTCACACTATTTAATTCATTTTGTGGCATTGTGATGCGTGCTTGCTTATTGGCTTTAAACATAGATCTCGTTATCACCATGTAAATGAGCAATTGACAGTTTCTCCTCTAAATAAGTCCCACAAAAGTGACTATTAAACTTTTACACACGCAAAAACGTTAATGTCCTAATGCTGTTAATGTACACTTTACAATGTGACACAAAAACAGTGCATAGATAACACATAAAATGTTGTCTTACTATATCTACTGAAATACTGGAATTCTAGTAAAAGTAATATAGCAACTCTATTTATACTTAGAAAATTTCTACATGAGGGGTCACTACAATGCATAAATGCTCAAGAAAGCTAGTAATTCAAATGTTCTGGCCTTTTTGAAGTTTCTGCTCGGCTGCTGGGACGGCGCACTCGTTCTCTTCACAAGATACTCCCGCACGTTAGCGTTAGCATGAAACATACAAAGGACCATAATGTAGTTACTCTATAAGACTAGACATATATACACACAATGAAACATTACTTACTAAATTACTAACATATTTGTATTGCAGGTTCACTATGAGTGTTGTATCAGGATCGTGTCCTGTCATGGTCGCCATTTATAACGACTCCATTTCTTACTAGGCTAATTACTGTATAGCTCTACAGGGCCATTATACTGAAATGTTTCCCCACACCACCTAGTATTGTCTTTCTATTTGTGTGAGTAACTGTATGTTCACTGTTGTGGGTAAATACATACAGCGTACACAGGGCGGTGTGTGAAACTGATGGCGATTACACGCTTCCGCTGTTGTAGAAATCTGCTCCAGATGCTGCAGATATCGTGTTGAGCTGAAAGTGGTAACCAAAATACGGAGAAATATTCTTCGGGGGTCTGTTGCATAGCAATCAGATTGCTTTCAGTTCTGAGAAATGTCCAGTTACTATTGTGGATTTGAATGATCCATGAAGTGACTTCTTTTCCGAAGAAAACATCGAACTATTTCACTAGAACTGAACGCTCCCGTCGGAACTGTTCTCAACTGGTGTTTATTAGTAAATCACAATAGCAGTACATCGCTGGGTGTATAATAAGACGTACCTTCTTGAAATGAACAATATTTTATTGTTCTATTAACTGATTTCCTTCCATATGCACTTATATTTTACAATGTGAATCAAAAACTCGCAATGGCATCGATTTTTTTACATCACAAGAATGGCTCTCCTCTACTAAAATTACTCTTAACCAGAACAAACAAAACTATATCCTAAGAATAATTATGTGAGCGCTGTCCGCCACAGAGTAATAAACAATATCTTTGTCTCTCTCTCGCACTGTCACAGCAAGTTACGCTGCATGATACGTCATATGCACCAGTGCATGATGGGAGTGGTGACTAAATGGTGGTAAAGAGGAGTCTAGGGTAGGGAGGGGGAGGGAGGGGTAGCAGAAAAGGAGAGAAATAAAAATACCGGGTGTGATGTGATGGTGGAATGAGGGCTGTGTAGTGCTGGAATGGGAACAGGGAAGGCCCTGGAAGGGTGAGGAGAGAAGGTTGTGGTCAGGAGGGTTACAGGATTGTCAGATGTATTGCAGGGAAAATTTCCACCTGTACAATTCAGAAAAGCTGGTGTTGTTGGGGAGGATCCATATGGTACAGGCTGTGAAGTAGTCACTGAAATGAAGGATGTCATGTTTGGCAGCATGCTCAGCAACAGGATGGTCCACTTGTTTCTTGGCCTCAGTTTGTCAGTGGTCATTCATGCAGACATACAGCTTGTTGGTTGTTATGCCCACATAGAATGCAGCACAGTGATTGCAGCTTAGCTTGTAGATCACATGACTTGTTTCACACGTAGCCCTGCCTTTGATGGGATAGGTGATGTTTGTGATCTGACTGGGTATATGATGGTTGGAGGATGTGTGTGGCAGGTCTTGCATCTAGGTCTATTACAGGGGTATGAGCTGTGACATAAGGGATTGGGAGCAAGGGTTGGGTAGGGATGGATGAGCATATTGTGTAAATTCTTTGGACAGTGGAATACCACTGTGGGAGGGGTGAGAAGGATGGTGGGCAGGAGATTTCTCATTTCAGGCCACGACAAGAGGTAGTCAAAACCCTGGTGGAGAATGTAATTCAGTTGCTCCACTCATGGGTGGTACTAAGTTATGAGCGGAATGCTCCTCTGTGGCCGGACGGTGGGACTTTGGGAGGTAATGGGAGTCTGGAAAGATTTGTTCTTGTACAAGGTTGGGAGGATAATTACAGTCTTTGAAGGCTTCGGTGAGACCCTCGCCATATTTAGAGAGGGACCACTTGTCACTGCTGATGCAATGACCATGGGTGGCTAGGCTGTATGGAAGGGACTTCTTGGTATGGAACGGGTGGCAGCCGTTGAATTGGAGGTATTGCTGGTGGTTAGTAGGTTTGAAATGGATGGAGGTGCTGATGTACCCATCTTTGAGGTGGAGGTCAACATCAAGGAAGGTGGGTTGTTGATTTACTCCAATCAACAAGTTAAAGCAAATGGGGGGAGGAGTTGTTGAGGTTCTATAGGAATATGGACAGGGTGTCCTTGCTGTCAATCCAGATCACAAAGATATCATCAATGAATCTGAACCAGGTGAGGGGTTTAGGATTCTGGGTGTTTAGAAAATATTTCTCTTAGATGGCTCATGAATAGGTTGGCATAGGATGATGCCATGTGAGTGCCCATAGCCGTACACATGGTTTGTTTGTAGGTGTTGCCTTCAAAGGAGAAGTAATTGTGGGTGAGGATATAGTTAGTCATTGACTATAGGAAGGAGGTTGTTGGTTTGGAATCCATCGGACATTGGGAAAGTTAGTGTTCAATAGTGGTAATGCTGTGAGCATTAGGGAAGTTATTGTAAAGGGAGGTAGCATCAATAGTGACAAGCAGAGCACTGTGTGATAAAGGGACAGGAACTGAGGAGAGTCAATGGAGGAAATGGTTGGTATCTTTTATATAGGGGGGTAAGTTATGGGCAATAGTTTGAAGATCTTGGTCTATGAGATCAGAGATTCTCTCAGTGGAGGACACTGTAACCGGCCACAATGGGGCGTCCTGGGTGGTTGCGTTTATGGACTTTAGGGAGCATGTAGAAGGTAGAAGTGCAGTGAGTGGTAAGGATGAGCAGAGAGATGGACTCTGGGGAGAGATTCTGGGATGGGCCTAAGGATTTTAGGAGTGACTGGAGATCCTGCTGGATTTCTAAATTGCGGTCACTGTGGCAAGGTTTTCGGGTGGAAGTATCTGACAGCTGGCAGAGTCCTTCTGCCAGGTAATCCTTGTGGTTCAAAACAACAGTGGTGGAGCCTTTTATTAAAGTTATAATTTATGTTTTGTGAATGGCTTTGTACCACTTGTAATCCTTTCATTGTGTAATTTGAGTAGAAAATGATTCCATATTTTTTACATCTCTTTGTATTGAGTTTTACATGGAAATATATGTAGAGTGCTGTCTACAATAATGGCACTTATTTACTTGTGAGATATGGGTCCATACTGGGTGTTTCACAATTCATGTTGCACACTTCTAGAGGTTGTAGAGTTTTACTGGGGAACCTATGTCCAGAAATGGTTCATTTCCATTTTACAAGGAAGACAAAATGTACAGATTTCAGTCCTATTTACTTTGATATTACAACAGCTGTGTGATGTGTTGACCACGAAGTTTGGTGCACACAGTATATCTGTGAGGTAACTTCTGAACTCTGTCCAACATGAGTGGTGTATGGTTAATCACTTCTGCTGCAGCCATGATCCATGCAACCAGATCTTCCTCCAACTGGACCGGGGTCTTGTAAATAAGACTCTCCATGTGGCCCTACATGAAAAAGTCTAAAGAGGCTAAATCTGGAGATTTTTGTGACTAAGCATGTGGTCTACGTTGAATGATCCACCTGTACCCGTAGACTATGTTCAGACGATGTTGAGTATGAATCGCAAAAGGTACTGCCATGTCATCATTCTGGAAGCACAATTCATGCCGAATGTCCAATGGGGCATCTTCCAAAAACTCCACCAGCACTTGTTGCAGGAATATCAAGTACATGGCACTCTTCAAATGGGAAGGAAGGATGTACAGTCCACTCACATGACCTTCGCAGATACTTGCCCAGACACTAATGCTGAAGGCATGCTGAAGTCTTCATGTACACTTGGGTTTTGGGTTCTCTTGATCCCAAATGTTGCTTTTTCAAGTGTTCAAAACATGTTCCTTTTGAAATGTGCTTTGTCGGTGAATAAAATTCCCTTTGGAAATCAAGAAAAATCTGCACAACAGAGTACAAACCAAGTACAGAAATTGACAAATAGCACACAATCCACCAGGAGCATGGTGTGTACCTTCTGAAGGTGATATGAGTGGAATTGCTGTTCATCCAGAATATGTCAGACAGATGAGTGAGACACATATGTCATGTGCAGTGGCTCGAATATTTGTCGACGGGTTTTCTTCAACCTGATGAAGTGCTTCCTCTTCCAATACAACAGTGTGCCTCCTTCTTTGAGCACCACAGTTTGTTCTATCGCTTGTAAATTTCCCACTTTCTCACAGTTGTTATTCTGCTCTGGCAAACATGGAATGGGATAGAATCATACTGCAAAGTACTTGTAGTGCAGATATTAAGCTCCTCTTCCATTGTGGCAAGCTTCACCATAATCTAACAACAAATTGATGTACTCTGTGAATGTGTACTCAGGCATCCTGTTTCTGCAGTACTAATCATCACAATGTCAACTAACACATTACCAGGAAGCTTGAAAACAAGGCAGATGAAAACAAAGGACATCACATGATCTCACATCATCATACCATTCATGAATGTGAGTAGCCTACCATAATAGGCACACTGCATATGAAACATCTAGCACATGATTGAGTAGCTCATGTTTTCCTCATAACATGGAAACAAACTGTTTCTGGACATGAATTCTTCCGCAAAACTTTATCTACTAAGTTTCCTCTTCAATCTCTAGAAGTGTGTAACATGAACTGTGGAAACACTCTTTACATCAAGCATCTTTAGTATAATATGACAGAATAGTGACAAACCACATAAAGTGAATTTTTGTCCTGGAAACATGGCGGTCATTCTACAGTTAGTGGAACTACAACAGCAGCAGACAGCATCAGTACTGCACATCCTGAAATCAGTCAGGATCAACATTGGCAGTGGCATCAACTCCAGGCATCCCAGTGGTTTCAATTTTTGATGAATACAAGAAGGCTTCACATATCTACTATATATTCTTAATAGTTCTTTTCCTGGTGAATTAAATCACCAACTTATAGCAACTGAGGTATTTTTGCTGTCAACAAATCTGCATTTGTAGCATTTAATGCAGAAACCAGAGCCATTGTGAGAACCACACATCCTTTGATTGAACAGTTCCAGTACACTGACATCTGAAAATTTTACATAAAACGTGCATGTCATAGTTGTTAAACTGGAATTCTTAAAGCATTGGGAAGGAGATATGGAACTGTATGCAGTGTGGGTTGCAGTACATATAACCCAAAGTCCACATGTTGCAAGCCTACACCAAATCTTCAGTCCGCAGCTCGTGGTCTAGTGGCTAGTGTTGTTGCCTCTGGATCACAGGGTCCTGGGTTCGATTCCCGGCCGGGTTGGGGATTTTCTCTGCCCGGGGACTGGCTGTTTGTGTTGTCTCCATCATTTCATCATCATCAGCATTCGTGAATGTGGCTAAAATTGGACTGTGTAAAGATTGGGACATTGTAAGGATGCTGATGACTGCGCACTTGAGCACTCCACAAACCAAACGTCATCATCACCAAATCTTTAGTGGGAAATATTGTGAATAATTTACCAACAGAGCTCTCTTCCCCCGCCCCCATCCTCTCTCTGTCTCTCTCTCTCTCTCTCTCTCTCTCTCTCTCTCTCTCTCTCTCTCTGTCTGTATTCTGCTAACAATTTCTTTCCAGCTTCTACCATCTCTTGTGGTCCTGTTTGCCAAATAAGTAAGTTGCTCTGTCACTTCTAGCTTCTCACTTTCAGTTCTTATTCTCAGATGTTCATACTCTTCTTCATTACAATTCACCTTCACTTTAGTCTTTTGCTTGTTTGTTCTCTTTCTATACTTATAACAGAAAATCTTTTCCAACGTGCTGAGGATCTTCACTAGATCATCTTTTGTCTCCATGACCACACAATATCATCTGTGTAATGCAGCTTGTCTGTATTCTGCCCATTAATTCTGATACCCACCTCACTAGTTTTGTGAATTTGTTCTATAACTTCCTAGATGTGAGCATTGAATATAAGCAGAGAGAGATCACATGCTTGTCTCACTGGACAAACAACTTCAATATTAAACCAAGTCAGATTCTTCCCTAGCAGATGGCTATAATCACCAAAGTCTTTGAGATTTTATAAGTAGCACAGCAAGCTTTCTCAACAGACTGTGAGGTTTTCAAACTTCTTTACCTACATCTACATTTATATCTATACTCCACAAGTCATCTTATGGTGTGAGACAGAGGGTACTTTGTGTACCACTCTCATTTCCCCTGTTCCAGTCACTTATGTTTTGAGGGAAGAATGATTGCTGGTAAGCCTCCAAGTGGGCTCAAATATCTCTGATTTTATCTTCATGGTCTTCTTATGAGATATACGTAGGAGGAAGAAATATATTAGTGACCCTTCTAGGAATGTACACTGACCCTTCTAGGAATGCATGCCCTTGAAACTTGAGCGGTAGATCATAATGTGATACACATTGCCTCTCTTGCAGCATCTCTCACTGGAGCTGGTTGAGCATTCGGTGACACTTTCGTGCTTACTAAATGAAGCTGTAACAATAAAAAAGCTGCTCTTCTTTGGATCTTCTCTATTGCTTCTATCAGTGCTGTCTGGTACAGGTCCCACACTGATGAGCAATATTCAAGTACTGGTCAAAGAAGTGTTTTGTAAGCTGCTCCCTTTGTTGAGAATTTTTCCAATGAATCTCAGTCTGGCATCTGCCTTACTTGCAATGAACTTTACGTGGTCATTCTACTTCTAATCACTCTGTATGTCTACTTCAACTTTCCTGGGGCAGATGTGGACTCTGACCACAATCTATTGGTTATGAACTGGAGATTAAAACCGAAGAAACTGCAAAAAGGTGGGAATCTAAGGAGATGGAACCTGGATAAACTGACTAAACCAAAGGTTGTACAGAGTTTCAGGGAAAGCATAAGGGAACAATTGACAAGAATGGGGGAAAGAAATACAGTAGAAGAAGAATGGGTGGCTTTGAGGGATGAAGTAGTGAAGGCAGCAGAGGATCAAGTAGGTAAAAAGACAAGGGCTAGTAGAAATCCTTGGGTGACGGAAGAAATATTGAATTTAATTGATGAAAGGAGAAAATATAAAAATGCAGTAAATGAAGCAGGCAAAAAGGAATACAAATGTCTCAAAAATGAGATCGACAGGAAGTGCAAAATGGCTAAGCAGGGATGGCTGGAGGACAAATGTAAGGATGTAGAGGCTTATCTCACTAGGGGTAAGATAGATACTGCCTACAGGAAAATTAAAGAGACCTTTGGGGAAAAGAGAACCACTTGTATGAATATCAAGAGCTCAGATGGAAACCCAGTTCTAAGCAAAGAAGGGAAAGCAGAAAGGTGGAAGGAGTATATAGAGGGTCTATACAAGGGCGATGTACTTGAGGGCAATGTTATAGAAATGGAAGAGGATGTAGATGAAAATGAAATGGGAGATATCATACTGCATGTAGAGTTTGATAGAGCACTGAGAGACCTAAGTCAAAACAAGACCCCGGGAGTAGACAACATTCCATTAGAACTACTGACAGTCATAGGAGAGCCAGTCCTGACAAAACTCTACCATCTGGTGAGCAAGATGTATGAGACAGGCGAAATACCCTCAGACTTCAAGAAGAATATAATAATTCCAATCCCAAAGAAAGCAAGTGTTGACAGATGTGAAAATTACCAAACTATCAGCTTAATAAGTCACGGCTGCAAAATACTAACGCAAATTCTTTACAGATGAATGGAAAAACTGGTAGAAGCCGACTTTGGGGAAGATCAGTTTGGATTCCATAGAAATATGGGAACATGTGAGGCAATACTGACCCTACGACTTATTTTAGAAGCTAGATTAAGAAAAGGCAAACCTACGTTTCTAGCATTTGTAGACTTAGAGAAAGCTTTTGACAATGTTGACTGGAATACTCTCTTTCAAATTCTTAAGGTGGCAGGCATAAAATACAGGGAGCGAAAGGCTATTTACAATTTGCTGAGAAACTAGATGGCAGTTATAAGAGTTGAGGGACATGAAAAGGAAGCAGTGGTTGGGAATGGAGTGAAGACAGGGTTGTAGCCTCTCCCCGACGTTGTTCAATCTGTATATTGAGCAAGCAGTAAAAGAAACAAAAGAAAAATTAGGAGTAGGTATTAAAATCCATGGCGAAGAAATAAAAACTTTAAGATTTGCTGATGACATTGTAATTCTGTCAGAGATAGCAAAGGACTTGGAAGAGCAGTGGAACGGAATGGACAGCGTCTTGAAAGGAGGATATAAGATGAACATCAACAAAAGCAAAACGAGAATAATGGAATGTAGTCGAATTAAGTCGGGTGATGCTAAGGGAATTAGATTAGGAAATGAGACAAAGTAGTAAAGGAATTTTGCTATTTGGGGAGCAAAATAACTGATGATGGTTGAAGTAGAGAGGATATAAAATGTAGACTGACAATGGCAAGGATAGCATTTCTGAAGAAGAGAAATTTGTTAACATCGAGTATAGATTTAAGTGTCAGGAAGTCGTTTCTGAAAGTATTTGTATGGAGTGTAGCCATGTATGGAAGTGAAACATGGACGATTGATAGTTTGGACAAGAAGAGAATAGAAGCTTTCGAAATGTGGTGCTACAGAAGAATGCTGAAGATAAGGTGGGTAGATCACGTAACTAATGAGGGGGTATTGAATAGGATTGGGGAGAAGAGAAGTTTGTGGCACAACTTGACTAGAAGAAGGGATCGGTTGGTAGGACACGTTTTGAGGCATCAAGGGATCACAAATTTAGCATTGGAGGGCAGCGTGGAGGGTAAAAATCTTAGAGGGAGACCAAGAGATGAATACACTAAGCAGATTCATAAGGATGAAGGTTGCAGTAAGTACTGGGAGATGAAGAAGTTTACACAGGATACAGTAGCATGGAGGGCTGCATCAAACCAGTCTCAGGACTGAAGACCGCAACTACAACAACAATAACTGCTTCCGGTGATTCTTGTAATTTGGTGATCACACAATAAAGAGTCTTTCTGTCTATATTTTCACAATACATTACATTTATTTATGTTGAAGATCAGTTGTCATTCCCTGCACCAAGCATCGATCCTCTGAAAGTCTTCCTGCATTTTGCTACAATTTTCTAGCATTGTGACTTCTCTATATACATTCATTTGCAAAAAGCCTTGTGGAACTTTCTTGTGTATCTTCCAAATCCCAAATCCATCACTTATTGGATTGGTCAATGGAATGGGGATAGAGCTGTGCTCAAGTACCCAAAAATACTTCAAAACCATATGCTACATAATTGTCACTGTTAGCAAAGTCACCCAGAGGGTTTTGTGAAGCATCTGTGACTAGTAGGCCAGCTTTATACCCAACATAGTTGACAAAATTCTAAGTAAAAAGATGAAGAAGCAAGCCAGGTGCATACTGTCCCCAATGAAAAACACAGATAAACGGGAAAAGAAATGGTGCACATTACCTTTTATAAGGAAAACATCAAACAGGATAAGTAATATTTTGAAGGCAAAGGGTTCCTCTGTGCTTTTCTGTGTCCCTCAGAGAACACAAAGTCGCTTGTTCAATTCAAAAGACAAACAACCAGCCATCACAAAAAGTGGAGTTTATGAGATCATATACCGGGAGTTTGCTACACTGGATAGAGAGGGAGGTCAATCTGCATGAGGCTCAAACTACATCATAGAAGATGGGGACTGAAGAAGCAAGTCTTACACACAGAGGAAAAGGGGGCTAAACTCAGCCAGTTAGAAATTCTAGAAATGAAAAAAAAATACAGATGTGTACTTCCCCACACCTATTATTAAATTAGCAAACCCAATTCAATTATTCACCTCTTTTAGATAATATCACATGTCCGGGACAGAAATAAAACTTTGGGCCTCAATTCATCAGTAGGTAAAAATTTCTAGGCTGACGCATAACTTTATTCCTAAGTATGTTTAGTCACTTTAGTGTAATTGGTGAATTGTATAATTTCATATGTAATTTGTCAATATCACTGAAGTAATTTTTCATTAAGAAGTTGAGGTGACTATGTTTGCTTTATCATCATGTTTATCTTTGCATTATCATCTTTGGAATCAGTAATGAACTTGTACTTGAAAATGGGTTCATAACCTGAAACCTAGGTTGTGCAGAAACATAATAAAATTGTAAAATAAGACAAAAAAGTGTTTGTTTGGTTACTCAGAGTTTTGTAACTCTCACGTATATCCCTAATGCTTTTTAAGATCTATCACTGATGTAAAGAATTTTTGCGCCCTATATGTTACTTATAAAATAGTAGTTAGTCTAATGTTGACCTAAGTATATTGCGTCAACAGTGATGATTATGTAAGATGTGATCAAAACTGTCTTACATAGACTTAAGCTTTTTGTACTAACTGTGACTGATTGCTTTACCATATGTGTTCAAAAGATCTTCTCTTTGCTTAAACGAAAATTTTAATCTCTCAGGGAGTTTCATTATACTTTTCTGAAAATTATAGAAGCCTCTAAAGTTCTGACACTGCAGTCCGTAACGCCCTACTGACAGATATAAAAGAGGTGTTTTGGAAGACACATATATTTAAAGATAATCTGAAGACTTATCACATCAGTTACCTTATAAGGATTTCCAGAATCTGGGATTCTAAAAACCTGTGCAGCACTGCATCTAATAGAATAGGCATTCATAGTTTTGTAAATACATTTTTACTTAAACACTTCCACTTTATATTTCAATACAGATATAAATTAAATATAATTTAAGTACAAGCATCTACACATGTATATACAACAAGTCACACAAACAGACTGAATCATCTCAGTTTTCATCCAAAAGAACTCATGAGCTGAAAGAGAGTCTGTGCTCGCAGTTAGATGGGGGGGGAGGGGGAGTGATGTGTTTAGTACATAAATTAACACAGTCACTTAATGTTTTGTACATAATTATAACTATGAGGAGACAGTGTTTTATGATTCTTTTGACATCATCAACTATCACTATAAATATTTCATCTATGTAACATGGCACAAATTCTCTGTTTTGATTTTACCAAAAATGTCTTTGGAAGCTTATATTATTTCTCTGTCTGTAATTATCTGTCAGTATATGCAAACATCATACTGACACCTTCTCACTTTCACTTATTTGGCTCGATTGACAAAAGGGTATCCAGAAGCGATCTGAAGGAGAGAAAGCAGGGAGTGTCTCAATTTAGTTTAACAATGAATGATGAAATTGTTTTGAGACTTCATAACAAATGGCTCAGGGCAAAGTTGCTACTATTAAACATCCATTATGTATTCAGCCTTTGTCAACACTGAGACTGAAGTATAGTTGTGCAGGATGTGACTTGGTTTTACAAAGATTTTTTCCTACAAGTTCAGCTCCCCTCCCCTGCCCTTCAGTGGCCGTGCCCTTGGCCACTGTTGTATTGTGTCAATACTGTCCATTGTGTTGCACAAGAATCCCATATCTCTTTGTTAAAACACTTCTTTGTTGGCTACTTGATAGCTGCCACGACAGAAGGCATAGGACAATATGTGAAATAATTTGAGTAACCAAAAGCGTTCAGTGTAACTGACAGCAGTCATGAAAGGCCTTACATAAGGCTTTATCATTTCTATTTTAATTTATAAATTTATTTCCTTATTTTCAATGATTATTTAAATAAATTTCCCGTCATCACAATCAACCAGAAACTATTTTTGTGTGGTGTGTGTTGAGGATATTCAAATTCAGAAGGAGCAGTGTCTCACTTGGGATGAACAGATTGTCACTCTTTCTGTCAGTGCAATGAGCACCTTGTGATGATAATACTTTTGATTTGGGTCTCTTATGTGTTTTGCACAGCCATATTGTGCAGGCCTTTATATAAATAGTGTCACTGTCTTACAAAATACTGCGTGGCTGTAAAATAAAATAATTTAGGGGTAGAAACACAATTTACATAGTGAAATATTATATATTTACTGTACATGAAAATAATTGAGCACTGCAAAAGTGAACCAGTTATTAATATTTCAGCCGTGGAATTTCAATCCATTTTCCCCATTTGCACCAGTCACTGAGAAGCCACACGAAGGTGCATTTATCACAGAGGATCCTCTTCAAGCTTTGATTGGTGGTAAACTTAGAAATCTACCATGGTTTACAGGTGTTACTACATCTGAGGGATTGTATCCTGCAGCACGTAAGTCTACAGTACTTATTTTCTGTTTTAATTTTTTGAATTTTATGTTGAGAACAGTGTCTGGACTAAAATTATTCTTAACATTGTGGATAACAATGTAAAACACACTTTAAAAGTAGAAAGTTGAGTAGAGATAAGTCAATAAACTAAATACCAGTTTTAAGTGTAGTCAACAACAGTGGAAACAATAGCATAAAACGTAACTATGCGTCAATTTACTCATCGTAGCTGGCAATCTGTTGCAGCAGAAGTCCTGGAAAACAGCAGCTACAGGTTTTTACTATAAAGTAAAAACAATATTTAATCCAGTATAGAGTTTCATCTGAATATTTATTACAATCTCAAAGTAAATAAAAGCATCTTGACAAATCTGAAATAAGTTGTAACATACTTACAATAATGAAATAAATCATGGTCAACAAGCTGCATGCTTCCTGTCCAAATACACTCAAAGTACTGATCCCCTTTGCCAACATGGCTGTAACTATTTACACTTTCTTAACAATTTCGAACAATCCTCGGCATTGTTTAGAATCTTTTTTGATTAATTAAAAATTAAAATTGACATAGAAAAACTGAAAATACATATATAAATGTAAGTTTACTCCAGAACAGCTAGTACACTACGATATTAGTACATGTCTGTTATTTTATTTGAAAATAACTTCTCGAATATGTAATTAAAATAACACATTTACATTTTTTATTAATTACTAGAGACTCCCTTCATGGGAATTGTTCCCTTCATTTACAGACCTTCTACACTTTGAAGTGAATGAGATCAAACAGTTATTTTTTCAGTTATAACTTTTTCACGACAAGTTACATATTTTGTTCACATGTGCGATCCTGAATTAGACTGGAAAATGTTTGTTTTAAGTGGGTCTTAACGGGCTGTTACGTTTCAAGCGCCACCACCAAAATGCTGTGTGGTTATATATGATGTGCTTAAAATGGGAAGATCAGTCAAAAATAACAGTTTGCAATCTGATAAGCAACTATGAGACATTCTTCACAACCTTCGATGCTGCTGACACCCTCCCGTGTTGCAACCCTTCTCTAAGTACATTGTGAGGATGCATCAACATCGAACATGATTGCACCTCTTTGGAGCATAGTGAGACTGCAATTTTTGCTCTTGTGTACAGGTTGGAACTGCTACAGGCTCTACAAAATCATTTGATGAAATTTAAATGTGATCTGAAAAAGTTAAGGGTACTTATACTTTTTCAGCACTCCTATTTTGTATCCTCTTGTGGCATCATCATGGGAGGATATGACATTGACAAATGTGTGAATAAAATGGCAAAAGGGTCGCTCTAAGATCCCCCCAGTTAGGAAAAACCCTCAGTAGCACCCTCCACCTTTATTGAAAATTTTAAAAATGTGCCTGTATAGACAGAACTTGAGACAAAAGCCTAGGCACTGGCAGACCAAACAACTTTTGACACTCTCTGATTTGGTATAGTGTACTACCAGACACAAGAGCATTAGTGTAGTGGCAAAAGGAAAATTGGAAATTTGTGGTAAGTTCCTATGGGACCAAACTACTGAGGTCATCGATCCCTAGGCTTACACACTATGTAATCTAACATACGCTAAGGATAACACATGTACCCATGCCTGAGAGAGTACTTGAACCTCTGACGGTGGGAGTCATGTGAACCATGGCAAGGTGCCTTAGACCGTGTGGCTACCCCACATGGCAGTGGCAAAAGAGCAGCAGCAGCAGCAGAGCCTGCCTGCAGGTGTCTGGTCTTGTCAGGGGTTCTGTCTGTAAGGTACATTTGTAAGGTGCTCAACATAGGCATGTGGGTGACACTGAGGGTTTTTGCAAACTGGGAAGGTCTTAGTGGGTCTTTGCCATTGTATTCACACACATGTCATTTCCCAATCCCCACACTCCCCATGATCAAGCCACAGGAGGATGAAAAAGCATAAGTATCCTGTTCTGCTTTGGACCATGTTCAAATTTCATCAAATGGTATTGAATGGTTCGTAGTGGTTCCAAACTGTACGTGAGAGCAAAAACTGTGGTTGCAGTTCTCTCCAAATGGGTCAGATCATGTTTGATGGGGATGCAGCACCACAATGTCCTTACAGAATGATTGAAATGTCCAAGAGTGATAGCAGTGACTAAGGTTGTGAAGAGCATCTTCCTGTTGCTCAACACACTGCAAACACTCATTTCTGACCATGAAATGTGTTGGAATCAATGCCACAGGGTAAAATTTCGTTTACTTGTGATCCCCTGAGGCATTTTCGTGCTGATTCTGAATGACAGTGTGCCTGGATTGTTTTTGATGGCCACCCATAAGGAAATCACAGGACTTCCGTGCTGGGCATCTTGGTTCCAACCTCCATCACAGAGGTGTCAAAAGAAGGGGTGAAATTTGGGTAAGAACAACTGTGATGGACAGAATTCTGGTGAAGTTTGATGCCAACGTGACATCATTAACACACCTTACACATCACATGGACTTCTGAGCTATGGCCTATTTTTGCATGTGTCGACATCTTGCTATCTGAAGCAACACAATGGTTGGAAACTGCAAGTATTTGAAAAAGTGATCCTTTAATTCTGTTGCGCAGTGTATTTTCAGTCAAAGTTCAGATTTTCTAGACAAAATAATAAAAAATCATTTGCAGGGTTGCCACAGGTTTTAGAAATCATGGAATTTCAAACACATCAGGGAAATTTAAAAAAACACTTGAAAAATCTCTTTTTTTTCTCAGTAGATGATATGGTTTGTTTACTGAGGTGTCATGCATCGTCATTGGCTGGGTGCAAGTGAGTACATGCACTGCTTCCCTACTCCCTCATTACTAATGCTTCTCCCCTTCCTACAACTCCCCTCAGCTTGCAGTCAGTGCTGCCACTACTTCTTGTCACCAGCCTAGCAGCTGCTGGTGGGAGGCATGAGGAGCAGTTTGTTTGGATCTGATTCTCAGAGACTGTAGTTGCAGTGGCCTTAGACAGTGGTCCTGTGTGCATGAGTTGTGTCTGAGTGATTGTGCTCTCATTTTCTGACAAAAGCTATGGCTGAAAATTTAGTTGAGAGAGGATGATTGTGTTTTCTACATGCCTGTCTGTGCCTTAGCAATCATCTAATCATCTTTATGGTGAGTTGCTACCTATCCTCATTATTACTAATTCTCAGAGTATTTGAACAAGTTAACTGTTGCACGGATTGATCACTGCAGTCTCATTTTGTCAACATGTTGTCTGTGGCTTATGAATAGCTGGCCACACAAGTGGATTTCCACAATGGACTAAAACTGCAGGCTGTTTCGGCAGGTATCTGTAATGGATCGGGCCTGTTAAATTGAAGCCTTTTGTTTCCCAATAATGTGTAGGCCATGCCCGTTGGAACTAGTCTCACCAATCTGCCCACATGCTGAGTCTGCTTGTGTGTGGTGTAATGCAGCAGATTTTCATGGCTCATCAATGGACCAAGGAGGTCGCTGCTCCTCAGCAGACCAGAGGCCATGAGTGATGGATTTCAGGAACTGCAACTGCCTCACCACAAGTATGTTGTACAGTGTGGCATTTTATAGACATGTTATTTGTTCTACTACATTTTGGCACTTCTGAAGCAGTTTATATTTTAGAAAGTTGGACGATAAGAAAAAGAAAATTATGTCACTCACTGGCGGTTTGTACCCTATGTACTCATATATTTCTCAAAAGAAAAATCACACAATACCTGTAAAATAATAGACGTAACACAGTGGGTAATAACTGACCATAACGAACATAGTAGAATCAGAATTTTATTGGCGGTCACCTACAGTGTTGGTTTACGCAATTATTCCCTGCCTTATACACTTCTTTCGACAGGCCTTCTTTTTTATGGGGTTATTTCTGCAATCAGGAAGGTATTGTAAATCTGTTCTGCGACTCCCAGGAAATGCATAGTTTTGTGACCAAATGTGTTTCGTTTTATTGAAATAAAATAACATCAGTGGTCTTAATGAAACACATATACCATTTGGCTTTCTTTCTCCATCAAAAAACAGTTTGTTACAAAAGATGTTGATGTTAGTATTTAAGATATTTTCTCACATCAGGGAACACCATCTGCTTCCAAGTTTTTTTAGATGTTTCCTCATTTTCACTATTGTTTCTTCTGCAAAGACAGATTCTCAATGTACATCTTAACTTATCCTTGAGATATCAGAATTTGTCAGGAGAAAATTCTAAAACTTGTCTGCAAGTCAGGGATATATTAGGGAATTTCACTTGGGGAAACTTGTGGCAACTGTGGTTTGGTAGATTGATTAAATTAATATTATTCTACATACCTCTGCTCTTTCATATTTGCAAAGTCATCTAATTTATGAATCTACTTCATCTCTTCTCTCAGATTTTTCATTAACTCTTTACTCTAATTACAAATACTTTACCATTGTTTCATACTGCATGATTTTATGAACATAATTTACTACCATGCATGACACAGAGATCTTGACCAATTGCCTACTCAATCTACATCATATTCATCACCAAAATTAATTACACTCACACAGTATCATAATGAAACCTTAGCACACTGCCATCTCACAATATATTCTCAGTATAAGATACTTCAAAACCTCATCAACAGCAGTAAACTCCCACCTTACAGAGACATCATGACAGTAACGTAGTACTGGGACAACCGGGAGATCCAGAAAAAATCCGGTAATTTATTCATCTGGGAGAAAACCAGGAAGAACCCAGGAGTTGTTTAGAATTCCTGGAATTTTATTTTTCAGTTAATTTTTTGTAATTTTGACTGGTAAGAACCGATACTCTAACAGGGGATATAATATTTTGGTAATACAAATACAAATGTTTTATTCCACTGTTGAGCATATGTACGGGCAATTGGTGTTGTCAGTGTTAACACAATAATAATAATATAAACTTCGATATGACAAATGTTATTAACTACGATATAATAATCCAAGATGGATACAATACATATTTGTGCAAATGTCAGTAACAACAAGAAGTTTACTAACAGGTCAATTACAAGATAAATGAACTACATAGTTCAGTTAATGACAAATAATTAATCAAACAGATAATTAACAATAAGTACATGAAACAGCAATAAAATAGTTGCACAGTGTGGCATATGTATAGTTTGCAGTTAATTTATAGTTCATTCTTGTAACGAAAGTGGGTAATTTGTCACAAACTCAAGGAACTCTTGAGCAGAGTAAATTACTTTACTTTTCATCCACCTCAAAAGACTAGTTTTAAATTTATTTACTGGCACTGTGTAGGCATTTTGAGGTAGTTTGTTGAAGTAGACAGGACCAAGATATTTGTAACTGTTATGTCCCTTTGCAAGCTTAGCATATGGCATATCTGTTGTATGTCTACTTCTTATGTTATGGTCATGAACTGTTCTCCATAAGTCAAATTTACTCACATTCTCTTTAAGGAAGACAACGCATTTGTAAATACAGAGGCCAAGCACTGTTATTATATTTAGTTTCTTAAAATAATCTTGACATGATTCATATGGGCAAAGCCTTGCTATGCACCTTATGGCTTTCTTTTCACATTTAAACACTAATTTTGAGCCTACAGAATTGCCCCTTAATAGCATTCAATAACACAGGTGCAAATGGAAGAATGCAAAATATACTTAATAATAGAAGTTCTTTACTGACACTGCTCCCCAGCTTGTACAGCAGATATATGGTACCAATTTGCCACATATCTTCCCCGTGTGGGTATCCTAGCTGAGCTTTTGATCTACATGAAATCCTTATAATTTTACTGTTTTGTTATCATCGCTGGGAGCATTCAGATTGAATACAATAGCTTCAGTTTCACTATCATTCTTCTGCAGTACATTATAATAAAACATGAACAACAGAAATAAACGAATATAAAACTTAAATTGAAAAGGAAAGGCACCATATACAACAACAAAACACAGTGCTCATAAAAGTGTCTGCCAGCAGCAAAATTTGCCAAAGGCTTTAGGAAGACTATGCAATGCTTCATAACAACAAACTGATTCCAATGAGCATGACGTCACAACTGCTTTGTTTTAGCAGTTACGAGTGGGCTCATGCGGATGCACAGTTGAGTTGTGTATGAGCAGTACCTTCTCCCACTTCTGGTTACAGAAATGTGTCTGTTGGCCGTGTAACCAGTCGCAGCAAGCAGCTAGATGCTACCTGGAAAAATTTACTGGCACGCCCAAGCTGCCAGATTCACGCATGCGCAGCAAACACGGATCTTGGAGGGGGGGGGCATCAATTTCATATTGTTGAGGGGAAAAACCTGGTTTCACAAATCGCCTAGCATCCAGCACATGTTGGCCTATCGATTTTTCATATGATTTTGAAATGCTTGGTTTTCGAACATTTTTGGAGACATTTCTAAGTTGATTTCTGAACGAATCATAAGCTGATTTTTGAATGCATGCATAGTGTACGTGAAGTCCTTACCAGGGGAATCCTCACCGCATCTAGAAATAAACTTTCCCACAGGGGACGGGGTTATACGAGCTGAGAAGTGTGAAGCCGAATGGGTGAACGCCAACCGCTGTTTGCTTATGTGGTTGATTGGGTTTGCGAATGATCAGAATTGTTATAATTACTAGCAACATCCATAGAGTCAGACTACCAGAGTGGAAATAAATGACTAACAGAAATAACAGGTAAGAAAGATTACGTATTATCTTCTTGCTATGTCCAAGAAAACGAAATTTTGACAGAAAATTTGTGGCCAGATCACTACACCACTAAGGGCCAGTAGTACATTTCCCGGCTAGCAGCCGCTTAATTTGTATTCTGGAAGCAGCATGGAAAATGCGTTGCACAAACATGTAACCATGCCTAACCGGAGAATAATCGTGGGATAACTAAACCTGTGATTCTGGCAGGGTTAGTGAAGTTAACCAGGGAATAAGTTTTGACAATGGCATGAATAGTTACAGAATTGATGATAACAAGATTGCTTGTTAGAAAGAGGAAAGAGAAGAAATGGGGACATCCCACAAATTATCGAAGAATTCAACGATTCCAAATTTAACATAAAAATTTTGTACAACCGGTACTACTTTTCAATGTCATGCTTGTGAAACTGGAGCATATGAGTGAAATGTGAAACTATTTCCTAACATTAACCTTTTGGCTTGTAGTAGATCTAATTATATTCTGTCTTGTTATAAAAATGACCATTTGTGCCAAAACAGTCTCAGTTATTTGATGTGTGTTATAATTGCTGCAATAATAGAAAGGTCTAATTTGTTTTATCTAGCAGGCAGTGACAAAATAGACGTAATCAGATAGAGAAACCACACCAGTCTTAGGTACTATCTGTACTAACAGCTTTCCCAGTATTAGACAGTGACATTTAAATTTTTCACGTAGCAAAGCATTTGGCGAACTTTCATGAGGCAATAAATTCTTTCGCAGAAAGGAATGCATGCCATGTAAAGCTGTAGCAAGATTAGAGAGAAAAAATGCTGGGAGCTAAGGATTGAATAAATGTGTACTGTCTTGCTTGCCTCTTGTCTTTACTGGTTTTATATATCCTACATTTAATTTAATGTCACACAAAACAACAATAGGCAATAAAAAGTGCAAATTTTCTGAAGAGTTCTTGTTCTCCCAATTACAAATAATCCCATCCAGTATTAAATGCTAGGTTTTGTCATTGTGTGTCATTAGTTTCAGTTTTTATTTTATTTCCACCTTTCTGCCAGTCAAGCATTAATAGCCTTGCAGAACAATAAAATTATTTTTGTCGATTTGCTAAAGAAATTTGACTTCTATTAATCTTAACGAAGTGTTTAATTCCTCACTATTGGCTATTTTGAACTGTTCACTGCATTTCAAGTGCATGTTTTCATGTTCTAGCACATATGGCATTATGCGACAATAAAGAACCAAACATGGGCTAATACAGTACTGGCACTCCAAAATAATTTACATCCTGAAAACTACACTGAAAAACTTAATATCAGGTCGAGGCCTACTTCATTGGGAATCTGGACATACGAATGCGCACTTTAAGTATGCACTTTATATGTGCACATTTTAGTATGTTCCACGAAATTCTGATGCTCTTGGAGTATCCTCTAATGTCTAGTTTCTTTTATGACATAATGTAAGATCTTTTAAAGTTTTACAGTTAACGAACATATGGACTTCCTACGTCATCGTAGCTGCGCAAGCGCGGTGGCACCTGTTATCTGGTGCTCTCTGGCAACTGCTGAAACGAACCTATTTCTAACAGGTCGCAGGAAAATATTGCGAATGGTGGTTTGGAAAGCATTACTTTCGGAGTAAATTTTTTTTTACACAAGTTGAACTATGTGCGAGAATGTATGATGAATTTCTTAAATCACAGGGCATTTGACTCTCATTTAAAAATCAACTCCTTGATGACGAGCCATTTAGGAGAATTTTGAGTCCAGAATATCAGACATTTCTGTCGTTAAAAATTTTCCTGGCACATATGTGTGATGTATCTTAAAGTATAACACTCATAAAAAAGATCAACATTATATGTGAAAGCTTAGCTTGTACTGCAGCTCATTAACCTTAGAGATCGATATTGTAAGTAAAAGCTTTGCTTTTTTGTACTAACACTATGTGTATTAATTTAATCCATTAATTTTTCCTGTTTGTGTGTTTGCACTACTTAACAGTGATCTTGCTATTGGCTGATTACATCACATGTTCTCCTAAGCTCTGAATAACCCATGGAGGTAAAAATACCTCCATGGAATAACCGCTGTCATCGTCTGGCGAGATCACGTGACATGAGCTATGACTGGCTAACAACAGCGCATCGCAATCTTGATTTCAATGCTTTGGAAAGAACGATGCAGTGTTTGGTGGAATTCGAATTTATACTTTCGTAATACGTAAATATGGAGCGTACATGTTGCTGCAAATCAAAGATCTTACCAAAATGTGTATTTTCTCTGAGTTTCATTTTCTAAAGTGCAGGAATGTGTATAAAGGCACAACCATTCACAGGATTGATAGGTTTTATGATTCTGAGGGAAAATATACTGTCACTTAACATGAAAAAAGTGTGTTTTCACCCGGGAGAAAGTGTATTTTTACCTGGGAAAAATCCAAGAATTTTTTTCCTTGTCGGCGTATGCGTCCTGTAGTTACATTAACTTTCTCACTACTTCATTACATATAACAGTTTCATCAACATCATTAGTATATTTTCAACATTACCTACTTCACGGAGATCAGGACAAAATCATAGCTGGGCAATCTTAATCAAGAAGTTAACTTTGCTAATTGTTAATCTGTTACATAAAAGTTAAGCTTTTAAAATGTTACATTGCAGGATATTTATCAGAAGTTAGAGCTAACCATTAATTATTAACTTGTAATAGTAAACTTTATATTGTAGGTGCAGTGAAATGAGCAAGTCAATCAAACATATTACTGTTGCATAAATAAAAATGTTTTGGTTGGGGAAGTTCAGGTAGAACATCAAAGGTAAATAAAGAAAATTTATTCATATAGTTTTATAATTATTTAGTTAGCAGTCTAAAATCACGGGAGAATCAAAATACAGGAGAATAATTAGTATCTGACTTAAAGTGCATGTGTCCCAACATGTACATGGGAAGTTTTCATTTGAAATTGAGGGTTGTTCAGGAGACAAAACGTCCTCATTGACAGAAAAAAGTTCTTCAGCTCCAGCATTCAAGTGTATAGGGGAATTATACTTAAAAAATAAATTTACTACAGCTTGTTCCCCAAGAAATACCTCATTGTTGAATGAGTTCTTTGATTTCATGTTCAGTCACATTTTGACTGGATTCTGGGCTGTACTTTTTATAGGCGTGTTACTATTCGGCATCGTTTCAGATTGAATGATAGATGGAAGGAAATCTTCTTCTTTGTCTTCGTCATTGCTGCTTCCACCACCACTAATTAAACTACCTGTGGCGCCATGCCTCAAAGCCACTCTACAACTTTTCCAATTAGTTCCCATACTACTTCCACTTGATTGTTGTCATTCATTTCCAGCCACATCGACCACAACTTTGGATGACAAACTGCAGCACATTGGCATTAATCATCTTCTAGTAGAGGTTCAAACCTATTTTCTGTGCCTCTTACTATGGCACTGGCTAAAACTGTGCAGTTCGCAAGACCTCTAGCCTTTATATTCTTCCATTTATATGCAGTTGCCCCAATTCTCAGCAGGAGTGATCTGATATACACTTCAGCTTCTCCTTGAATTTGATCAAGGTCACCAGCAACTGGTGCCATAACCTACAAACAAGTTTAGTAATATCATTTTACAGAATTCATAGATAAAAAGATAATATACATATATTTTAGAAAATTTACCTTCACCTACTCCATTATGGTCACATTGTGATCACTGAAAGTTTGAACCGTTAGCTAGGTCATAATTCTGTGAATAGTAGGTCACTGTGTTTCCAATATTGCATTGAGAATAACAATAGTATTGTAAGAAGAGTTCCACCTAGTTGTACTTGGCAGTATCAGTTTCCTGCCTAATTCAGTGTGAATGCTATCTGCTGCCATTGTACTTCTAAGTGCTGATTTCCAAGAGCATCTAATTTGGCATAGAATTTCTATAGGGAATTTTAAAACAAGTTATTTGTAGAGCAGAATTTGCATCTTTGCTTGTGGTCAAGTTAAATGTAAGGGCAGCACACCTCACGTGAACTGGTGAAGTATTTAAGTTTTCCAGTATATTGTCAAAGCCTATACTGAACTAGCAATGTTCAAGTATGGAATGCAGGTTTCTACTGAAATAAATTCTAAATCTCATCTTCAGAGGATTGATTTGAAAGTGTGTTGGTGTCCATACCAAATTGCACAAGTGTTTTGCAAAGTTACTTAATCTAGCACTGACGCCATTACAGTCTGATTCTTCCTTGTTTACATTGTGTACTGAGTGTTTAAGATGCCTCCGATAATCGTGAGTCCTGCCGACTGTGAAGTACGGGCTGTTATAAGATTTCTTAATGCTGAAGGCCTAAAAGTGACCAATATTCATCGTGAGATCTGTGAAGTTTACGGATAAAACATTATGAGTGATGGAATGGTGAGAAAGTGGGTGAGAGCATATAAGATGACTGCACAAATGTGCATGATGAACAACGGAGTGGGCGTCCTTCGGTGGTTAATGAAAGTTTGTTGCAGGAAGTGGACAATAAGGTGAGAGAAAACATATGCTTTACAATTTCCTCCTTGAGGGATGACTTTCCTAATGTTTCTTGTAGTGTTTTGTATGGTATTGTGACCGAGCACTTGAATTACAGAAAATTGTGGATACATTGGGTACTGAAAATGTTGACGGATGTGCACAAGACCAAATGTTTAAACAGTGCATTGCCTTTCCTTGAGCAGTACCACAGCAACGGTGATGATTTCTTAAGCCAAATTGTTATGGGTGATGAAACATGGGTGGCTTCCATCACACCATAATCAAAGCAACAGTCTATGGAAGTTGAGCAAGGGCATCGTTTTGCTTCAAGATAATGCCCGTCCACATGTGGTAAATCAGATCAAAGATCTCATCACATCTTTTCGATGGGAAACTCTAGATCATTCTCCGTTCAGCCCCGATCTTACGCCCAGTGACTAATATCTGTTCCTGCACATGAAGAAACACCTGGCCAGTCAGCATCTTCAAGACATGATGAAGTCAAAACAGTGGTGATGCAGTGGTTAACAAGTCATGCGGCAGACTTCTATGAGGAGGGTATTCAAAAACTGGCACAACTTTATGACAAGTGCCTCAATGGTGATGGAAATTATGTAGAAAAGTAGATTAAGGTACAGGCTTTCATGTAAAAATAAAATTATTGAGATATCTTAGAACATCTTTTTTTTAATTTCAAAACAGTACTTACTTAAAAAACATGCCCCATACAAGTTATACAGCATATATACATGGGTTGAAGATCAATATGTCACAACTGGTTTTCCATAAAATACAATATTTAAAATGAAATAATATGAAAACATTTCATCATAAATTACTCAGTTAAAGAAATTATGCTGCACTCTCCAAACCGGTACCACTATGATATTTTACAGTCATGAAATTCCTGAAGTAAGTAGCAAGGATTTGCAGCTAACCAACTCAATAATTTGTCTTTAAATAAATCACATGGAGCTTCTACCCATTCTAGTGGCAGTTTGTTAAACATCTTCATACACACCACTTCGTAGCTGTTCAGTGACTTGGATAATCTGTAGTAAGGTATGTCAAGATGGCTACTATTTCTGGTTCCATGAGAGTGTACATCTCTTCTACACTGGTATTCTGATAAGTTGCTCTTTATATGCAGTAGGGCAGTGTAAATATACATGTTTATAACAGTTAATATTTTTAAGTTAATAAACAATGGTTTGCAGTGGGCCAGTTTATCACTGTTTGTGATAATTCGAATTACTTTCTTCTGAAGTACCAAAATTTCCTGAAGGTGTGAGCTATTGCCTAATATTAAAAGCCCATAAGATATAATGCTTTGAAAAAAAGCAAAGTAGGTCAATCTTACATAGGCCGCAGGTACATGGTATTTAAATTCCTTAACAAATATGCCACTCTAGACAGCCTTGCACTAATGTATTTAATATGTGGCTTCCAAGTAAATTTTCTATCTGTAACAATACCTAAGAACTTAACACTATTCATGAAGTCTTCTACTGGCAGATCTCTTAAACTAAATACAATCTTTTGAGTTTTACTCTCATTAAGCAGGAACCTATTAGCTCGAAACCATACTGATGCCTGTGATATTGTGTCATTTGCCACAGTTTGGAGCATATCCATGTCTGAGTGATATTGAAAAAAGTGGTATCATCTGCATAGAGAATGGAGTTAGTATTTATGTAAGATGGTAGATCGTTTGTCATTAGGATGAATACCAGAGGTCCTAATACTGAGCCTTGTGGCACACCGCACTTAACTTCAGCTAGCTGTGATCTCTGTTTACAGACAATTTGTTTATGGTTGCTGAGGAAAGATTCAAAAATGTTGTCAACTTCACTGTTTGTGATTCCGTAATAAACTAGTTTGTTGAGGAGTGAAATATGCTCAACACAATCGAAGGCTTTGCTAAGATCACAAAATCTAACCTGAGCAAAATAAAAGTAATATCTATACTGATAAGATGATGTCGATTGGTACTTTAGGTTTTAAAGGCCTTGTGCAAGAAAGACTACAACACTGGTCATAGAAATGGAAGATAAGATTATCTTTGTTGTCAATTATTATTATTATTATTATTATTTATTTTTATTTATTTTTAATTTAAAGTAGTGACTTGTACTCATCAAATACGCATAGGTAGGTCAGTTTGAATTTCAATGAAAAAGTATCTACTTACTAAGTAAGGTGTTGGTTTGATAAAATGTGCTCATCAGTGATATATCTGCCCAATATTCTCTTCAAAATTGATCTTCTGCTGGGGTTTAAAGTTTTCGTCAACTTCTCAAGCGACTTCAATTCAGCAACACGTGAAGGAATCATATTCTTAACAAAAAATGTTGGTCCACACTAGCTTGAGACACACCAATGACAATTACAGCAATGCCAAAAGACTCTCCAATGTTTTTCTGCCATATTCTGTTACTGCTATTGGCTCCACTGTCAATATCTGAATTAGCAAGACTGATATTTCTTTTTGGCTTTCCTTGACTAGACCCTGCTATGACCATTTGATATGCTCTCCTTACGTGTTGTTTCAAATTATTATGGATTAAATTGGGAGCCCTAATTGGTCATTTTTAGGCAAGCATAGTTTACAATAAAAAAGTATTTGTTCTCCCAATCGGAACGAAATAATGGCTGACATCGAAATAAGTGTCCAAGGAATATAAAAGCAACTGAAATCACTCAACAGAGGGAAGTCCACTGGACCTGATGGGATACCAATTCGATTCTACACAGAGTACGCGAAAGAACTTGCCCCCCCTTCTAACAGCCATGTACTGCAAGTCTCTAGAGGAACGGAAGGTTCCAAATGATTGGAAAAGAGCACAGGTAGTTCCAGTTTTCAAGAAGGGTCATCGAGCAGATGCACAAAACTATAGGCCTATATCTCTGACATTGATCTGTTGTAGAATTTTAGAACATGTTTTTTGCTCGCGTATCATGTCATTTCTGGAAACCCAGAATCTACTTTGTAGGAATCAACATGGATTCCAGAAACAGCTATTGTATGAGACCCAACTTGCTTTATTTGTTCATGAGACCCATAAAATATTAGATACAGGCTCCAGGTAGATGCCATTTTCCTTGATTTCCGGAAGGCGTTTGATACAGTTCCACACTGTCGCCTGGTAAACAAAGTAAGAGCCTACGGAATATCAGACCAGCTGTGTGGCCGGATTGAAGAGTTTTTAGCAAACAGAACACAGCATGTTGTTCTCAATGGAGAGACGTCTACAGATGTTAAAGTAACCTCTGGCGTGCCACAGGCGAGTGTTATGTGACCATTGCTTTTCACAATATATATAAATGACGTAGTAGATAGTGTCGGAGAATCCATGTGGCTTTTCGCAGATGATGGTGTAGTATACAGAGAAGTCGCAGCATTAGAAAATTGCAGCAAAATGCAGGAAGATCTGCAGCAGATAGGCAGGGAGTGGCAACTGACCCTTAATGTAGACAAATGTAATGTATTGCGAATACATGGAAAGAAGGATCCTTTATTGTATGATTATATGATAGCGGAACAAACACTGGTAGCAGTTACTTCTGTAAAATATCTGGGAGTATGCGTACAGAAAAATTTGAAGTGGAATGATCATATAAGATTAATTGTTGGTAAGGCAGGTGCCAGGTTGAGATTCATTGCGAGAGTCCTTAGAAAATGTAGTCCATCAACAAAGGAGGTGGCTTACAAAACACTCATTCGACCTATACTTGAGTATTGCTCATCAGTGTGGGATCCGTACCAGGTCGGGTTGACAGAGGAGATAGAAAAGATCCAAAGAAGAGTGGTGCGTTTCGTCACAGGGTTATTTTTAAGCGTGATAGTGTTACGGAGATGTTTAACAAACTCAAGTGACAAACTCTGCAAGAGAGGCACTCTGCATAACGGTGTAGCCTGCTGTCCAGGTTTCGAGGTGGTGAATTTCTGGATGATGTATCGAATATATTGCTTTCCCCTACTTATACCTCCCGAGGAGATTACGAATGTAAAATTAGAGAGATTCGAGCGAGCACGGAGGCTTTCTGGCAGTCGTTCTTCCCGCAAACCATACGTGACTGGAACAGGAAACGGAGGTAATGACAGTGGCACATAAAGTGCCCCCTGCCACACACCACTGGGTGGCTTGCAGAGTATAAATGTAGATGTAGATGTAGATGTAGATGTAGATGTAGATGTAGATGTAGATGTAGATACAAAACTGACATAATCACGTATATCAGCCATGGATTTTCATCAGTTATAGGGGTAGAATCTGATTCCAAGACTGAGTTTCAACAGTCAGTCCAATAATGAACAACAATAAACAGCTAACACCTCATTATTCTCGCTCACACCCGATTGCTCACATCAGTTGTGCAAACCATGGCATAGCCGCACACCTGACTGGTCCAAACTTGTCAGAACATAATTTCTGTGGCCAGTGCAGTATCATTTTGATCATAAATAGTAGGTATGTAATCAGTGATTAATGGACTCAGAGAAAGTTAATGGAAATTAAAGAATCAGTTAACATTTTTTTAAATTGGCTTGAAAGTTATCAGTTACTTCGTGAATTAGTGGATTAATGGTCTTGTGCCCGGCTACGAACAAGAGCATATAATATTGGTTTCTTTCTTGTTAGATTTATTTTAAATTAATTACTCTGGCTTTTCATAAAGCTGTTTTCCTACAGTGTTTAAGAAATACTTCACGTTATATTTATAATGGTTCAAAATAGCTATTACGCATGATAAAGGCTTTCTTTCAGACCTATGCCTCCAGTACTACCTTTAATAACTTTTGTGTTCTTCCATATTCTTCTGTTAATCATTAGAATTCACCAAAATCTAGTATTCCTTGCAAATTAGGCACATTATTAGCATTGTTACATTGTTGTTTCAGAATAATTTTGTGTAATTTCCAGTCAGGTGCTGAAATATATGAATTAAATTACAAAATTTTGCATCAGAATTGAGTGTTATGTACATATTCACATTGTTCACAGCATTACTACAAACTTGTATGCAACTATTTCTAAACTGGCTACAAAAATCATTCAAGTGCTTCGACCACAAGTTAAGCTGTATTTGACTACAAAGAACCTTTCTGAAAGAAATACAGTTTTGAGAATTTCAGATATCTTTTTCCATATTAATAATCTGCAAATGATCAGTTTCAAACATTTCTCAGTAACTAATGTTGGAAGTTCATTTCTTTTGACAGTTCATCTAAGGATTCACCTTTTTTCAGCCAGAAAAACATTTATCTCTACACTGAGATCACATACTGTATTTACAACATCTTCATACAAATTGTCCACTTCACTATCAGCAACAACTTCTACATCATTAAATTAGTTACTTATGTGTTTCTTTTTGAGAGGTATTTCAAACACATCACAGGGCTAGCAAAATATATTCTAGTTCAGTCACATATTCATCTATATTTTCAGCTTTTGTCTTCAACATTCTCCATGTGAACTTTTACTTCATAACTGTCAATTGTCAATGCCCCTTTGACAAAATCTTCGAGCTCTCAGTTACTGACAATTCATGTATGATTTTATTTTCAGTATGCACTTTTCCCATGTTAATTTTGCTACATTTTTGTCTTATCTTTTCCATCAAAATTGTCATTTTTCAAAGCAATATTCATTATTTTCTTCTCAAAATTCTGAATGTCACTGGATGATGATTCCATAGACTGTTCAAGATTATTGACTGACCGATTCATAATCATGATTTATTGTTCCACATTGCAGAATTTTTCCTCTTTTGTAATTATGACTGCTCAAATAGTTCCAACAAAAGACTTATCAATTCTGAGTCACTCAATTCTAAATTCTCACACCCACCCATTTCTGCTTTCTCATATGTCTCTTTTTCAGTGATTCCTACACTTTCACGGAGTAGAAGTTGAATAAAAAGACTGAATTTAAAGAAAAACTCTTTTGTATTTCTCATCACAAATCCATATATGCTGCCGACATTGATCAAGCCAATTGCTTTATTGCTGCTCCCATCAGTATTTTCTCTGGTGTTTCTTTTGAATCATGTTTTACAGTTCCACTATATTTATTTTCCATCAGTTTTATTCCTGTAAATTTTAAAAGATTAATCTATATAGTATTAATATTATGTCTCACAGCACCATTTCTAATGTCTGACTGAATTTCAACAACCTTTAAAAATGTCTTCTTAAACCTTGGTTGGACAATGATTTGTTTTGTTTTACACTTCTCCGGTATTGTAAACCAGTGGAGCATAAAGTGTAAACATTACTGTTTGCATAAAAATGGGATAATAAATCCATTGCAGTTTCTTCTTCAAGTAGGCTTACTTGTCAAGAAGATTTTACTCTTTAGTACTGGTTGCTTTAACTTAAACAGGTTCACTTTTTGTAATTAATATTTATAATAAATGTCACAGGTGTTCTGCATATATTTATTCCTCTTTACTGTTGCCTAATATTTCCAATCACATTCTCACAAGTCATCAAAACAGACTCAACCAACAAGCATCACTTTGCACAAAGTAGCCTATGAACTACTGTTGAGAACAGAGTGGACTCCTTCTTAATGTATGCCAAAACATGTTAGGCCAGGAAGAACAGAGATGTAAAAACTCACAACACAGCAACTTACAGAGTAATGATTTTTGTATCTTGAAGAATTTATATATGATTAATTATTACTTTTACAAATGCATTCAAATTATTGAGAAGCAAAAATAATAGAAATAACAATGATGACAATGATGATATTGTGATTCTTCAGTTTCTCCCGGCGTATTTCTTGCTTGAACAGTCCACGGGTGTACTGCTGGTCCATAGTGTCCAGTGGGCACAATATTTCGGTGATCAGACATGTCGCCATCATCAGGTGCACTGATGAATTGAGCTCCTAAGGGTGGGTGTCTGTCTTAAATCCCCTCTCCGTGGTCCATGCCCGTGCATCAGCAGTTGGTAAGACGCTGGTGTCGGCGTCTGTGGTGGCGACAGTGTGATTGCCTCATCCACCCTAGTCACCCATTCGTTTCCTTTGCTGAACATCTTTTTAATTAGACTCAGTGCTGGTTCCCGTGCCCTGCTGAGGTTGTAGCCGCAATCTCGGTTGATGAGTCCATCCCTGGTACGAATTTCAAAAGCCTCTCTAATGACACTGTACCAGTATTTAGATGTCTGTGCCAGGATCCTGGTATGCTGGTAGTCCATTTCATGATTTTCGAACAAACAGTGCTCTGCGACCGCCGACTTTTTGGGGAATCCAAATTGAGTGTGCCTCTGATGTTCTCGGCAACGATCATCGACGGTGCGCACTGTCTGTCCAATATAAGTCTTTCCACATTGACAGAATCTGGTATATGCCGGTCTTCCGCAAACTGAGATCATCTTTGACACTTCCCAATAATACTCATGTTTGATTTAGTGGGCAAAAGACAGATCCTACTCAGTGTTTCCTCAATATTCATCCTATTTTCCGTGATAGTGTTCCAGTATACAGTATACAGGCAGTGGCTATCTCTTTCTCCATGACTTCTTCCATCTCCACATGCTGTACTGTGGTCTCATTGCAGTTGCTGTACTAATCTCTTTGATTCCACTGACTGTGGCTACTGTGGGACTGATGCCTTCCTCTAGCATGAATCTTCCCTGTGTACCATCCATGACAGAGAGGGCTTCTTCTTCCACTTCTTATAGTGTATCAGTGATTGGCTGATCCTATTCGCCTCACTGACTACTGTAGTCCCCATAACAACCCTTGCAAGAGGATCTGTCCACGTGCTACCAGCTGGGCCAATCAAACCAAGGAGATTTTACTTCTCCAACATTCCTTGTCCTGGCTTGCAACATCCTGTGTGTGGCCACCTAAGAGAGAGGGTCAGATTGGAGGGTTTTAATACTTCTAGGAAAAAGTTAAAATACTGTACTGACCTGATAGAACTGTGGAATCAGCAAATGATTCATGGCAGATTCCCAGATAGGCTAAAATATGAGCTAATATCATCCATGTACACAAACAGAGCTAATGCAATAAGATGTAATAATGAGCCCACTTCACTGCTTACTTTCTGTTCAAAAAGTTTCACTTCCCAAGTCCTCCCTAAATTCCAGAATTGACTAATTCTTTTGAAACTCACTTCTTCTTCTTCTTCTTCTTCTTCTCCCTTTTCATTCACTTTTACTTCTTTATTTATTATATTTTCCCATTTGTTTGAAACTTCCTTTCTCATTTTTTTCATATCCTTTTCTTCAGGTTCCAGTTTTTGGTTTGATTGATCTGCTCCAGTTTTCCTATCACAGTGGAACATCACTTAAAGAGCACCTCCCATAATGTACAATTTTCATAATGAGCAAAACAAATGGTAAAAAAAAAGACTTGCTTAATGAGCGATGTTTCGCATAATGTGCAACAATGATTTAGGCAACATCACCAGACATTCACATGCAATGGGGGAAATGTACAACAATTTGAATGCCTTTCATTTTCAGCTGTAGCATATGAACAACATCTTTAGTATGTACTGCAGTATGAGTTTAGTGCCCTTTCTGCTACCATATTAGTACAGCTTGTGATCACACTTTTTTTAAAAATTTGTGTTCACACAGTGCTTTTTGTGTGCAAATTTTAATAACCTTCATAGAAATGTCCCTGAAGATAAAGCCACAAGATGATGACCATAAGAGAAAGAAAATGATCTTAGAAATGAAACATAAAATCATTGAAAAACATGAAGGTGGTGTGAGTGTTGCTGATTTAGCACACACATACAGTCAGTCTACATCAACTATTTGCACCATCCTCAAAAACAAGGACAAGATTAAGGAGACAGACGCTTCAAAGGGAGTGACAAAGAGTATCTAAACAATTGTTTTGCTTTCTGGATGATGTTGAAGGGTTGCTCCTTATATGAATAAATGCAAAGCAATTGCAAGGTGACCCTATTAATAAGAACATCACATGTGAGGAGACGAGAATGATTTCTGCCAATCTCATTAAGAAAATGCCAGGATCATCAGTGGCCGAAGTGTTTAAGGGAAGCCGTGGGTCATTCAGTAAGTTTAAGAGAAGAACCAGATCCACAGCATTGTGAGGCATGGTGAAGCAGCCAGCTCCAACACAAAGGCAGCAGAGGACTTCATCAGCAACTTCAGGATGTTTGTAGATTCTGAGGGTTATCTGCTGCAACAGGTTTTTAATTGTACATGATGTGTCTACTCTGGAAAAAGATGTCAATGTATACTTTTATAATGGTAGAGGAGAATGCATTGACAATTCACAAACCAATGAAAGACTGTAAAGACTGTCTCAAACTGCCATTCCATGCCAATGCAAGTGGTGATTTGAAAATTAAATTGCTGCTTGTTTACCATTCAGAAACTCCATGAGCTTTTGAGAAGTGTAAAGTCCAGAAGAGCAGGTTAAATGTAAAGTGGAGGTCCAACAACAAGGCTTGGATGACACATGATCTTTTTGTGACTGGATCAATGAGATGTTTGGTCCTTTGATGAAAAAATATTTGCTTGAGAATCTGCCACTTTATGTCTCGCTTGTTATGGACAATGTTCCTGCCCATTCTCCAGGCCTACAAGACCACATCCTTGAAGAATTTCAATTCATCAAGATTCATTTTCTGCCTCCCAACACTACTCCATTATTCCCGCCTGAGGATCAGCAGATTTTTTTCTAACTTTAAGAAGCTCTACACTGAAGCACTCTTTGAGCATTGCTTTGAGTTAACTGAAGCTACCAATCTCACTCTTAGATGGTTTTTTAAATATCATTTCAACATCATTGCCTGCATCAAGATAATTGAAAAGGTGTGGGAAGGGGTTACCAAGAGAACTCTCATTTCTGCTTGGAAGAAGCTTTGGCTAGACTGCATTGTCAAATGTGACCCTGAGGCATTTGAGTCAGTATCTGTGGAGCCTGTAGTCAACAGGATTGTGTCTTTGGTCAAGAGGATGGGACTGGAAGTGGATAATGATGATATCAATGAGCTTATGGAAGATCACAGCTAATAAATATTGAGTTGCAGTGTGTTTCATTGCAGGAACCTGTGGAAAAAAGTTCTTCAGAGGAGAAGGAAGAGGCAGTAACAGCAAAGCAGCAATCTTCTGGTGCAGTAAGAGAAATGCTGAAAGCATGGGAATCAATTGCATGATACATTGAAAATCACCACCCCAATAAAGCAGTGGCTGCACGTGGTACAACTTTATTTGATGATAATGCTGTGTTGCATTTTTGCCATGTGTTGAAGCATCGGCAGAAACAAATGACTATGGATAGCTTCTGGGTAAAAAAGAATTATTTATATATCGTGAAAAATAAAACACATAATACTGAAGGTATAATTTACTTTGAACAAATGGCATGGATAAGATAAAACTTTTAATAGTTTTTCTGCATAGAATGCATTATCATATTTTGCATTAATTTATGTGAGATAAGTTGTTTTGCTTAATGAGTGTTTTGCAATACAAGTAAGATTCTGGATCAAATTATGTTGACTATGCGAGGTTCCACTGTGCCTTACATATATACTTTTGCTATAGTTACCTATCATGTTTCATAGTTATGTCCCATAGCACTCTGTTTGATCTTGTGCCCTCTGCCCAGGAATATTCTAGGAACGTCCTATCCAATCTATTAAATAAGCCTCATCTTTTGTGTACTTTTATGTCATTTTGTGGTTGTAGAAGGCCCTGATTCTAAAAATTTGTAAACTTGTGTTGTCTGTCTGCTGTCCATCTGGTAAGCAGATTTTTTTCCATCTTTCTGTGTTTGTAAAAAATACTACCATTTTGTTCTAAGACATGTACCATTATTAATAACGTTTAATCTTCATAATACAGGCTTCCTGAATGATGAGGAACAGTTACATGAATTAGACACCAAGTTCAACGAAATAGCACCATTGATAATGCATTACAATTATACAATCAAACTAAATGATTTGCCCAAGGTAAACAAAATGATACGAAGTTTCTATCTCGGTAGCAAAACTATTTCCAAAAACACAACCACAGAAGTCACACAGGTAGGTATGTTAAATGCCATGGCATGTTAGATTTAACTGTGTTTAAACATATTGTAAAATATAACTCTTTTTACTGCCCTTCATATTGCATAAATATTTTCTGAAACTTATTTGTAAGAAAGACTTCTTCAGTTTTCTTTTACCTGTCTTCTGTTTTGCATTCCGTTTCCTTCATTCCTCATTCTACCCTACAATATACTTGTTTTCTAGTTCTTGTCTATCATGCTTGTATTTTGTTTTAATATTCTGATTCTGGCCATTTCTTAAACATATCACACACTCTCAGAATATGAGCCATAACTACTGTTCTTTAATGTCTTTTTTTGAACCCCCTCCAAACTTCATCTCTCTCTCTCTCTCTCTCTCTCTCTCTCTCTCTCTCTCTCTCTCTCAATATGAGATTCTGATTGTTTTGTCTTTTGTACACATCTTCTAAGTTCCTTTCATTCTCTTATTTTTGTTATTAACTTCTGAAGAAATATTTGTTTCTGATTATTTAGCATTATCTTATTCTTTCTGTTGTGCAGTAAATTAACTGAGTTCATGGTTTCAGTGCTTATTTAATACATTGAAATAAATGGAAAGCAGCCTCTCCCTCCTGCATCCCTATCCTATGCACCTACCACTTCTCTCTCCCAGATATCAACCACCATTTACAGACCCTTCCTCCCACTCTCCACGCCCTTTCTCTCCTTGCCTATTTTACCCAACTCAATCCCTCACGTCAGTGGAGGTGAAGTACCGGCACAGTTTAATTAGCCAGCAAAATGTAAGGTAGCGTACATATGTGCATGCACACATGTGTGCATGTGTGTGTGTGTGTGTGTGTGTGTGTGTGTGTGTGTGTGTACTCTATATCTCTGAAAAAGGATTTGTTTGATTGAAAGCTGGCAAAGTTCTCAGTGTTGTTTACAATCCCCTTTCATGGGAATAGAGCTAGGGAAAAACGACTAGCTGTATGTTTCCATATGAGTCCTGATTTCTCTAACCTTTTCTTCATGGTTCTTATGCAAGATGTGTGTTAGCATTGTAAGATCCTTCTGCAGTCTGTCCCAAATGCTGGATCTCTAAACTTTCTCAACAGTGTTCTGCGAAAAGAATGATTTCTCCCCACCAGGTATCCCCACTTGAGTTCACAAATATTCATATATTGGTTAAAAACCTACTGGTAACAAATCTAATAGATCACCTCTGAATTGTCTTGATGTTTTCCTTTAATTTGATATGGTTTGGATCACAGACATTTAAGTATTACTCAGGAATGAGTAGCTCAAGTGTTCTGCACATGGTTTCATTTGCCTGCTCTACAACTGACCATTTGTGCTCATTCCATTTCTTTTCACTTTGCCTCATTACACCTAAATATTTAACTGACATGATCATGTAAAGCAGCACATCACCAACACTGTATTCAAGCATTACAAGATTGTTTTTTCTACATATCAGTACTAACTTACACTTTTCCACATTTAGGGCAAGCTGCCATTCACTGCACTAAATAGAAATTCTATCCTAGTCACCCCTATCCTCCTAAAGTCAGTCAATCAGTGATGACACTTTCCCATGCACTATAACATTGGCAGCAAACAATAGCAGATAGCTATTGCCATGCTCTATAGCATCATCAGCAGTGGCAGATAGTTTCCGACACTACACTTCAGATCGTTTATGCATATAGAATACAAAAGAGATACTATCACACTTCCATGGGATGCTTCTTATGACGCCTTTGTCTCTGATGAACACCTACCATCTGCCACCTTGGACAGTGCACTAGGTTGCATTACTTACAAAGTCTTCAATCCATTCACATATCTGAGAACCTCTTCTATACACTTGAAACTTCATTAACAGTCTGCACTGTGGCATTGAGTCAAAGGCTTTCAGCAACCTTAAGGATGCAGAACCTGTGTGTTGCCCTTCATCTTTGTGGATAGAAGTTTTTCTCTATCAAGGGAGTTGAGTTCATTCAAACTTAGAGTATGCTCAGGAATTTTGCAGCAAACCAATGTTAAGGATACTGGTCAGTAATTTTTTGGATCTGTTCTTTTACCTTTCTTACTTTTGAGAGTCACTTAAACATTTTTTTCAGCCACTTGAGACTTTCAATTTGGCGAGAGATTCATGATAAATGCAAGTCAAAACCAGGGCCAATGAAGAATGGGATGAGATTTAGCATAACTAAGTGTGAAATGATGATCACAACCAGGAAGGAAGAGACACAACTGTAATAACAGTTGGTGGGGTACAACAGAGAAAGGTTGAGAGTTTCAAGTGTCTGGGAGATGTAACACTGGAGATTGAAAGAAACAGCAGAGAAATTAAGAAGCAGGAGGGACAGTCAGAAACATTCCAGAAGAGTGTCACAAGCCTGATGTGGAACAAGGATGTCCCTCTAAACAGTAAAAGGGTTATACGTTGGGTATGCTATGTTCAAATCATGGAGACCTGTCTAACTAAAAGAAGAGAGTGAAACAAAATATAAACTAGTGAGATGAAATTTTTGATAAATAGTATTGGAGTGACAAGGATAGATAGGTTAAGAAATGAGACCATCGGAGAATTAGTGAAGGAGCAACTATTATGGGATAGGATAGAGGAGTCAAGGTTTATATGGTATGGACATGTTAAGCAAGTGGAGGAGAAGATGATACTGAGGAAGATATGCGAGATAAAAAGGAATGGGGAAAGACCAAGAGGATAACCAAGAGAGAAGTGGCTGGAAGGAGTGAAGGGCTGTGTGTGAAAGAAAGGATAAGACTGGATCAAGTTGGAGGCAAAGAGATGCTGAGAAGACAGAAGACAATGGAGAGGTTTGTGATCCCAACAGACTTGACCAGAGGCTGGAACTGTACAAGATGATGATGATGATTATGATGATGATATGGTGATGGTTATTTTCTTTGAATATAGGAACTGCCATGAAAGAGACAAAAACAACTGGAAATAAGAGATCTAATGCAATACCTAAATTAGCTTTAGATACATTTTCACAGAATTATTTCAAACCTTATTCTGTAAATAAACAGATCTGAATGCTTTTTATAGTTACCTATAGTGACAGACAGCAGTCCAACTTTCAAAAAACCCAATACCACTTTCCAACAGAAATATGCATTGGTATCTTGTTGTGGTCTTCAGTCCAGAGACTGGTTTGATGCAGCTCTCCATGCCATTCTATCCTGTGCAAGCTTCTTCATCTCCGAGTAACTACTGCAACCTACATCCTTCTGAATCTGCTTAGTGCATTCATCTCTTGGTCTCCCTCTACGATTTTTACCCTCCACACTTCCCTCCAGTGCTAAAGTGGTGATCCCTTGATGCCTCAGAATGTGTCCTACCAACCGATCTCTTCTTCTCCTCAAGTTGTGCCACAAATTCCTCTTCTCCCCAGTTCTATTCAGTACCTCCTCATTAGTTACATGATTTACCCATCTAATCTTTGGCATTCTTCTGTAGCACCACATTTAGCACATTGGTATCATACGGTGCACAAAATAAATAAAACAGATATTTTGCTCACCATAAATATATAACTGATAACATTTATATCAAATTGTACTTTAAGTATGTGTGCTTATATGTCAGCAGTAGCAATGCATGGTGGATGTTATTTGTGTAACAAATTATTTACAATACATGATGCAGCAGATGTTTGATTATACCTGGTACTTATTTCCTGTTTTATGTACATCTACTCTAGATATCCATCTGTGTCAGAATTTGATGAACTCTAGTAACACCATGCAATCTTTCAAAACTGGGAAAGAAGAGAGTTGAAGCCTTTGACATGTGATGTTGAAAATTAGGTAGACTGATAAGATAAGAAATGAATAGGTTCTCTGCAGAATTGGTGAGAAGAGGAAAAATTGGAAAAATGAAGGGGTAGGTATTAGGTCACATGTTGAGACACTGGGGAATAACTTCCTTTGTACATGAGGGATCTATAGAGGGTAAAAACTGTAGGGGAAGATGGAGATTGTAATATATCCAAAAAATAAATGAGAGGAAATGTGACAAAATGTTGGCACAGGAGAAGAATTTGTGGCAGGCTACGTTAAACAAGACAGTAGATTGATGATTACAAGTAGAAATTTATCCATTTTAGCAAATATGCCTATTTTGTTATATATTCACTTCCAAATATTATATTCCTGAATAATTGTAGAAATGCTATTATCTGGATTATAAATTTAACATGCCAAGTCCAAATTTTCTGTCTACCTATTCTTGAGTACAAAATGGAGTATTGGACTGACTCAGCTACCGACATATGTACTCAACAAATCGCTGTGAAGTGCATGACAAAGGCTACTTACTATTGTACCACACATATTTCCTTCCCATTCCATTAGTGTGTGGATTGTGAAGAATATGACTGTTTAAATACCTCTATGTAGTCTGTAATTAGTCTAATATTGTCTTTGCAGTCTGTAAGTGAGTGATAGATAGTGGCTGCAGTATATTCCTATAATCTGGCTCTAGAAGTTTTGTAAGTAGACTTTCATGTGGTGACAGTTCTCAATCTTGAAGAGTTTGTCAAATAAAATTTTACAGCATTTCTGTACTCTGTCCTGAGAGTCAGATAAACCTGCGAACTTTCAGGCTGCCCTTCTTTGAATATGTTCAATATCCCCCTTAGTTCAGTTTGGTATGTGACACTTAGGAATATTCTAAGATGAGACACACAAGTGTTTTGTAAATAGTGTGCTATGTATGTCGACCACATTTTCCCAGTATGAACTGAAGTCTGCCATTTACATTACCTACAGATGGACCTATGGGATTATCCCATTAAATATCTCTCCCCTCCCCCCCCCCCCCCCTCCCCATGGACCTTACTGTTGGCGAGGTGGCTTGGGTGCCTCTGTGAGACAGATAGCCGTACCAAAGGTTCAACCATAACGGAGGGGTATCTGTTGAGAGGCCAGACAAATGTATGGTTCCTGAAGAGGGACAGCAGCCTTTTCAGTAAATGCAGGAGCAACAATTGGGATGATTGATTGATATGGCCTTGTGACATAAACAAAAATGTTGTTGCTGCGCTGGTACTGTGAACGGCTGAAAGCGAGGGAAAACTACAGCCATAATTTTTCCCAAGGCCCTGCAGCTCTACTTTAGGGTTAAATGATGATCGTATCCAATCAGGTAAAGTATTTTGGTGGTAAAATAGCGCCCTCATGTGGATCTCTGGCTCAGGACTACTCAGAAAGATGTTGTCAGGAGAAACAAAACTGGTGTTCTAAGGAATGTAGTGTGGACTGTTAGATCCCTTAATCGGGCGGATAGGTTAGAAAATTTAAAAATGGAAATGAATAGGCTGAAAGTAGGTATAGTGGGAATTAGTGAAGTTTGGTGGCAAGAGGGGCAGGACTTCCGGCCAAGTGAATACAGGGTTGTAAATACAAAATCAAATAGGGGTAATGCAGGAGTAGGTGTGAACAGCATAGTGAATGCATTATTGTAGCCAAGATAGACATGAAGCCCATGCCCATAACAGCAGTACATGTTTATATGCCAAATAGCTCCACAGATGATGAAAAAATTGAAGAAAATCATGATGAGGTAAAAGAAATTATTTAGATAGTTAAAGGAGGTGAAAATTTAATTGTGATGGGGGACTGAAATTTGGTAATAGGAAAAAAAAGAGAAGGAAAAATAATAGGTGAATATGGGTTGGGGGACAGGAATGAAAGAGAAAACTGCCTGCTAGAATTTTTCACAGAGCATAATTTAATCATCACTAACACTTGGGTTAAGAATCATAAAAGAAAGTTTACATGAAAGAGACCTGGAGACACTGGAAGGTTCAGATTGATTATATAATGGTAAGACAGAGATTTAGGCACCAATTTAAATTTCAAGACATTTCCAGGGCAGATGTGGGCTCTGACCATAATCTTCTTAGTTATGAACTGTAGATTAAAATTGAAAAAATTGGAAAAAATAAGAAATTAAGGAGATGGGATGTGGATAAGTTGAAAGAACCAGAGGGCGGTGAGAGTTTCAGAGGGAACATTAGGCAATGGCTGACTAGAACAGGAGAAAGGAATACAGTGGAAGGTGAATGGGTAGCTTTAAGAGATGAAACAGTATAAGGCAGCAGAGGACCAAATAGGTAAAAAGACAAGGTGTAATAAAAAGGAATAAAATGTTTAAAAAATCAGATGACAGGAAGTGCAAGATGGTTAAGCAGGAATGGCTAGAGGACAAATTTAAGAAGCATGTTTCACTAGGAGAAAGATAGATACCATCTACAGGAAAATTAGAGAGGCCTTTGGGGAAAATAGAAGCAGCTATATGAATATCAAGACCTCAGATGGAAAACCAGTGCTAAGCAAACAAGGGAAAGCTGAAAGGTGGAAGAAATATATAGAGGGTCTATACAAGGGATATGAATTTGATGGCAATATTATAGAAATGGAATAGGATGAAGATGAAGATGAGGTGAGAAATTTGATATTGTGTGAAGAATTTGACAGAGCTCTCAAAGATCTAAGTCAAAACAAGGCCCCAGGAGTAGACGATATTTCATCAGAACTACTGATAGCTGTGGGAGAGCCAGCCATTACCAGATTCTCTTGTCTGGTGTGCAAGATGTTTGAGACAGGCAAAATGCCCTCATACTTCGAGAATAATGTAATAATCCCAATTTCAAAGAAAGCAGTTGCTGGCAGGTGTGTAAATTACCAGACTATCAGTGTAGTTCCTTAATTCCAAGTGTCACAAATTCCCATGATACCAATGCTGTGCTAGTAATTGGAAGGTTAATTGTTTTTGAGTGTCAGTGCTGGTAAAAGCTGATTCTGTGTGAAGCTACCAATGCTTCTGACAAGGTCTGCATCTTCCTCGGTGTTTTGGGTACCTCTAAAAGTGCCACAAGTTTTGATTTTGATCTTTCATCTAGAAATTTATTCAGGTATTAAGGGGTTAACAAATCATAGTTGCAAAATACTAACTTGAATTCTTTACAGAAAAATGGAAAAACTGGGAGAAGCCGACCTCAGGGAAGCTCAGTTTGGATTCCGGAGAAATGTAGTAACACACAAGGCAATACAGGCCATATGACATATCTTAGAAGACTGATTAGGGAAAGGCAAACCTACATTTATAGCATTTGTAGATTTAGAGGAAGCTTTTGATAATGTTAAAAGGAAAAATCTTTTTGAAGTTCTGAAGATAGCAGGATTAAAATACAGGGAGAAAAAGGCCATGTACAACTTGTACAAAAACCTGATGGTGGTTATGAGCTGAGGGGCATGAAAGGGGAGCAGTGATTGAGAAGGGAATGAGACAGGGCTGTACCCTATCCTGGATGTTATTCAATCAGTACATTAATCAAGCAGTAAAGGACACCAAAGAAAAATTTGAAGATGTTGAAGTTGGTGATTGTGTGTATGTGAGATGTGCTTGCTCGTGTGTGTGAATGGTGTGTGTTTCTCTTTTACTGATGAAGGCTGTGGCGGAAAGCTTTATATGTCTTTAAACATGCCTGTCTACAACTTGATGTGTCTTCTTTATGGTAAGTAGCAATCTATCTTTTTCCTACATTGTTAATGCTGAAGATCAGTTGGGTAGATCACGTAGCTTATGAGGGGGTACTGAACAGAAAGGGGGAGCCAAGAAATGTGTGACACAACTTGACCAAAGAAAGGATCAGTTGATAAGACAGATTCTGAGACATCAAGGGATCACCAATACAGTATTGGAGGGAAGTGTGGCAGGAAGAATCATAGAGGGACACCAAGAGTAAGCAGAAGGATGTAGGTTGCAGTAGTTATTCTGGAATGAAGAGGCTCGTGCGGCATAGAGTTAACGTGAAGATTTGCATCAGACTAGTTTACAGATTGAAGACCACAACAACAAACTGTTAGAATCACAACTTTCTTGGAGCATCCCTGAAGCTTCAAGTTCTATTAATGACTCTCTATCCAAGATAACATGTGACATCCTCCCTATCAAAAAGTCCCCTATTCAATCACAAATTTAATTTGTTCATCATATGACTGAAGTTTTAATAGTAAACAGTGTTGTACTGCTGAGTCAAATGATTTTTTACTGAATTATGTGTGTCACTATATACCCTCAAGAGCTTTCTTGTTGAGCTTTGATACATTCTTTGTAAAATAAAGACAGCAGATGAATAATGCATTAATTAAAACTCGCAATTCAATAACATGCACATTTCATGAAAGCTAAGAGAAGGTATTTTGGTACTGGGTCGTTGACTAAATATAAATTAGTAATTTCATTATTATCTTTCAACAGAATTTATGTATATATGAAAAAATTATGTAAGTGTAGTGTTTATTTTCAATTTTTCAAACATAAATTTTGTTAAATTCTGTGCAGTATTCTGAGTGTTAAAGTGTTAGTTATGTGTAGCATTGATTGTTAAATTAGTATTATCTTTATAATACTGACTTATTCTACTTAATTTATTCAGATGATTGGTGATCGCCTGTTCCAAGTACCAGCTGCAAGAGCTGTAGAGCTGCAGGCTCGCAAAAATAAATCTCCAGTGTATCTCTATAAATTCAACTATAGGGGAACTTACAGCTTGTCAGACAGGCTGTCACATACATATATTAATTTTGGTGAGTTAAGCAGACCAGTTTATTATGCAGTCTATAGTTTAATTAGTTACTCTTCCACTTTAAAAGGAAAAGGAAAGCATTATGTAAACTGATTCATAAGTACCACTGCGTTTTTTACACAAGAAAACACAACTTTTTACTTAACTTGACCTAATTTTTTTGTTTCAAGGCATATTTTCTACTCTGACTGCTCCAAAGCTGTAATGTATGCCCTCTGGTGTATTTGGAAGTAAAGACTCTATAACCACCAAATAAACTGAGTGATTGGTGAAAATACACCAAGATCTCACACTACATAAAAAACAGTTAAATAATAATAACAGTTATGATGATTTTGTGTGGTTCAGTGGTCAAGTGCATGTCTTTCAATTGCATGCCACATCTGAGACTTGCATGTCCCTAATATACAGTTTAATGTGGATTGCAAACCACGTGTCATTCCTTGTGACTGTTCACATCATTTTTGAGGTGAAATATAGATTAAAGGTAGGGTGAACATTTCTGTGATCCAGCTGGGATTCGATCCAACAATTAAATGTCAATATGAGGCAGTTATTATTACATAATAAGCATATTATTTCTCACTACACCAAATTGATGTTTCAGTACTGTTTACTATACAACAGGAAAAGTTCCAGTGAATAAAATTTTTCTAGGTTTGTGACTGCGTCGTCAATATGTAACACTTACCGACACTTCGGTCACTTGCAACAATGACTGAAACATGTAGTTTTACATTTTGACAATGTGCTCGCAAACCCAGGAAAATTGTGTTGACTGTGACAGTGGCCACAGAAGCCTACGTTTATATTTAAGAGGAAAAGTTGTTTCAAAATTTTTTATTGTATTCAAGGATCAAGTTTTAGGTAAAAATTAAATAACTAAGTGCTACAGTGTGGGTACAGGAACAGGAGAGATAACAACCAGATCTTTCTTTCACAATTCTGACTGTTTCCAGAAAGGAAGAGGAAGCAAAATCCTTTGGTTTTTTGATAGGTCTTGTGGGTGGCACAGCTGATGATATAATTTCTAATGTTTCAAGTCCTGAAAATATCTATCTTGTGTGGTTATTTCAACATTTACAGGGTATTTATGGTTTGCTTCTAAACAATGTTGCATCAGGATAGAGTCTGTTCTTTCCAGTTACGAGCATATGTGATGTTCTTTCTGTCTGGTGCAAATAGGCAATTGTATTTTTCTTATGTAAAAGAAGCCATATTCCTGGCAAGTGATCTTATACACTGCACTTTTATTAATGAAGAATTTAATGCAGTAGAATAGATTCTTGCCTACTGTCTTCTTGGTGTACTTGGACACTTACTAGCTTCTTACTTTCCCAAATGTAGGCTATTCTGGTGGACAATTTGTCAGTGGATGCAAAACACATATTTTCTTATCTGGAATTTCGAACACTATTTTTGGGCACTTTAGTGTCTTGGATTGTTTTATTTTTCTTCCTCCAGATCATGGTGTCATTCAGTGGTGACTTGTAACCATTTTTAAAGAGCTAAAGATGTGTGTCCAATAACAAGCACTTCCCAAGGGTTTATATTAGAACAAAAACTTGGACAAGAGTACTTTAGCAAGTCACTTTGCCAAGTTAATTTCTGGAACTTATTGGAAGTACTTGCAGAAATGTTTCCACTACAGTCATGTCATGAGATGGGCAAGTGGAAGTTTACAGTATTGTGGCTAAAAACAGAGCAGTGGCTGCTATTGTTGCATTGTTATAGTTATTACTGAAGAAAAATCGTTATGAGAAATAAAGTTAAGAAAAAAAGAAGTGTGTGTGTGTGAAGAAATGGTTGTAAAGGTGTACATACTTAAGTTATCAAGAAACATTATTGAATGAACTACGCTAAGGTGACAAAAGTCTTGGGTAGCGATACGCTCATTTACAAATGGTGGCAGTATCACGTACACAAGTTATAAATGGGCAGAGCAGTGCAGTGGTGGAGCTGTCATTTGTACTCAGGTGATTCATGTGGAAAGGTTTCTGGTGTGATTATGGCCGCATGACTGGAATTAACAGTCTTTGACTGTAGAATGGTAGTTGGAGCTAGATGCACGGTAAACTCCATTTCAGAAATCATTAGGGATTTTATTTTCATTTATCACAGCCTATTAACTGAAAAGCTGAAATAGGCCATACAAATCACATATCCTTTGCTAGTAATAAATTTATATATTATCTATTTATTTCTAATACTAATTTTTTTTAATACTACAATAAAAGTTTTAACCAGTTTCCCTACTACTAACACTACTATTAGCCTTATAGAATCTGTTTTCTTTTTGTTTGTTTATTTTGGTACATTTAACTTGAAGATGATTGTTTCTACTACTGGATCTGACCTCATATGACCCCAGTCAGCAACCGTTAATTGCAGGATTCCTTTGGCATCGGACATCACATCAGCAGCATTTCCATTTTAGTGAGCAATACCACCCATCATTGTTAAGTCTTAACCGTCCAAATTTCGATGATCACTTGCACCAACACAATGTAGATTCTTGGGAGACTTTCATTTGGTGATTGCTGACCGTCTGCAGAATATGTTGTCTGGCCTGGATGGCAGCATGCTAACTTGAATGCCTCATGATGTTTTCCTTGGCCTTACTGGCTACTGCAGCTGCAGTATCATCCAAGATGCACCATGTCAACTCACTCCTTAATGCTGTTTTGGGATCCATCATCCTGAATACCTGATGTCCATTACATGCTTCATCTTCATAGAATGCCCACATTGTCACAGGCGCAGCTATCACAAATGTGTCTTCTGATTTTGTAGTGATATGTAGCCTACAGGCCATTTCCAGTGAGGTAATGTATCAGTTTACTCAACAGGCTAAGAAATCTCTCTCTTAACGTCTCCCTGGTGTTAGGAAGAAATTTATATGTTCTCCTGCCTTTGCCTGAAGGGTCTCATCCATTTTGCCACAGTTATTACCTTTTTTGAATTGGCCTCAGTTCCAAGCATCTTCCTTATTTCCATTTGATTGCCTTTTTAACCAGTAAACGGCTTCCCTTTTTCTAATTTCCAAGCCCATTGGGCATATTCCTAGAATTACTAACAAAGCATTACTTGGGAGTAGTGTGGTACTTGCCCGTTAATCTTAGTAGCACTCCTACCTGAACTCTTCTTAATAACGAGGCTGACTTCACGAGCTGCAATCTATGAGCCCAAGATGCTCACACCATATCTTGTGGACAATGCTAATATAGATTGGTGGTATAATCTAACTATTTTCAAGAGAAGCTGAAATTGCCTATTTGCAATGGTTATAATTTTATGCATCATGTTCTTACCTCTTCTGCCTGCTTCCTCTGTATGTGAAGTTATGAAGTTCATCCAAAAATACCCACAAATATCTTGTTACTGCACTTCCCCTAATCTTTACATCATGTAATTTTGTCGAAGTGGAGGTATTGCTGGTGGTTAGTAGGTTTGATATGGATGGAGGTACTGATGTAGCCATCTCTGAGGTGGAGGTCAACATCTAGGAAGGTGGCTTGTTGGGCTGAGTAGGACCAGGTGAAGCAAATGGGGGAGAAATTGTTGAGGTTCTGGAGGAATGTGAATAAGGTGTCCTCACCTTCAATCCAGATAGCAAAGATGTCATCAATGAATCTGAACCAAGGGAAGGGTTTAGGATTCTGGGTTTTTAGGAAGGATTCCTCTAAACACCCCATGAATAGGTTAGCATAGTATGGTGCCATGCAGGTGCCCATAGCTCTACCGCAGATTTATTTGTAGGTAATGCCTTCAAAGGAGAAGTAATTGTGGGTGAGGATATAGTTGGTCATGGAGACTAGGAAGGAGGCTGTTCGTTTGGAATCCATAGGGCATCTGGAAAGGTAGTGTTTGATAGCAGTAAGGCCATGGGCATTAGGAATGTTAGTGTACAGGGAGGTGCCATCAATAGTGACAAGCAGGGCACCGTGTGGTAAAGGGAGAGGAACTGTGGAGAGTCGGTCAAGGAAATGGTTGGTATCTTTTATATAGGAGGATAGGTTCCGGGTAATAGGTTGAAGGTGTTGGTCTACAAGAGCAGAGATTCTCTCAGTGGGGACACAGTAACTGGCCACAATGGGGCGTCCTGGGTGGTTGGGTTTATGGACTTTAGGAAGCATGTAGATGGTGGGAGTGCGGGGGGTGGTAGGGGCTGTCCAGAAGTGCAGGGTGGGAAATGATGTCAAAAATGGGACAGAATGTGTGAATGTTCACTGTTCATAGTCACTCCACTCAAAATGGTGTGCAGATAAGGTGAATGTCGTGGCGCAAAACACTGAGGCGTAGCAATGGGACGGAGGTGGAGGTCAGGCACAGATAACAAGTTATTGTTCCTGTTGCAGGCCAAGGTATTGAAGTAGGAAGGCATGTGCTGATGCTGAACCAAGGCATTTGCGGGCATGGTTGGATGCTGAGGAGGTAGACCTGTGAACGAAGCAGTTCCGGCCACGTGGCAGGTATCTGCGTGGTACTGCATGGATTGCGGCATGGCAAATCATTGTCCTGGCGGTGGTAGGTTGTCCATCGAAGCATTTGCAGAAATCTGCATTGATCCTGCACTGCACGGAGATCTGTAAGAGGTAACTGCACAGTCGATGAGGGAGGGCACATGTGGCAGGAACAAAGGCGTTTGATAGCCAGAGTCATGCGCACTCCTAAACTCACTTATTGTTGCAGGCTCGAAAACGTCTGATGAAATCGGTGGAATCATCAAGTCAGAGGCATTGTGTTGCAGTCCTGGCGGGTGTACATCGCCCACAACATGATGCATGTCGATCACAAAATCCGGTGCTGGGCCGAAGTCAGTGTTCGAATGCTGTGTCGATGTAATACATGTGAAAATAACTGACGCGGAGGTTGCGGACACAGTAAAACGGTGAAAACGGAAGACATTACAACTCGGGGTCACCAGTGAGGGGAGAGTTCGGATTGGTTACACCAAACAACACCCATTTAGTAGTAGTTCATTTATTCACCTAAACACATGCAAGGCTCACAGAGAACTGAACATGGCAGAAAAGCCCAAAGACAATGCTCAGAGTCCAAAGACGATGCTCAGAGTCCAAAGACGATGCTCAGAGTCCAAAGACGAACGCATATCGATGCTGGTGTTGACCTCATAGGTGCCACAAAACCATCAGTTAACCACTCCCCTTATTCCTAGTGCATCTAACTTATGCAACAGTTTCTGGTGGTCAGCAGTATCAAATGCCTTAGATAGGTCTAGGAAAAGGCCAGTTACATAGATTTTCTCATCTAGTGCTTCTAAAACTGTTTTTGTGAATTGTGCTACTGCAGATTCTGTGCCTCTGACAGGCTTTAAACCATACTGGTCATTGCAGAGGAGGTTGAATTTGCTTAGGTAGCTCATAAGTCTATTTTTCATTATTACCTCTATCATTTTGGAAAAGGATGACAGTAGGGTTGTTGGTCTGTAGTTCTCAATGTTTTCTACAAAACCTTTCTTGTGAACTGGTAAAATTCTTCCTTGCTTCAGGTAGTCAGGAAAGCAACCAGTTTCAAAGAATTCATTTATGATTTCTGTTAGTAGAGCTTTGATACCATTTATGCATTTTCTCAGAATAAACATTTGGGATTTCATCTAAGCCTGCCAATTTTTGGTCTTTAATTGCCTTACAACATTCCACACATTCTCCTCAGTAATTGGAAGCAATACCATTGGGTTAGCTATATGCTTCTGTGTTGGTTGATTAACACTTTTTGTAAATTTTTTTTCTGTAACTTTGTTGTAATGCTGCTAAAGTAGGTATTCACATAATTTTTTAATTCTTTCGGGTTACTTGCTAAGTTTTCCTTTTTCTTGATTTGTGTGTTTGTACACCCCTGCTTCACAGTTCCTGTTTCTTGTTTCACTACAGCCCATGTAGCTTTACTTTTATTATTGACTAAATTTATCAATCTATCATTGGCTGATTTTTTTGTGGCTTTGAGTGCCTTCCTGTAGATCCTTTTGTAGTTTTTATAGTAGTGCAAAAAATCTGGATCACTATTGTCCTTTCTAATGGAGTTTAGGTATTTTACAAGTTTGAGCAGATTTTCTAATTTCTTTAGTAACCCATTTGTTTTTGGTGAGTGTTCCAATAGGAATTAATGCTTTTGGTAATGTTTCTTCAAATTTTAGTTTAAACTCAGATGCGAAATTGAAGAATTTCCTATTCACTTCAGTTTCTGTATAAACTTCTTCCCAACTTTCACTTGTTAACTGTAAGGGAAATTCTTGCAAAGCTGATGGAGAGTAGACTCTTTTATATACAAGCAGTTTGGTTTCTTTTTCTACAAAAGCCTTTACTTTCATTGCCCGACATAGACGGTCTGACAGTCCCTGATTTTTAACAGACTTCTCTCTCTACATCTGTAGGTACACATTCAATAGTAGATGATGAATGTGTGGTTATTCTTGCTGGACATTTGACTAGTGATGACATGCCAAAATTACATAAGATATTCAGAAATGTGTTGCTGGTGTCATCTGTTTTAGCTGTATTTATGTTCATATCATTTATTCTATAACCTATGAACTTTTTTCCATAAATATTTAAATGCATACCATGCCTGGTGAAGTGTTTTCTTTCCAGGAATTGCACATCTAGGAAGTTTTTGTTCCTGTACGCTTTGCATATTTCATGAATTAAGTCACAAGATGGCACTTTTTAGTTGACTGCAATAGACTTTGTTTGCACCAACAATTACAACCAAAAGCCAAGGCTTTTTTGTAGTGTTATCACACTGTAAGTTCCTTACAACTTTGTCCATAGGGGGCCCAGGCTTTACGTAGCTGGTAGCTCTAAGACTGTGTTCATTTTGCACAGTTTTTGTGAGATCGCAATCGTGACTGTCTGAGTAAACAACTAACTTGGATTTCCAAAGATACATATTTCTACCACTACTGCCTTTTGGGGCAATGATGTTGCTATATTTTCATAGATCAGCAATGAATTAGATGGCAATCAGTATCATTAGGGTCTTCCTCATTTGCTTTTCGGCCATCTAGAATGGCGAAATTGTTCTGTAGTTTTTTAGGCCTAGGCCTGCTCTACACGTAGGTGCTTTAAATTATCCAGAAATTCTACATATTTTATAGCTGCATTTATATCACAGTAAAGCTCATGTAACACATTTAGTTCTGGTTCAAAAGAACAGATAGATCTCTAGAAACATATACCAATGAAAACTTCAACAGTTCTTAAAAAGTACTTTGATGAACTCCTCAACTGCAAGAAACCTAAAGAACAATTACACTTCACAAAGGCAATGCCAAATCCAGATCCAAAACCACCTGCAAGCAAAGAGGTGGAGGATTGTATGAAAAAATTTTAAAACAACAGAGTGCCAGGAGGAGTTGGTGTTATCTCCAAGATCTGAAAACTCAAAGATCAAAAAATCAAAAAGAAAATCATAAAATTCTTACAGAAATATCAATGACAGAGAACATTCCACAAGAATGGAAATGTGCATTGATTCACTCCCTCCAAAAAAAGGGTGACAATACAGGCCTGATAACATACAAAATTCTCTCCAAGGCATAACTCAGCAGACTGGAACAACAAGCTGATATGAAGACAGGTGAGTGTAAAGCAGTATTCAGATAATGAAGATCTGTATTGAACAGATTTGGAACCTGTGAACACTCCTGAAGGTCAGACAGTCAAAGAACACTGTAGTCAAGTTCATGAAAACTAAAAAGGCCTATGACTTGTAATCTCCCCACGGAAAATTACCCTCTACCACGCAATAATTAATAATGGTCAATCAAATCATCCACATGTATTTACGTTTGAAAAGTATCTGATCAGATTTTCTAGTAATATATGCGCCAACAGCTCATCGACGCCAAGGTATTTTTCTAGTACGTTTATTCTTTGGAACAACAGAGGTACAGAAATGTATGCTCCATGGTTATTATAGAGAGAGAGAGGAACAGCTTCGGAAGTATCGGTTGGAAGATTGTCGGATTGCTAAAGGAGATTTATTTACTCTTCTTCGTGCTAAAGCGAGCTAGGAAAGTTTGTGCCGCTAGCGTGATAGATAAAGAGAAAGAAAAACCTGTAAAAGAAAATTACATGAGACTTGGAACCAACAGAAAACGGAACATGTACGGAAATGGATTCAATATACAATTTTCCTCAGAAATAAGGTTTGTGACCATTTTATTCTAGAGTGAATGACGAATGAGTTCTCTGTCTGAACCATTGATGATTGTCTGGGCCCTGTAATTAATTGGGAAGTTTCAGCTGTGACAAAGAGAGTCTGCAATCTCTGAGTTTTTTGAAATCGTCCAAAAAGGCTTCGTCCACATCTGAAATTTTAGATCTGTCGTAAACTGAACGAATTGTTCAAATGATCGATTTTCCCAACTGAATGCAGCACTTAATAATAATATCAAATGTAAAGATCTTTTCTAGCAAGCCAGCCGCTGAATATTCAGACGAAGGGCTCCACCAGAGATTCTACTAGGCTGATTTCACGTAAATAATATATTTAAACTGTACACAGATAAAGGACAGAGAGAGAGAGAGAGAGAGAGAGAGAGAGAGAGAGAGAGAATCCTCCATTAGCATAATTGTTTCTCTGTCTTTTCACGGATCAGCCTAACTAGAAAACACGAAGCCCTGACTTTATTGTACCAATTTATGTGTGAGAGGGAAAGAGCGATAAAGGCGACAGATACACTTCTGTACAGACAAAACATTACACCAAGTTAGCGGCAAGCTGCATTCACATAGACTTTCATCATTTACAAAAGCAGAGTAGAATTCATTATAGACTCCATACACAGGCAGCCTTTCTTTGACACAATAGAAGAATAAAGACAAAAAAACTAGGGCACTCATATGGCAGACATTCAAGAGACACCACATCCAAAATAAAATTTATGACAGAAATCTCAGAACCATTTGAGATACATACAGATGTCAGACACGGAGATGGTATCTCCTGCTTTTATTCAACATGTTCTTGGAAAAACTGTAGAACAATGGGAACATAAAGGCTTTTGGTTAGGAATAACAAGTGCAAACAAGAAAATCATAAAATGCCTGGCATTTAAAAAATAACCAGGAAATACTCAGCAACAATAGACAAGAAGCACTGGGATACTTAAACAAAGTCTTTGACAAAACAGGTCTACAGATGATATATGGAAAAACGTAGTACATGGAAAGAAAGAACAACACAAGAGCCATGAACACATGGTACAGAAAGGTTACCAGCATGTAAGATTTCAAGTATTTAGTGGAATATATACATTTCAAGGCAGACCAAATTCAGATATTACAATCCAGTTGCACTTCACGCATCAGAAAGGATCACAATCAGAGCATCAGGCATAGGCATACAGAGACAAAAAAAAAGTAAAATCCCCAGAAATGTTTTTGTAGTGATACATGGATGACGAGACCAACCAAAGAATTACACGAACACACAGACTCGCTGAAATGATCAGAAAATGCCGACTAACATTCTATGGACACATACCTGGAATGAACAACAACAGACTCACAAAGAAGATTTATTATGCTCATAATAAAAGCTCAATTAAAAACCAATTGCTTTCAAGAAATATAAGAAGGCCAATGCATTGGCATTGGCAGGGAAATGACCATTGAAACAGATAGATTCAGAAACAAAATTATAAACATGAAATTTTAAGTAAAAGAAAGGAAGAAAACAGGGAAAATATGGACAGAGCAAAGGAAACAGAAACACAGCTGAAGAATGAAAAGATTTTGGGTAAAATTGTGTAATAATAATAATAATAATTAGTGGCAGCAACCAGACACAAAGCATTGGCAGCTTGAAGTCTTCCTATTTCTGCCAGTTCAGAGGTAAGGAATCCAGTAATCAGGTGATTTATGAAGAACAGGTCAAAGTACAGTGCACATACTTGGTTTTAAATTTGAGCTGCAGTTTGTGGGTAAAGCAAGTGTCACTAGAGAAAGGAGTGGTGCAGGGGAAGCATCTTTTGTAACAAGTGTCTACTCTCAATGTGTATAGTTAGCTGTCTTTTGTGAGGAGTTGCAGGTAGCAATTGCTTCACCAGTATGTAAAAAAAAAGGTTGTTATAACTATTCAGTACCAACTGTCCCAGTGACTCATTAGTTTGTGGTTTAAGAAAACACCTACAAACATTAAGTATTATCTATCTTTTTTCATTTTGAAAAATGAAACTGTTCAGAGAAAATTCTTTTTCATTCTCAAGTTTAGCTAGGTACTAACATCAATATGTTGATAATGGTGGAGGGCCGGAGGGTGGTTAAGGGTTTGCTATCCTAATATCTAATTGAACTCAGGGATAAGGCTCTTAGAAAGGTTGGGAACCACTCACCTAAGGAGAACTGAGGTGGATAAGCTAGCAAGCTACAGGAAATGGACAAAAAGCAGACACAGATAATTAAGAACAATATACTTGAATATACATGCAGATATTCTCATTACTCTCAAAATAAAGTTAAGTGAACATATCTTGCACCAGGGCTAAATTTTAAAAAAAATGTTTGATAGGCACATTGCTGCTTCTTGAGTAAAACAAGAGTTATTAGGCTGCTCTCCTTCAAAGCACAAAAAAGTATTCTGCAGGTGAATAAATCTGGGCTTTGGAAATCGCCATACTGATAACTTGTACATCCTTTGTCAGTAGGGTTAAAGTCACCTCAAGGTTTGGAATTAAAATCACCTCAATATCGGTAATTAAAGAATAATATAAGAATAGATTATAGGCTGGACAAAGTAAAGGCAAAAAGATTTTTCATCATTTTAAATGAAAATAGAAACATTGCTGTGACAGTTCGACATAACTATCAGTAGACTAGACCCTTATCCAAACTGTCTGTTGAAGAAGTATTTTTACTACAGACAGGTCTAATTGTATAACTGTATGATCTTAAAATATTCACAAAAGAAAGCACACAAAGTAGTTAACTATGCAAGGCTAGAGTCTGACTCAGGACAGGTGGGGATAGTGCAGTTGAGCCAAAGGACGTGGGAGGAGGGGGGGGGGGGGGGGGGGGGTTGGCCAAATGAAATTGCATGTGCTGTGAGAGGCTGTTTAGATTCTTTAGAGCAATATCTATTGAAAGAATGAAAGAAGGTGCAGAAAATCTTAGCCTCAGATTATTTTCTGATTCTTGTGGCTCCAAAAACAAAAACTTCACACTGGTAGCTATTTGACTCCTGACTGGAGTTTTGGTGTTATTGAGAAAGACCTAAGACAATATGAAATAAACCTTCTGGCCTCAGAATTTATGACTTTTTGGGACTGGTATATTAACAATAAGAAATCAGTCTCCAAACATATAATGAAAGTGAAATTGCCTTTTAAGATATCTGAGGCAGCAGTACTGCATTATTTAAGATGACATAAAACCAGGGCACAATGCCTTTTTAAAAGTAGTTACTTTGGATCACTGGTACCGTTGAGGTGTTGAAACGTGGAAAGAGAAGTGCTGCAGTAATTTTTAAAGCATTTTGACTTCATCACTGAATCACATAAGCAAAAACAAAGATAGTGAAGTGAAGAAGTTGATGTTTTACTTTTTAAAATGATCCTTTTAAAGTAAAGAGTCTGTTCAGAAGTTGCACAAGTGAATGCTAATGATAATGAGACTGAAGACAAAATTCTGTGTTATGAAGAACCTTTACATTAAATGGGACTGTGTTTCAGTATTGTTTTAGATATCATACAGCTGTAAATCTTGGCACTGTATTAAAATATATGTTATTACTTTAGCTGTCATTTAAACATGCAATTATGAGTTTCATAATAGGTTTAAAATGTGAGAAACATATTTTGTTTCTGTTGAAGCTTTTGTTCATGTGTTAACTTGCAAGTAAAATATAAATTTACTAATACATGATTAACCTCTTATTTTTATATTACATAGAAAATATAACATGCTTAATAGCCCACTGAATTTAAATGCTTAGAATCTTTGTTATAACACAAAGATTATAAAATAAAGAAGAAACATGCATGAAAAAGTAGATATGTGGACTTCTGTAAAAATTTGTAATTTGTAACTTTTTTTCCTGAATAAATGCTGTTATTGATGAACTTGTTACTCCTCCATTCATCCCTACCTACATGGATGACATTTTTTGAATCCTTTGTATTGAGTACAATTAAAAAAATAGCTCTCCTGTAAAATTTTGTAAATGGAGTTTGCTGAATTTTATTAAAATAGTTCTCAATTACTGTACAGCATTCCATGTGTGCATGATAAGTAATCATCTGTCCACTAGCTTGAAGGCCACCACCAAACTGTGGTAAACCACAAACTTGAGAGTCCAATTGCTGAACATACTGCACACCACAGTATTAATGAATTCAACAGCTGCTTCACTACAAGAGCCATTTGAATATTCACTTCCAGCACAAGTTTCTCTATATTACATAGGTGGGCATTCTCTCTACTGTATGTCCTGTGCTCTCACAATCACCCTGGCCTAGAACTCCACTAACTTGTTTCTCACTTCCTGACCTGACCTTTTCCCTTCTTTCTTTTGTTCATACCATTCCTTCTCCATCCAGATCATGTACTGCCTTCTCCCATTGCTCTTCTCTCCCATCCCCACCTCCCAATTGGTCTCTCTATCCCCCCCCCCCCTCTCTCTCTCTCTCTCTCTCTCTCTCTCTCTCTCTCTCTCTCTCTCTCTCTCTCTCATTTTTTCCTGTCATTCTGCCCTTTTTTCCAGCCCTCTCCCTTATTCTCTCCCCTCCCTGTCTTTGTCTTCACCACCACCTTTCTCTTCTTTCCTCCCATCTCACCCACCCCTTCTCCCTGTCTCTAGCTCTTAAATGCTCTACCTGTGGACTCCTTTCATATTGTTTTGCAGCCACAGAGCTATCTGGCAGAGACCTGCCTCACACTACCCTATATCCCTTCTCCTTGCCTTGTGCATCCTTTTCTACCCCATTCCTACCTCCATTGACCCAGGCAAAGACTTTCAGTAATTAATATTTAATAATCAGTCTTGTTGCTATTGTAAGGATTTAAGTTTGGGTGTCAACTGCTCTCCACTACATGTTTCTATATGCCACCCACTAATCCTCTATAGGTAAGTGTTTGCCTTTCCCTTATTTTATATATTTTTCCATCCAGGAATTTCCGTTATTGTTTTAGAATGGAATATTTGAAAGTATAGCAAATGTAGAGAGATGTAAAATACTGTTGCAGTTTTGTGATGGAGATATTTCAAGACTGTATAAAATCTGTTCTGTATCAAGTAAAATGTCAGATTTTTCCAATATAAATTCATGTTATACACCAAAGCAATATATTCTGCTCCACTGCCATATGTGATATTCATCGCTCTTCCACAAAGTGAATGGCTAGTATGAACGTATACAGTTGGAATTTACCATTATGGTGTGCCTCTTCTTTATAAAATGCACTGTCAGTGCCATCTAAAGTATATGACTCATCCCTATAGAGTGATGCCTGGAAAGCCCTTTAACAGTTCCATATTCATATCAGATTCCATGTATGATGTATGATGTATGAGTGTCCAAATCTCTTGTTGTATTTTTATAACCTGTCATGAAACAGATAGTCAAAAACCATTCCAGTTTCATGATGTAGTAATTACCCATCATAAAAGACAATATACTGCAGAAAAAGCTTTTTTATACACTGGTTATCTACTTGCAGAGCATTTCTCAGCTAGCTGCTGAATTCTCAAGCAAAAGGGTCTTACTTAAATTCTCATTATTTTAGTTGATATTTGGAGCATATTTATTGTCTTCTCAAGTCAATTGCAGGGTTTTGGCAGTGACAAGAAGAACATTAATAGAAGGCGGTTGCAGTGCATCCATGCAGCTCGTAACTATTTGTCAAATTTTGTGGTACAGAGTCAGCAGCCAAATAACGACAGAGGCAACTGTTGTCCAAATATGGCAGAATTAACATGTGATACAGAGTGATGCATACAATTTTATCAGCGTTTTACCAACTTCCTCTAATTTCACTGCTACTTCACTTTTTTGCAATATGTGTTTGAGGTTCACAGACTAAGTAAGTTTCTAGTAGGCATACAAACCAAATTGTCTGACAACTTGTTTGAGTGGGACACATAATAGATCCAATAACATCATTCTTGGTTCTTGCCATCTATATCATGCATATATACACTATATGTTGTGGGTTTGGCTGATGATATTTCTAAGGAATTTCTATATAACAAACTGTGAAACATCTTCATGGCCAGAAATCTGAAGTTAGTATGCAGCAGTTAGGCATTTTCTTGTAACTTAGAAATTTAGAAGCATGTATTGTTTGGATATTGTATCATCCTTAAATTGTCTGCAAAGTGGAATATAAACTTGCATTATTATTATTATTATTGTTGACAGAAGCCATTCTCACAAAAATCTTGAACTGTCATTTTCCAGATATGTATTACAATGTATGCATCATTGTATTTGTCTGATACTTTGATTTGTGCTGTGTCTCACTTATACCTAGGGCCATTAGTGATAATGTTGTATTTGATGCAATATTACTGTCTTTTGATATCTTTAGGTGTAGCCCATGCTGATGACGTTGGATATATTCTTAATACATCATACATACCAAGATTTGAAAATCAAGAAGAAAAAGACATGTCAAATTTCTTACTTGATATGTGGATCAACTTTATGAGAAATGGGTAAGTAGCCACATTTATTTGGCATATAATATTAGAAACAAAAGAGTGTGTATTACAGGACAAAAAATTAAATTAGGCTTCAGTTTCAAATAATTTTAATTCTAAACTTATCATTTTTATTGTGCCTGTCACTGACAGAAAAATACTCACAGGATATCGTGTTCCCAAACTCAGATTTTCTCATCTATATGGTGTGCTACTCCTAAGAGTACATTATTTTACTATGCTAGTTTGTGAAAGCAGACTAACATTCCACTACAGCAAAAATATGACTGACAGCAATGTCAAATATGGTAGTTATTTCCATGTTAATTTTACATGAACTTGTGTACTACAAACATTATCATTTGCAGATTATTATAAATCATAGTGCAATAGCAGCAACTATATTACATCTAGTTTTGTGAAGGCCTTGGGAACATAATAACACATACTACAAGCATTCCATTTGGTTGTTTCATATCTCGTGCAGGCAGTGTGCTCATATTATACAGTCATGAAAGATGTGCCCATTGCTGAAATGTTGAATGTAGGGCTGAACATTTTGCTGGAGGATCCTCTCCAAACATTGCTCATATCTACAAATAATTCTTGATGATAAAGAGAGGTGTACAGGGCAAGCTTGCATTCTTTTTGTGATGAAAGCTGAACACTATTAAGCCAGGTGCTCCTCTTCACCTACATTCTTCAAGCAGAATGGAGGTTGAGGGGTGGGGGGGAGAGAGGGGTTGTACTATTGTTTGGATGGTTAGAAGTCAAATTGATGATGTGGAAATCGCTGCATACTGTCTGCGCCCCATCCCCATTCATACTGCACCCAATTATTTCCATAATGTCAGGATGCAGTGCTGTTACATTCTACTTGAGTTACCTATGAGCCTTAATTTGTAAGCAGGTGTCATCTGCTAGTGTTGCTGACAGCAGACAATTGATATGAGGTGGATCTTCAATGTTTTGCGTCATGAGAGTGGCTGATTGTCCTCGTGTGGTAGCGGTTTGCCTACTTTGTTTCTTCATTGACAGTTTGTTGTCCTCAGTGTCGATGTACTAGCTGAAAAAATAGGGTTAGATGTCTACTGCAAATGATGTAGCCAACAGATGCACAGTTGTGTTTCACGGTCTTTTACTTTCACTTTTCACCCCCCCCCCCCCCCCTCCCAATAATATGTAGTTATTTGGCCAGTGCACTGTTTTTTAACTTTCCATAAGCCACATTAATAGTTTGCAGGTGAACATCCACATACCGCAACAAGGGTTTCCTGTTGAACATCAACGAGCAGTAAAAACCTAACCACAAAGTTCACAGTTCTTGAAGAATAGAAAGGTGTGTATGGAACAGACACTATCATTGTTTTAACACATGGCCTAATTGTGTTACACTTATTTCACGGGTGGATTGTTGTTGATATAACCAACACAGGTTCCCCATCTGAAACTCGGCCATGAACTGACTGTCTCATGACCAAAAATTGGGCCCTTATATATCCTCAAAATAATAGGGGCCAAAACTACACAGTGTAGAAGTAAAATTTACAGAAATTACAATTAAGACTTAACTTGTTAAATTAACTGCGTACATCAAAAAATTCGTTCTTTTTAACCATTTCTTGTACTACAATAGTTAGGCTGAATTATTTGTTTAAATCATGAAATTAACAAATATAAGTACATGAACAATACTTTGGATAAAACTGTTAATTACTTTGAAATTAATGAAGAGCTGGTTTTGCTAACATGTTTTTGACTAAAGCCAAATGGATACTTTAAGATTATTAGCATTTTGTCTTCCAAATGTTTATAATTAGTGAAGAATTTATATTTGTTTGTATTTCAACAGTAGAATTTAAGTTACCAAACAATTACTGATTTTGCCTTATACTGAAAGATACTAACTAGTAATAGTCAAAATAAATCAGAAAATCAATTACATACATAAAACTAAGCACAAAATCATATCTGGTGTTATATTCTTTAAAACTGAGGGCCAACCTTTCTCTTTTACGAAAATGCAGATTCTATTCAGGTATGTTGATGGCAATCAGATAAAATTGAAAAAATAAATTTTAAGGAGGCAGATAGCAAAACAAGAGGGGAAGTAAAACTATCCCAGCTTGCTTTGTCACATCACCCTCTCATTGGATTGACCCGATATTTTAAGGAGGCAGATAGCAAAACAAGAGGGGAAGTAAAACTATCCCAGCTTGCTTTGTCACATCACCCTCTCATTGGATTGACCCGATAGATATTGCAGATAGCTAGCTGGACAATTCAATGACCACAAGTGATCCTAGAAATTGGGTTTAAAATCTACACACAAATAAATATTACATAAGAAATCTTACTAAAACTGCAGTACATATGTTTTTTCACATTTATACTAAATTGAACTGGCCATACAAAAATCCCCATACAAAATAATTACATACAGTGTATTGTACAATATCACAAAATATCCACAAGTTATACTTTTAACAAAAATTTTGCATCTTCATCATAAGTGATGTCGTTTTTGGGTAAGCGAAGATTGCATTTGAAGATACATATCATTTGATACAAGTCCTGTGTTGCTTCAAATAATAAATCCTCGTGGGTTGCAATAGAGGGAAAATTTCACTTGCTCTATGTTTAATATGTTTCACAAGCGCTTTCACACTTAATGAGATTTTATGCACTTTCTCACTAAGTTGTCTGCAACTTCAACAGGTCCAAGTGCCAGTTAGTAAGGAAATGCACTGCTGTCAGTTCCCTTGAAGGTGATTCTTCTCCACCACAGTACATGAAAAAAATTAGACAAACTATCCTACTTTAGTACACTTATTTTTCTTCTAACGTAAGTCTAATGAAAAAATGTTTAACACTAATGGCAAATGATACTCATTACATGATAAACAGATACATTACATAGTTCTAATAACATTACATACATACATTAATCCTTGTTCCATAGATCATGAATACGACATTTCGTAATGTTGTGTCACTTTAACATAAATTTTCTTTATCAATTAATCAATTAATTTTATTTATTTATTTTTAAAGTCACTAGTTCATATCTAAGAATTCATCTGTTGAGTAGAAGGAGCTGTTTTTCAGAAATTCTTTTAATTTGCTTTTAAATGTTGGTCGGCTATCTGTCAGACTATTAATACTATTTGGTAAATGACCAAAGATTTTTGTGGTAGCATAATTTACCCCTTTCTATGCCAAAGTGAGATTTAATCCATAATAGTGAATATCATCCTTTCTTCTAGAGTTGTAGCTATGCATTTTGCTGTTATTTTTGAATTGGGATGTGTTGTTAATGACAAATTTCATTAGTGGATATATGTATTGTGAAGGTACTGTGAATATCCCAAGTTCCTTAAATAATGGTCTGCAAGGTGATCTTGGGTGGGCTCCAGCTATTATTCTGATTACACGCTTTTGTGCAATGAATACTTTCTCTCTTAATGATGAATTGTCCCAAGATATGATGCCATTTGAAAACAGTGAATGAAAATAGGCATAGTAGGCTAATTTACTGATATGTTTATCACCAAAATTTGCAATAACCCTAATAGCATAAGTAGCTGAGCATGATCATTTCAGCAGATCATCAATGTGTTTCTTCCAATTCAATTTCTCATCAATGCACACACCCAGTAATTTTGAGTTTTCTGCCTTAGCAACAGACTTCTGTTCATAGTCTATATTTATCAATGGTGTTATGCCATTTACTGTACAGAATTGTATAAACTGTGTTTTCTCAAAATTTAGTGAGAGTCCATTTGCAGAGAACCTCTTAATAATTTTCTGAAAGACATTATTTGCAATTTCCTCAGCTGATTCTTGCTTCTTGGGTGTGATTACTATACTTGTATCATCAGCAGAAAGGACTAGCTTTTGCATCATCATGGATATAGAGAGGCAAGTCGTTAATATATATTAAGAACAATATGGGGCCCAAGTCAACCCTGTGGGACACCATTCTTGATACCTCCCTAATTGGAGGGCTTTGCTGATTTTTGCAGACTATCTGTACTGTTAATTTCAACCTTCAGCATTCTTCCAGTTAAGTATGTATTAAACCATTTGTCCACTGTCCCACTAATACCACAATACAAAAGCTTATCTAGAAGAATTTCATGATTCACACAATCAAAAGCATTTGAGAGATCACAAAATATCCCAGTGGGTGATGTTTGGTTATTCAGTGCATTTAATATTTGATCAGTGAAAGCATATATAGCATTGTCTGTTGAAAAGCCTTTCTGAAAACCAAATTGACATTTTGTTAGTACTTCATTTTTACAAATACGTGATGCTACTCTTGAATAAATTACTTTTTCAAGAATTTTGGGTAAAGCTGTCAGTAGTGGGATTGGGCGGTAGTTGTTAGCAACAGATCTATCCCCTTTTTTATGCAATGGTTTAACAATAATGTATTCCAGTCCATCTGGAAAAATGTCATGTCCTGTTTCAGTGAGCTACTACATATGTGGCTGAGAATCCTACTGATTTGTTGGGAACATACTTTAAATACTCTGTTGAGTTTTTACTTTAGAGTGAATTTATTATTTTCCTAATTTCAGTAGGAGAGGCAGGTTGAATTTCAATTTTATCAAATTGCATAGGTACAGCCTCTTCCATATTCTGCCTTGCATTTTCTAATGATTAGCTGGATCCTATTTTCTCTACAACACTTAAAAATGATTATTAAAAATTACAATAATTAGCACTAAAATTCACTGTAGTATGAAAGGTGTGGACTTGTACAAATTTAAAATCAAGTACACATTTACACTACAAAACATTACACTAAATCATAACTGTCTGAAACTGGTTAAACTTGAAAGACTTTTGTTTCTTTCCCACATGCAATATATCACCTAAAGTATGTACATTACCTGTAGTAAAAACTCAAGATGTGCAGTAGCATAGCTTTACTACTCATTACATTATGAAAAAATATTAGTCACCATCACATAACTTAATTACTATTCAAATCAAAATTAAGGGGATGGAAGTTGTACCAAATCATTGCCCTATTTCTCCACTCTGAGTACTACTCTCATTCAAACAGAAAATTAAATTCTCACGAAATGCTACCATTTAGTTTACCTGTCAGAATATTCACATCAGTCTAGCACCACTGTTGTCAATTAATCAGCAAAATAACTTCTTTTCATTCCAGTATTACCACTTTAAGCTCATAATTCCTCAGAACACCAACAGAAGTTTTCAGACAACTTATAGATCCAATGATTCAGCATTATATGACTTGTAAATATTGTTCTTTCTGTTAAGCTCTCATTCCCAGCTGCAGTGTCATGAATTGTATTATATAAACAGTACCCAAGGTTGCCTAGTTCAAAATTTGATCATCAAGATAGTTACACTACATTTGTTTGTATATAGTTACCTTTTTCATTACTCAAGCGTGTCTGTCAGCTCCATTATTTTACTTACATTTCTTATCTTGTTAACTAGTGGAGTGCAGTCTCAAAAAATATCCCTACTGCAGAGACAGGCTCCCTAACCATTAAGATCCTAACATTATTCATTGCTTTATTATTCCATTATTGTTTCATTATCTAATAAATAAACACCTGCTCTGCTTACCTAATGCAAAATTGATTCTACTGGAAAACACTCCACAGTAGCAGATCCTTACACTAAGGCAAACTTAAATCTCATTACCGATTAGACGAAACCATCACTTAGACAAACTATTATTTCACTGTATTCCAGCCAGAAGGGCGATGCTAATACATTACACACACATTACTCCAGGCAAATATGTATAAAAGTTGTAATTCCTTAATGTCAGAAAAGACTGTACCATGACACACTTCTATAGGTAGATAGTTATCTCCATATACTGATTGCACTGAACCAAACACTCCTATTATACCCCAATTAATATTAAGATCTGGTATCCGAGATGGTTTATATTACACATTGTCTCTGCTGCGGCACAACATGAGCTGATTACTTAAGATGTTAATTATCCTCCACATGTGCTGACACCTTTCATTTTCAGTTTACCTTATCTCTTTGTTTGATAGGAGAAGAGTTTAACTACCTCAGGAAACATGAAAAATGAGGCAGACAGCTGGGGTAAGCATTATCGCCACATAATGAATCCAACACAGTGTGTTGAACCCCCTACTTACTAACTGCACAAGGAATTATTCCCAAATATTACACCACTATTGAGATTTTGAATCGCCAATAAATTACACTCCAACAGCTGTTCTGCCAATTCCATAGTTAATAGTACCTCTAGTTTCACACTCTTTGATAGCTTACCAGTAGCACAATTTTTTTTTCCCATAAACATGCCTCACTACTATACTCTCTGTGTTCTTAATAGATTCAAAAATGCCTGTGAAATGCCATTCAAATTACTACCACTGTCCAGTAAACACTTAACATGTATACATTGTACACTTGCTGTTATTACAGGTTGTCACACTTCATTTTTACTTACCATGTGATCATCTTCACACAGCAAATCCTCATTAATCCTTTCCCTGGAAAAACTATCACCCTGCTTATCAAAATTATCAGACACATTCAAATGACAGATAGCATGATCTTCTTCCTCATTAGCACTCTCAAACTCTAACTCTTCATTAGGCCTAATATTATCATCCTTTATTCTTTCCTTACTTAACACATTGCCATCATTATCAATTGTAAATTCAAACACCTCATCCTTATCACTACTGGATTTGTCACTGTTATCATCATTACAACTGCTGTCAGATTCAGACCCACTTTCACTTTCACTATGATTTAGATTTTGTACCTCTTCCATCTTTTCCTCTATTTCAGCCAATTTTGAATCAACAGTTTTATTCACTTTTACCAGTGTTTCCTCTACCACTACTGCACACTTGGTTTCTACCTCAGTTTCTGAATCATTTTTAATCTGATTGAGTTGGTTCTCAAGTTTAACCCTATTTTCAGCACATTGCTTCTCAGAAACCTCCACCTTCCTACTATTGTCATCACAAAGTCTCCCTCTCTCTTCTACTCAATGTTACTACTACTTCTACTCAATGTTAATTTCCCATTAGTATTATGTACTATTTTCTTTGTACTCTTTCCCAACCTATTAGTGTCTTCTTTCAAACTATTGGTATTACTCAAAATTTGCCTTAACATTGCTTCTACTCTTCCATTTGCCATAAACTTTTGCCCTTGCTGATTTTCGCTACTAGATTCCTCCTGCTTAACCTTAACAATCTCACCCACTACAGTCCTTTTTGTCCATTTCGCTCTTTACAATAGGACCTTTGTCCACATCCTTCAAAGTTACATTCATGTCTGGTTTATAACTAAAATCGTCTATAGAACCATTCCCACTTAGGTCTTTCTGTTCACTTAAAAACTTAACCTCTACAGCTTTGTTCTCAGTCACGCTGTCTTTTTCGTTAAAGTCAATCATTATGAATCACTTCATACAAATCAGCTTTTGCTATGAAATTACATTATTCTCATTCACTCTTCTTCTGCTGCTCTGCTGCTGGTGCTGCGGTTGTGGTCCATCATCTTCACGGCTGCGGCGAGTTGTAATTCTCTTGGCAAGGCATCTTGTTTACCTCCAGTCAGCTATGTCCATCCGCGTGCTGATTGGCTGCTCTTGTACTCAATGGCTGCTTCCATAGAACCTGCTCACTGACTGGCTGCTGCACTTTCTTCGTTATGAAAACCCAGCACTGATTGGCTGTATCATCTCTTCCATTTAAATCCCTGTAAACCACTTGAGTTCACACTTCACTGTCAAAGTTATTGTTCTAGTTCAGTGTGCCCACATACAATATTCCTCATGTTGGGGCACCATATGTAGTGGTTCACCTACTTTGTTTCTTCTTTGGTCGTTTGTTGCCCTTGGTGTCAATCTACCGGCTGAAAAAATAGGGTTTAGATGTGCAACTACTGTCTATTGCAACGATTGAACATCTACAAGCAGTAGAAACCTAACCACCAAGTTCACAATTCTTGAATAATAGAAAGGTACGTATGGAGCAGACACTATAATTGTTTTAAACCATGGCCTAATAGTGTTACACTTATTTCACGGATGCATTGTTGTTGACCTAACCAACACAGGTTCGTCGTCTGAAACTCGCCCATGGACTGACTGTCTCATGACCAAAAATCAGGCCCTTATATATCCACACAACAGTAGGGGCCCAAATCACACATTGTTCAATGTTAAATTTACAGAAATTACAATGAAAACTTAATTCATTAAATTAACCACATACATTGAAAAATTTGTTCTTTTTAACAGTTTCTTCTACTACAAGAATTAGGTCGAATTATGTGTTTAAATCATGAAATTAACAAATACAAGTACACAAACAGTACTTTGAATAAACCTGTTAATTACTTTGGAATTAATGAAGGGCTAATTTTGCTAATATGTTTTCGACTAGAGCCAAATAGATAAGATTACTAGCATTTCGTTTCCAAACATTTATAATTAGTGCAGAATTTATAATTGTTTGTATGTCAACAATAGAATTTAAGTTATCAAACAATTATTGATTTTGCCCTATACTGAAAGATACTAACTAGTAATAGTCAAAATAAATTAGAAAATCAATTACATACATAAAACTAAGCACAAAATTAGATCTGGTATTATATTCTTTAAAACTCAGGACCGACATTTCTCTTTTATGAAAATGCAGATTCTATTCACGTATGTTAATGGTCATCAGTTAAAATTGAAAAAATAAGTTTTAAGGTGCAGATAGCAAAACAAGAGGGGAAGTAAAAATATCCCAGCTTGCTTCATCACAAAGTTATCATTGTGGTGTACGCCAGTTTGGTGGACTACTTTCTGTTGTTGCCATAAAGGGTCAACATGCACAAAGTCTAAGCTTAAAATGATTCTTCAAGGCATGTTAACAGATTGGATGGTGTACAGAAGTTGCCTCGTCCCATTCACAACTAGGGACATGGCATGCTCAACTGAAATGTACTGTTGACACAGGTTTAGTTTCATACCTATTACACAGTTATCAGTACCCAATGATTTCATGTGGTCAGAAGAGAATTGAGAAAGAGGTTTTTGATAAAAAAAAATACACCAACTGCTTAGCCTTGAGGACAGCACACACTTTTTGTGACTAGTTTGGGTGAATCAAGAACACTATCAAGTCAGCACAAATTTTTATACTGATAAAGGACACTAACAAGTTTTTAGTACTTATATTGAATAGCATTGTACCTAGAGCTTTTCAGTGCCAAATTATCTTTTAGATTTCCTTATAAGTAGCATTGACAAAACTTATATCTGTAAGTGGTGTATAATATTCCTGTATAAGTAAATCTATTGGATCTGCTTCTAGTGGTCCAGTTTTAGTCTACTTGTTTTTTGCTAAAGTTAAGAATTCATTACATTTAGTGGCCCATGACTTGAATCTTGAACCTTTCTTATACCTACATAGTCACAGTCATCAGCTAAAACCAAAACAGGTCTTTAAACTGTGTGCTGTGTCATTGGACATTAGTGTCTGGAGTGGTACATTCATAGTGCTTTTCATTAGTCTTTGTCTTTTCATATCATGTTAGTTATCATAACTACAAGTACAGCATTCTGCTTTGACACTGAACAGACACTAAATGATTCAGTGCAGTACATGTCATGCCATCACAATGTGTATATCTATATCCACATCGGTATATCAGTATGGAAAGATTAGATGGCTTCTCACCACATAGAGATCCACCCCCAGTAGCTGAGTGGTCAGTGTGACAGAATATCAATCCTAAGGGCCCGGGTTCGATTCCTGGCTGGGTCGGTGATTTTCTCCACTCAGGGACTGGGTGTTGTGTTGCCCTAATCATCGTCATTTCATTCCCATTGATGCACAAGTCACCGAAGTGGCATCAAATCGAAAGACTTGCACCTGGCAAATGGTCCACCCAACGGTAGGCCCTTTGTCACATGATGATGACCACATAGAGGAAGTGTTGAGTCACAGACAGGCACAGTAAAAAAGGAATGATAGATATATTCAGCTATCAGACTAACAAGGGGAAGGCCTCAGACATGGCCAACCGATTTGACTGAAATTTGGCAGGTCACTTGTATACAACCTCAGGGTGTATAGGACCCGGGACAACCAGGAGATCTGGGAAAAACCCGGGAATTTTTTTCATCCGGCAGAAAACCAGGAAAAACCCGGGATTTTTTTAGAATTCTGGGAATTTTTCATTGTTTTAGTTTTCAGTTAAATTTTTGTGATTTTGGCTGGTAAGAACCAATACTCTGACAAAGTATATTACTGTATCCCGCATCTGCAGAATAATGCTGCAGCAACAAAACATGAATGACAGAAAAAAAAACAAAAAAGAAAAAACGCCATATACAACAATAAAACACAGTGCTCATACAAGCGTCTGCCAACAGCATAGTGTGTCAAAGGCTTTAGGAAGACTATGCAATGCTTCCTAACAACAAATTGCCTCTGATGAGCATGATGTGTCAGCTGTTTATATTAGATTCGTTTGAGCAGTTGCAGGTGGGCTCTTGTGCATGCGCAGTTGAGTCGCATATGACTACTACCTTCTCCTGCTTCTGGCTACAGATGTGTGGCTGGGCACCACTATCTAGTACTTCCGCCGTTCGGAAATATCATAGATCTGGGGCTGATGCACAGAGCAGTCTGAGCTGTAGTGGGGAGGTGGGTGGTCTCCATGTGACCTGTGTTTACATTTAGTGATTTTGCTGTTTCCTCTTCATTTATTGCTCTCACATTAAATGAAAACAAAATGGATTTCTGTGGCCAGGAGCTATCAAATGAATTAAAATACATTTGCATAATTATGGAAAGCTAAAATATGTTATTAGTTTCAGGTTTTATATCCACCTCTCTGACGGTCAAGCATTAATCCCTTGCAGAACAGTGAAGTTATTTTTGTCAGTTTGCTAAAGAGATTTGGCTTTTATTAATCTTTTGCTCTGAGGCAGTCAATTTATTTGAAACGAAGTGTTTAATTTCACACTGTTGGCTAGTTTCAACTGTTCGCTGCATTTCAAGTGCATGTTTTCAGTCTTCTAGCTCGTGTGGCATTATGCCATAATAAAGAACCAAACATGAGATAACACAGTACTGGTACTCAAGAAAATGTACATCCAATTCTGGATATACGAATGTGCACTTTAAGCAGAATTATGCATTCTAGTATGGTTCACGAAATTCCAATGCTCTTGAAGTATCCTCTGATGTCTTGTTTCTTTTATGACATAATGCAAGATCTTTTAATGTTCTACACATATGAACATGCGAGCTTCCTGCATCATCGTACCTGTGTAAGCGCAGTGATGCCTGTTACCTGGTGCTCTCTGGCAACTGCTGAAGTGAACCTATTTCTAACAGGTAATGGGAAAACATTGCGAATGGTGGTTTCAAAAATGTTACTTTCAAAGTAAGTTTCCTTTTTACGCAAGATGAACTATGTGCGAGAATGTATGATGAATTTATTAAATAACAGAGCGTTTGACTCTCATTTAAAAATCGACTCTTTGAGGATGACCATCTAGAAGATTTTTGAGCCCAGAAGATCAGACATTTACGTTGTTATTAAAAATTTTACTGGCATTATTGTGTGATGTATCTTAAAGTGTAATAAGCGCAAAAAAGATCAACATTATATGTGGAAGTTTAGCTTCTCTTGCAGTGTATTAATGTTAGAGACCAATATTGTATGTGAAAGCTTTGTTTTTCTTGTAGCAACACCATGTATATTAATTTAAATGATTAACTTTTCTTATTTGTGTGTTCACACTTCTTAAGAGTGATCTTGATATTGGCTGACTACATCATATGTACTGTGCTGTCATCAGCTGGTGAAATCATGTGACATGAGCTAGGAGTGGCTTACAAAAGCACGTCCCAATCTCGATTTCTATGCTTTGTAAAGTAACATGTGTTGTTTAGTGGAATTCTAATTTATACCTTCGTAACATGAAAATATGAAAATAAGCAGTGTACATGCTGCTGCACATTAAAGATCTTTTGAAGATGTGTTTTTTTTTATTTCGTTTTCTAAAGTACTCGGAAATTCTACCATAAACATTCAAAGGATTGATAAGTTTTACAGTGCCAAAGAAAAGTATACTGTCACTTAACAGTATTTTCTCCAGGGAAAAAGTGTATTTTCAACCGGGAAAAATCCGGGAATTTTTTTTCCTTGTCCATGTACACACCCTGAACCTAAAACAAAGGACTCTCAGATATTTTGGCTCAACATCTTCCCATTTTTGAGAAAATCACGCCTAAAGGTTATGATGAGCAATCGACTCAAAATTGGTATGATCAATAGATGATTATAAATAGAGAATTTTTCATCATAAGGTATAGGGTCCATAAATGCACACTTTTCCAGAAATCGAGGAAAGAAACTTTTACAACTGCTGCTTATGTACCCACATGGTAAACACTTTCCACTGAGAGATGCATCCGTGTTGACTGCATGCGAAGCACGAGCTTGCCTTGTTTACATTCTGACAGACGTTGCTTAAGTGCCGGCTTACCATGTACGATCCATGGTGAACCATTACTGTAAATCTACTCTCCGATTTACTTTCTGCAACGATTATGCCTGACCCAAAGCACTAGAGATGGAGCGTTTTCTGTGAGAGGAAGTGAAGATCCTGGTGACCGATATTATTGGCATACATTTGTCAATCGTGAGCAGCATGGTCTATGTTAAAATCATTAATGACACGGCTTGCGAACACATCCTACAAGAGACCAAACAGGGGCTCCGCTTCTGTCATGCTGACGGCAATGTGGGGGAGGTAACCATCGACCACACAGACCTAGGTATGCGAACAATACGCATTTTTGAATTGCCATTTGAACTTCCTGCTGAGGAAGTCGTCGCGGCACTCCGCCCATACGGCACAGTCCATGGCCACACTGCGGAAAAGTGGACACAGTTTCCAAAGTATCCTGTCCTAAACGGGTTCCGACAGGTCACCATTGATCACTGAAGCCACATCCCGACCTACTTACAGATCTGCGGATGCCGTGCAATAATCGTATACGACGGCCAGCCTCGGACCTGTTCCGGGTGCGGCAAACAAGACCACCTTAGATCCGAATGCCTGCAACGGCATATTACGCAACTTCCAGCTGCCAAAGAACCACCCATGTCACAACCTACAGTGCTACCGGTGACCTATGCCGCTGCTCTAACTTCTCCTACCACTTTGAAACATCGCCCGGATGCCACCAACGAGCCCGACCAGACACCGAGGGAGAGCGTCTCAAACAGCCCACTGCCTCGGCTGACCATCGATGCCGCTCTGACAATGCCGACGCAACCGGACACTGACCCTGACCTTGGCAACATGATGGAGATTGACTCGCTCATAGTTCCTACAGTGGCCTTCCTGCCAGAGTGACATGACTCCCTTCCTTCGTCGGACACGGAGGGTCACGCAAGGAAACAACATTCTCCTAAACATCGCAAGTGAAGATGTCGCACAGTTTCCGGCCAAGAGGAGATGTTGCAAGTCAAGGAGGATGTAACTGTTGACCAGCACGAGGCCTCAAAACCCGCTACTGCTGACGAAGATGTTACGAGTGCGGAGAGATCCACTGGTGTGCCTGCGGCCCGTGCTGATGCTGAACTAAATCATGAACATATTACAGGCGACACTACACCACACACCATTACAACATCCTCTGCAGACGAAATGGATGATACACCGGTGCCCACTTCCACGGCGTGGCATGAGGAGGAGGTCGAGGAGCAGGACCCGTTACGGGACCGTGCGCCGTCAGGGCCGAACCACTAATCATACTCTCCCCAGAATCCCCTGCGGGCCAATGGGATAACATTCCGCTGCAACGCCCGCGGCCTTGCATGGACGGCAGAGTTACAGTCCACCACCAGGCCTACCGGATGGCAACCATCAACACCAATAACATCTGTTCCAGGGTGAAAATCCGCCTTATGCAGGAGATGTTCTGGGCTTCGGATATTGATTTCGCCCTTCTGCAGGAAGTTGACTTGGCTAGTCTCCCAGATATCAAAGGCTATACCGCCCACACCTCTGCAAGTGATCCTATGGGCCACGGAGTGGCCATCTATGTTCGCCACGGGATATCTGTGACTGACGTCGCCTTCCTTCCATCAGCTCAGGGCATGGCACTCACTGCCATGGGGCACGCATCATTAATGTCCACACTCCCTCAGGCACCAACCGACAGCATGAAAGAGCCCAGTTTTATTCCGAGGAAATCACTCCCCTGTTTTTAGGGCATTATGACCACTGTCTATTAGGAGGTGATTTCAACTGCATTCTGCATCCCAAAGACCAGATTCCCCACTATACAACATGTCAGGAACTACATATAGTGGTGCGAGACCTCCTGCTTCATGATACCTGGGAAGTTCAACACGGCGACCGTTCTGGCCATACCTTTCTTACCAGTCATTCCACAAGCCAACTAGACAGGATATATGCCTCACAAACTCTTAGATCTGTGATACGGGGTGCCAAACGCTGGCTGCTGGCCTTTTCCGACCATTGCGGTTACAACCGTATGGTCCTCCTTCCACCGCAATCAGTATGGCGCAGCTGTGCGCCATGGAAACTCAACACTTCTCACCTGCATGACCTGGCAGGTCGCCAACAAGTCACTGAAACGTGGGCAGCCTGCTAACGACACCTTCCCCGCTACCACTCGACATTGACATGGTGGTTGGACTGCGCCAAGCTGGCGATCTGGAGGACACTGATGAGATACGGGAAGGACATGGCCGACTGGCATCGCAACACTGTTGACTTCTATTATGCAATTCTCCAAGATCTGGATGCTCAACTGCCAACCCCAGACAACCAGTTGGAACGGCAAAGAACTAAAGCGAAGATAATTGCACTGGCACATCAGAAATTGCAAGAGGTGGTGATACGGACATGACGCCATGATCACACGAGTTTAGAAATTCCATCCATGCATCATATAGTGTCCGACGAACGACGACGTCATCAGCAGATCATGAGCACTCTGACCACGCCTCATGGCATGCAGTTGACCACTCAGAATGACATCGTCCATGCATTCCTCGAGCACTACTCTCGTACTTATAGTGAAGAAGATGCTGAAACTGCAGCAGATGACTCCATTTTGCATTACGTCACGTGCACACTCCCCCACACGGAGGTGGATGCTTTGACAGTGGGGTCACGCAAGATGAAGTCAACAACGCAATCGCCAAGGGTGCTGTCAACAGATTGCCCGGCATTGATGGCTTACCGATTGAGTTTTACCATACCTTTCGGGACCTCATGGCACCATGGTGGATGACTATGTATCAAGAACTGATGACATCTGATCAAGCAATCCCACCCACCTTTGCTGAGGGCATAATCATACCAGTCCACAAACCAGCCCTTGGTTTTATGGTCACGAGTTACAGACCGCTCACCCCACTCAATGTCGATTACAAGATTTTCGCGCACTTACTGGCACTGTGGCTCCGAACAATACTCCCTCATATCCTCTCGCCAAAGCAAATGACGCCTGGAGGACAGGTTAACATACAGACTGCCACAGGGTAATGCCGCAACTTAATTGCGATGGCGGCAGCCTGCAGACTCCATGCAGTGGTCGTCGCTATAGACTTCGACAGCGCCTTTGATAAAGTGCATCATCTTTTCCTGTTTTCAGTGGCAGCCCAAATGGGCATCACCCCTCCATTTCTTGATGCCATACAGCGTCTTTACAACAGTGCCAGTTCATGTGTCCAAGTCAATGGATGTTTAGCAGGGCAGTAACCTATCTGCCGTTCGATATGGCAGGGGTGCCCCCTCTCTACCCTCCTGTATGCCAATACCCTCGAGCCCCTCATTGGTGGCTTGACGACCAAGCTCTTTGGCCTCACCCTACGCCAACACACTTTTCGCTGTTGGGCATATGCTGATGACCTCCTCCTCCTCATTTGCTCCGGCTCTGAGATTTGTGCAGTCCTCGAATTGATTACCCGTTATGGGGCTGCCGCTGGCAGTGCCATGAATGTCGCCAAATCTTCTGCAATGCACATTGGACGACGCTTCCAGGAGGGTGAAGTGGCACCCCTGCCACTTGTGGGAACTATCCAGTACTTGGGCATTACCTTTACCCCAAGGTCACACGCACAGTGGCAACGAATTACCATTGCCTGTTACACGTCATCCGCAATGATGTCCGCCAGAACCTCTTGTGCCACCAGGACACACTTCAACGGGTTGAGTTTCTTAATCTTTATGTGGCATCAAAATTGGTTGATATCGCACAAGTTCTCCCTCTGCCAACTGCAATTGGGGGCAACCTCCAGGCGGCTTTTGGCTATTATCTCATGGCTGGTTCCATGTTTAAAGTCCATTATAAGACACTTACCCTGCCCCCAAGGGATGGTGGCATCAGGCTCATCATTGTCCGTATGCGAGCTGCAGCCTTGTACATGAGTACCATGAGAAAACAGTGGACGGGCCAGGGTACATCTCTAACACGCAGCTTGCTTGAGGTCCTCCTACCTGCTTCCACCTCACCACCGGTGTCTGTCAGCCATATCGTGCATCATTTGTCTCAGATTTTGACCTATTTCGTCGACTACAGTTACATACATACCAGTCTCCCAGATACGTGCCCACCCAGGACTAAGGATTTTTACAGCCTGATGCTGTGCTGTGGTCCCTGGAATGTGATGGAGACCAAACATCCCTCCATCCAGTGGCCCATAGTGTGGACTACCGTCCACCAACCCTTCCTCCCTACGAACGTCCGGGCACTGTGGTATCACATAGTCAACAGGAAATTTGTCACAAAGCAGCGACTGCACAACATTGGCTTGTCAGAATCCCCTCTTTGTCTCCTTTGCCAGCAACTGGACACTGATGAACACCATCTGACATGCGCCTCTTCGCAAGATGTATGGTGCTTTGTCGAGCAAATCATTGCCTGATATATCTGGGTGCCACCAGACACAATCAAACCTCGAAAGTTTCTATACCCGGAGGACAGACATTTTCCCACCACCAAATGTCACGCTATTACGTGGGTCAAAGGGTGGGTGGTCGCTTATCTCTTTCATGAGGGACCTAAATCCTGCCTTGACTTCTGGACCTATTTACAAACAGCACATGCAGCTCTCAAAAACATGCTACGTTACCGAACATTATTTGCTAACTATCTTCGAGCGGTCTTTGTTAGGCCTCCACTAAGTTGGGTGGTGCCTGGCTCAGAGGGCACCTACCCCTCCTCCTCCGGCGGTTTCTGAATTTAAGCAGCCTACGATCGATTCTACTTCTGACCTCCGTGGATGAGAGAGCGCATCGCAGATTGCACGGATTTTATTTCTTTTTGCTTTTCCTTTTTCTTTTCTTTTTCTTTACCCAGAATTTATATTTTCTTTTTCTCTTTCGCCGATGTGTTTACATAATTTCCTGATAATAGTGAATATTATAAAAACACAATGCAAATAAATAAATAACAACAACCCCTTCCACTTCTGTTGATTCCTGTGTCTCCCACTTCCCTAAGCACCACAGGCTTGCTGGTGGTGTGGTGAGGGGGACACTATGGCCAGGCTTCGGATTTCAACACCTGCCCACTTTGCCCCCCGAAACCCCACCGGTTCACTACCCCCCATAACGGCCAAGGTAACTGGATGGGAAGCAGAGAACCCAGGTTCAAATCTCAAGGGAACCTGTTGTTGTTGTTGTGGTCTTCAGTCCTGAGACTGGTTTGATGCAGCTCTCCATGCTACTCTATCCTGTGCAAGCTTCTTCATCTCCCAGTACCTACTGCAACCTACATCCTTCTGAATCTGCTTAGTGTGTTCATCTCTTGGTCTCCCTCTACGATTTTTACCCTCCACACTGCCCTCCAATGCTAAATTTGTGATCCCTTGAGGCCTCAAAATGTGTCCTACCAACCGATCCCTTCTTCTAGTCAAGTTGTGCCACAAATTTCTCTTCTCCCCAATCCTATTCAATACCCCCTCATTAGTTACGTGATCTACCCACCTTATCTTCAGCATTCTTCTGTAGCACCACATTTCGAAAGCTTCTATTCTCTTCTTGTCCAAACTGGTTATCGTCCATGTTTCACTTCCATACATGGCTACACTCCATACAAATACTTTCAGAAACGACTTCCTGACACTTAAATCTATACTCGATGTTAACAAATTTCTCTTCTTCAGAAACGATTTCCTTACCATTGCCAGTCTACATTTTATATCCTCTCTACATCGACCATCATCAGTTATTTTACTCCCTAAATAGCAAAACTCCTTTACTACTTTAAGTGTCTCATTTCCTAATCTAATACCCCCAGCATCACCCGATTTAATTTGACTACATTCCATTATCCTCGTTTTGCTTTTGTTGATGTTCATCTTATATCCTCCTTTCAAGACACTGTCCATTCCGTTCAACTGCTCTTCCAAGTCCTTTGCTGTCTCTGACAGAATTACAATGTCATCGGCGAACCTCAAAGTTTTTACTTCTTCTCCATGAATTTTAATACCTACTCCGAATTTTTCTTTTGTTTCCTTTACTGCTCGCTCAATATACAGATTGAATAACATTGGGGAGAGGCTACAACCCTGTCTCATTCCTTTCCCAACCACTGCTTCCCTTTCATGCCCCTCGACTCTGATAACTGCCATCTGGTTTCTGTACAAATTGTAAATAGCCTTTCGCTCCCTGTATTTGACCCCTGCCACCTTCAGAATTTGAAAGAGAGTATTCCAGTTAACGTTGTCAAAAGCTTTCTCTAAGTCTACAAATGCTAGAAACGTAGGTTTGCCTTTTCTTAATCTTTCTTCTAAGATAAGTCGTAAGGTTAGTATTGCCTCACGTGTTCCAACATTTCTACGGAATCCAAACTGATCTTCCCCGAGGTCCGCTTCTACTAGTTTTTCCATTCGTCTGTAAAGAATTCGAGTTAGTATTTTGCAGCTGTGACTTATTAAACTGATAGTTCGGTAATTTTCACATCTGTCAACACCTGCTTTCTTTGGGATTGGAATTATTATATTCTTCTTGAAGTCTGTGGGTATTTCGCCTCTCTCATACGTCTTGCTCACCAGATGGTAGAGTTTTGTCATGACTGGTTCTCCCAAGGCCATCAGTAGTTCTAATGGAATGTTGTCTATTCCCGGGGCCTTGTTTCGACTCAGGTCTTTCAGTGCTCTGTCAAACTCTTCACGCAGTATCTTATCTCCCATTTCATCTTCATCTACATCCTCTTCCATTTCCGTAATATTGTCCTCAAGTACATCGCCCTTGTATAAACCCTCTATATACTCCTTCCACCTTTCTGCCTTCCCTTCTTTGCTTAGAACTGGGTTGCCATCTGAGCTCTTGATATTCATACAAGTGGTTCTCTTCTCTCCAAAGGTCTCTTTAATTTTCCTGTAGGCAGTATCTATCTTACCCCTAGTGAGACAAGCCTCTACATCCTTACATTTGTCCTCTAGCCATCCCTGCTTAGCTATTTTGCACTTCCTGTCGATCTCATTTTTGAGACGTTTGTATTTCTGTTTGCCTACTTCATTTACTGCATTTTTATATTTTCTCCTTTCATCAATTAAAATCAATATTTCTTCTGTTACCCAAGAATTTCTATTAGCCCTCGTCTTTTTACCTACTTGATCCTCTGCTGCCTTCACTACTTCATCCCTCAGAGCTACCCATTCTTCTTCTACTGTATTTATTTCCCCCATTCCTGTCAATTGTTCCCTTATGCTCTCCCTGAAACTCTCTACAACCTCTGGTTCTTTCAGGGAACCTAGCCGATGTTATTCTTCGTGTTTGTATTTTTCCATATCTCAATTCATAAGGGTAGGAGGGGTAATAATGTACGTAAATGAATAAGGAATGATAAAAAGGTAGGCAAATAAATTTCTCAAACTTCTTGGGCTAGTAAACGACTAAAATGTTACTCCTGGTCATTTTTCAGTGGCTCTTCCAGTCACTGTTATGTGTCCTTACTTTTATTTGAACAACTAGATGGATGGTACTTGTCATATAAACATTTGAAACAAATATACTTGCAGCACCAAGAACTTCTAATGAATGCAATCTTTTGACAGCTACACTGTTCCTTCTGTACAGTAGGCAGAAAACAAACTTGGTGTACATTTAAAAATATGTCTTTTGTTGGTATTAATATTGATGCATAACACGCATATGATATTATTGCCTGAAAAATTGATGCTGAAAGTTGGTTATGAATTATGCTCTGAATAGTTATGGACATCAATTCAGTTGTGCAGTTCCTACTTGGTTTCCAGAAGCATGCTGCAATTCTGAAACCTCGAAATAAAGTTTTTAACCTGATGATAGAAATAACCATCACTCGTCTTGCACAGAGATGCATAGTTTGGTGGCGGTATTACTTTTACCGTGCATGTCTGCTGACCCTTGTCATCTATAAACATGGTGTCATACATTAGAGTATTAGTTTGTTCACCCCAGGAATCCACTATTAGACAAAACTTGCTATCAGCAACATATGGTTTTAAAATATTCTCAAAAAATGTTCTGCAAATTGCATTTGTCAATTTCCTGGATTTGGAGCAAATAATGTAAACATTTTTCAATGAGTCGGTTAAGCAATTGACCTCTTCTGTAAGCCAAGGACCAAATGTAACATTCATTTCTTGCAAACACAGGAAAACCTTAGGCAACACTTTTTCAGAGGCTGTGATGGCGTATTGCACTGTGTACAAATGTGTTAATTTTTTCTTTTTTTTTTACTACCAATTGTGGCAGGGTTCATTTTTCTCCATTATGCAATAACATATGTTGAACATTCACCTGATATTCACATCCTGTTTGATCAGTGTTATCATGTAATCACAATTAAAACTGATCATAAGTGACCCCATTTGTGTGCTGAAAAGAGCCACTACTTTCTGTATATCTTCTATATTTTCTACCTCCTTGTGGGAAATGTATTTAGTGACAGGCCATTGACAAATGTTATATTCCAATTTAAAATTCCTTGCCAAGATAATGATGTAGCAAACATAAAATCCTTGTAGGTTGTATATTGAAGTACTGCACCTGCAGGCCACTCCTCGAGTATTCTCATTGTTACATTCTCATTATAATGATGAGGTTCGACACATCAGTTGTATGTCCACTAATTTATTGCCTGGTATTTGTCGTATCTCGTTCTTCTTTTAATGATATCATTTTCCCACAATTTTAAGTTCTTCTTGCTTTTCAGGGCTGTTTTTGCTCCATTGTTTTGGAGTGTTTGTAGGTTCCAATGTGGATGATTCCTGCCTAGCGCTACCACCTTTACTTTTACTTCAAGGGGTATAGTGCTGTAGTTCAATCGTTTAATAACTGATGAAGCACAGATTGCCTGTGATATGGACATTTCCAAAGTGTTATGACCATTTTGTGATTCACTAGTCATGATATCTTCCATTGAATCACCTTCTGCTTTGCCTTAATGGCATACTTCTTCAGTATCAACAAAAGTCATTTTGTTCATCAGCTCCACAAATTGCTCAACAATAGCCACTCCTATCAATCTGGAATGTGAAGAAACAGAACTGCCTGCTTCTGGTAATGCATTGATAAGAGATCTGTCTTGCAACACTTTAAAAAACCAAAACACAGTGTCGGTAACTTTCCACTTGCTTTCGTCTGTGACAGGCTTCCAACTGTATAATTCAGCACTGGTTGTAGGATGTACATCCTCCATTATTGAGATCATGCAACTGAAAGATATGACCCAACAAACATAAACAGAAAAGCTAATTACTACAGACTACATACAGTAAAAGTCATATGTTATTTCTGGGAGAACACTGTACCCTTTTACAAAACATATTCGGCAGATTAACAATGAAAAATTGTTACATGTGTCCTCGAGGTGCGGCAGCTTAATGACGGAAAACAACTCTTTCCAATTGACTTCTATAAGGTTCATGCTGGACACCCTCACTCTTCGAGGTTCACAACTACTTTATGGTATGATGAACAGGCAACCGGAACAACATAACTCACCCCGCATGCATTCTGTCCTGTGCCTCACTGTAAACAAACATTGCGCAGTTATCTCTGGCCTCTCAAGAGGAATTTGCATCACTTTTACTTGGAGTTGCTTGCATGTGACAAGACTTAAAAGTTTAATTCTTTACTAATTCATGTCATTTAGGAAATTAGTTTGCCTACCTTATTACTATTATTATTCTGTGTTGAATTGTGTACCTTATTAACCCTCCTGTCCTTACGAATTCTGATACAAAAAACTACAATTTTAAAAAATGAAAACCGTACAGTTTCCTTGACATTTGAACCTGGATTCTCCACTTCCCAGCCAGTTACCTTGGCCGTTACGCTATCTTTTGACCTCATCAATTTTGAGTTGATTGCTCATCATAACTTTAGGGGAGATTTTCACAAAAGCGAGGGGACAGGGGTGTTGAGCCAAAATATCTCAGAGTCCTTTGCTTTTGGTTGTACACAAACAACCTGCCAAATCTGAGCCAAATTGGTTGGCCATGTCTAAGGCCTTTTCCTTGTAAGCCCTTTGTCAGACAGAGAGAACTCACACACACCTGGCTACTGTTATCTGTGGGTGCTAAAGACACTCTGCATCCATATCCATATTCTGTGAAATGGATGGCAGAGGATACATCTCATTCTATGACATATTAGGGTTTTCACCCCATTCCTTTTGTGCTTAGCGCGTGAGTATACTAACTTCTTAAACGCCACTGTGCACACTGTAATTAGTCTGCCCTTCTCTTCATGTTTCATATGGAAGTAGTATGTAGAGTACTGGAGTACATTCCTAGATACCTCACTTAATACAGGTCCTTGAAACTTTGTAAGTAGACTTTCATGATAAGCTGAAATGAAACATGATTAATCCAACTATTTAACATGCTACAGACATGCCTCATTATCTTATTATCAAAAATATATAATCATGATTGCCTATAAGTGTATATGAATTTATCAACTTTTACAGTGCACAAAAGCTTTCATACACTTAATGTTACAAATATACAGTCTCAAACCAGAAACATAGCAGTGTCACTGTTTTCACTTTAAATTAATTGATTCAGGAGGCTTAAATTTCTGAAATTCAAAAGCTGCTTATTAATTAAGATATGATTTCAAGACACCATCCATTTTTATACCTTCCAATATTTTTAAATTCTGTTCTGAGAATGCTGAAGCCCTAATTTTTCTGAAGATCTTAGATTTTCTACATTTTAAGTTTTAAAAGACATATTAAAATTTAAAACTTTTCATAAATCTCTGTGTATGAAAGGAAATGTCCTGACTGATTGACTTACTGACTGACTCATCATTGCCCAGCCCAAGCTGCTAAGCATACATTCTTGAAATTTGAAGAGGATATTGATCTTATATTGTAGGCATTGTTTAAGAAGAGATTTTTCAAAATTCCATCTGTAATGGGTTGAAATAAGGGATGAAAGAGATTTTGAAAATACTTCACTATTAAGGCAATTTTGGAGCTACAACTTTGAAAATTGGTATTTGGTGTCTTGGCCAGAAAGAAAGAAATATGTGATTCAGCATTTTTTTTTGGTCAGAAATAAAAAAAGAAAACTGTGTTTCAGTGTATTTTGAAATACAATCCTTAAGAAGTTGATATATGGGAGGAAATTTCATTACAAAAACATTTTTTTAAAGTTAAATCTATGAAAATTTCAATTTGGCTTCTTGGTTGGAAATAAAAAATTACATGATTCAAGCGTTTTTGGAAATTCATCCCCTAAGGGTGTGAAATAGAGCCTGATTGATTCATGCCTCATCATTGCCAAACCCAAACTGCTAAGGAAAGAAATTTCAAATTTGGAGAGGGTGCTGATTTTTATACTGTAGGCACTAATGTAGGTTACTACAAGTATTGTCTGCCAGGACATTAAATACAAAATGTGCAGTAAGGGTTCCAACAGAGGCCTGAAGTTACTTCTACATTTGTTAATGAGTCTCCATCCAAGGCAACATGTTGCATCATTGGTACCTAGAAATTCTCAAGCCATTCACAAATTTTGTATGATACTCCTCATGGTCATACTTTTATAAATAAGCATACATGTGGTACTGAGTCAAATGCTTTTCAGAAGTCAAGAAATGCTGCATCTACTCAACTGCCTTGATCACGTGTTTCATGGCATCGCATGAGGAATGTTCAAATTGTGTTTCACATGACTGACGTTTTCTGAATCTGTGTTGGGTAGTGTAGAGGTCATTCTGTTCAGTACGCCTCATTATGTTTTAGTTCAGAATATGCTCTGCATGCCTGCATATTATATAGCCCCTTCTCATTATTAAATTATTTGTGTACCACTGCAATATGCCTAAATATAATTACTGCTTATTGTGGCTTAAGTTTGTGAAAGTATGATACACACTTTTCTTTTCCCACAGAAATCCTAATTCTGAAGAACATAATTTTGGCTGGACACCAACAAGTTCAACAGGAGCACAGATAGACCTCCTGGAAATTAATAGTCCTACAAACTATAACATGACAGAGGATTCAGACCTTGGACATCTTAACTTTTGGAACAAAATTCCAGACCAGAGAGCTAAATACTTTCATTCACCTTCTTAATAACATCAGAAAACAACAAGAAATCCATTAGAAGTCACTACAGTTATTCTAAGTTAATGCAGAGGTGATATAATATTTAATGTTATATTTCAGCAGTGTGTCTGAGTCCATTTGTCACTTACTCATAGTACCAGAAAGTTTTTGATATTACATGATACAGATGAATGGTAATGAAGAATTTCATTATTTCATTAAAATGGATGACAGGTGTGTAGTTTGGGTGCTAATGAATAAAAAAGTATTCATCTATGAAAGGTAAACTCTATTACATGGTAATTCATTCCATCTGGAATTAAATAATGATTCCTAAATTTTCAAAAATAAGAATTTCTTCATCTGAAATAGAAGGGAATCCAAATAGCAGAGATAACAGGCGACTGACTAAATCTTCATGTCAGCCTACACCTGATAGCTACACACTGAGGCACCAACCTACAACAATAATTATTTATGAACGCCTAAAAATAACCCTATGGCCACAACACCTGGTTGTGACAGAGGACATGAAAGAGTAAAATTATCCTAGCTCTTTCACAGACACTGATGAGTCAAAAGATTATACTGCTACCCCCCTATGAGGTTTAATGCTCCCTAGTGTTATACCAATGTGGTAATGAAAGTATATAAGCAGAGCAGAAACAAGTGGGGAATCATTCTAGTGACAATATGGATCACAAATGAGAAACTCCACAGACATAAGCAATTTTGACAAAAGACAGATGTACTAATTTCCAGCATTCTGGAAGGCATGGCATCAGCAACTCTATTGTTACCAAATTATGCAATAAATTGCAGAGAACTGTCAAGGTTGCAGTATTAATTTTCATTAATACTTGATGTCTAGTTTTGAGCCTTAGCTCATTATTCAAATCACCCAGTGAGATATGAAAAAACATACATTATGACAGCCACATGGCTGTTCATCCTAGTTGACCACATCTTGTAAAGCAGTGCAGGGCTGAACTTCATTTACCTATGTAACTAACTAGCTAATTAACTAAGTTAGGTAAATGAAGTATAGTGCTGCACTGCTTTATTAGATGTGTTTAACTAGAATGAACAATCATGAGGCTATCGTAATTTGTGTTATTGCATAGCTAATTGGATGATTTGATAATGAGCTTAGGCTAAAAACTAGTCACCAAGTAATAAAGAAAATTAATATTGCAACTTTGATGGTTCTCTGCAATTTATTGCATAATTTGGTAAAGGATAGATTGTTATAGCCTGGTGTCTGAGAATGGCTATCTCTGAAATGATGAAGTTAGTTGGCTGTTTGTGCCCTGCCATTGTGAGCATCTATGTAAAGTTGTTGAAGGACAGTAAAACCACAAGTGGGTGACAAGATGGTGGATATCCATGCCTCATCATAAAACTTGGGAGTCAGAGGCTTACTTGCTCTGTAAAGCACTACAGGTGACTGACTAACTGTGGTGGATTTTATGGCAGTGTACAATACTGGTGCTGGCACAAGTGTTTTGGAGCATACAGTTCAATGCACATTGTTGAACATGGGGTTTCACAACAGATGACCCCCTAATGTTCCCATGTTGACCTAGTGACATTGTCAGTTATGATTGCAGTGTACAACATCATTGAGATTTGACCAGGATCAATGGAAATATGTCACATGGTCAGATGAAACACATTTTTCGTTACACCATTGTTATGGTTGTGTCTGGATATACCATCATCCAGGTAAATGGCTGCTTGGAACATGCATTGTGGCACAAGTACGTACAGGTCAGTGGGGGTAGTATTACACAATGAGCAACATTCACCTGGGTTACCATGGGACCTGTGGTAGTAATTCAAGGCATCATGGCAGCTATGGACTACATGAACAGTGACAGCTATGGACTACATGAACAGTGATAGCTGTTTTCAGCAGAGTGATTGTTCATTTCATGAAGCCAGAATTGTGCTACTGTGGCTTGAGAAGCTTGGTATGTACCCACATTGAAGTCTTGGCCACCAAATTCTCCTGATCTGAATGTGATGGAACACCTCTGGCATGCTACCAGCTGCTAGATGCATGCTCAAAAATCACAAGCCTATAATTTATGGCAACTACGTAATTGGTGTGTAGAAATCTGGTGCCACATACAAGAGATGTTTAATAAGTAATGCAGCACTTCTTTTTCTAAAAGTGGGTTGGTTTTATTCAGGATTCCTACACACCATATTATTCCCCACTCTTCTGGCTGTAAAGCCTTATTTTTCAATATAATCTTTGTTCCAAGCGACAGCCATATGTCGTCTTACTGGAAAGACCTTTATGCCTGCATGGTACCACTGTACTCATAGATGTTGGATCCAATGTCTTGCTGCATCAATAACCTCCCTGTCACTGCCCTCTGTGTACTGCTACCTGTGGAGTACATCCTTCATTGGGTCAAACAGATGGAAGTCAGAAGGTGTGGTCTTCTGTTAGGTGTCGAGGAACCCAGCAGGCACCCACTATTTAGTACTGAGTACGTCAGCGCTACCAACAGTAAAATCCCATTGTATAGCAAGGTGTTTGATTGTGATCCACCAATCACTTCGAATGAGAGTGTCCGCACATTCCTACACTGCAGCTGTATGCGGCCAACTGGCACACGGGAGATTGGGCAGGTTTGCATGACTGTATTGCGATGATCGTAGACACCTTACCTGATGACTCATTGTGCTTTTGTTCACTGCCATGTCTATGTAGAGATTCTGCAAATGCCTATGAATATATGTACAGTTCTATGATTTTCCACCAAAAGAGACTGAACGACAGCTCGCTGCCTGGAAAGTGACTCTGTTACAGATGCCATTCTGAAGGCTACATATAGTGTCACCACCTACCAGACGTCATGAAGATGTAGGAGTTGAAGTGGGAATATCTCATGATTTCCCACAGCAAATTCTGCATTTTTTTCAATCAAAATTGGCTGAGAAAAAAAGGTTATGTTACTTATTGAATGCCTCTCGTACCTTTGAAAATGCACCAAGAACTTTTCAAATACGTGCCATGCAGAGTCATTGCTGTATTGTATTCCACAGGTTGACTAACATGTGCATGTGCTCATAATATTTTGGCTTATCTGTGTATATATATCAATCTAATGTTCTGGATACAGTTTTATCAGGGTGTCTTAACTGTTTTGAATTCCTTTAAAATGTTGTCTGATTGGAACTTACAGTATGGATATCAGTAACATTTGTTCTCCAAGCTCAGTGTAACTGGATTGTAATCCACTGATAGTTGTGTGGAATGCATATGATAAATTATTGCAAAAGCTTGTTTTCAAGATTTGATGGTACTCCTTTATTGTCCTTGATGTCCAAATTGTAAAACAGTTCAGATACATATTGGAAGATCATCAGTTTAAATCTCTGTTATCATGTTTACTTAACCTGCCATGAGCTCTGCACCCTAAAATAACAGCACTTGCAATAAGAATATGGCTCTGGCACTTCTGCTCTTTCCCTGTGCTTGATATTACTACAAGGTGTACAACTTTGCATCCGCTGTTTTTTCGCAACATTTGAGGCTTTAATGAAACAAATTGGTTACACATGTATCATTCAAAGTATTTTACATCACTGACCACCACTTTCTCCCATCTTTCAGGCAGTGTACAAATCCCACTTCGAAAAAATTGTTCATCTTTTGAAGCAATCCACGAATCGATCCAATTTGTGACTTCTTCATGAGATTGCAAGTGTTGGTCAGCCAGGCCATGCACCATTGATCTAAACAGGTGACAGTCAGAGGGTGCAATGTCTGGAGAATATGGCGGGGGGGGTAGTACTTCCCATTTTAACATTTCCAAGTACGTTTTGACCTCTTTTGCAACTTGGGGATGAGCGTTGTCGTGCTGCAAAATCACTTTATCATGCCTCTCACTGTATTACGGCTATTTGTCTTTTAATGCTCTGCTCAAATGCATTAACTGCATTCGATAATGAGCACCTGTGATTGCTTCACTTTGTTTTAACACCTCATAGTACTCGACATCGAGCTGGTCCCGCCAAATGCAGAGCATGATCTTGGAACCGTGAATATTTGGTTTGGCCGTCGATGTGGAAGCATGGCCAGGGTATCCCCATGATTTTTTGCATTTAGAGTTATTGTAATGAAACCATTTTTCATCCCCAGTCACAATGCGATGCAGAAATCCCTTCTGTTTTTGCCTCTGAAGCGACTGTTCACAAACACACAAATGCCGTTCAATGTCTCTTGGTTTCATCTCCCACGGGACCCAAGTTCCTTCTTTCTGAATCATTCCCATAGCCTTGAGACATTTTGAAATGGCTTACTGTGTCACTCTCACTAACCAAGCCAATTCTTCTTGAGTTTGACATGAGTCTTCACTCAGCAATGTCTGCAATTCTGCATCTTTGAAAACATTCTCTCTTCCACCACTATTCCAGTCTTTGCCATTGAAATCACCATTCTTCAAGCGTTGAAACCACCCACGACATGTTCTTTCACTAATAGTGTCCTGGAGAGCACTCGATGAGACTCAGCTGCTGTTTTCTTCATATAGAAACAAAACAGTAACTCCTCCCACAAATGGTGAGAATTAGGCTCGTAAACTGACATTTTTAATCAAGTAAAACTTTATGATTCAGACACAAATCAATTAATATTTGAATGAGGTTATGGTGACCAAGGTCCAAGATAACTCTCTGATGTCTGTGATCTGTTTCTTTTAACCACTACTTACCGTTGTCGCCACCTATTGGCAAACAGCGGAAGCAAAGTTCTACACCTTGTACCAAACCTGATGAAAGGTATCTGTATTTATTTCTTTTATGATTGTAAAATACTTGGACGTTACTTCATCAGTAGTTCTTGCACATCGTGTTAGTGGCTGCTGAGCTTAATTTGGTGACAGCATGATAGCCAAATCTGGTTTTCGAAGCTGAACCTATAGGTAAAGGACAAAAATATGATTCTTTATACAGTAATTAGGTTTGTATAATATGCTAAACCAAATTATTGGCAAAACTGTTAAATTAAAGGAGACACAGTGACTGACCAGATGGCAAAATTCCATGCACTGCCAGGAGACAAAGAAAAAACAATACCTAGCATTTCGAACTCATAATTCCTTTCAGAGGAGGAAAGGCTGATAAGTTTGTATTGATTGGGGAGAAGGGACAGTTCACTCAGACCCCAGTTTGAGAGGTGCCCCCCATCTGTAATGGGGGCCCAAGGGGAGATAGATGAATTGGAAGTATTACAGTTGAAAATGAATTTTCCTTTGCAACATATTATTGGCAATAATACAAAGATCAACAATGGATGGTTACCAGAAGGGAAAAATTGATAATGGCTTTCTTGTCCATAGAGAACATGATTAATTAATTTTTAAATTATAGGGTTATTGATATCTCTAACAGTTTTCATTTCCTCTCCATATTTTAATAATTGTTTATTTATTTTACCTGTCCAGTTGCTTTTCTGATTTTAATTTTGTTTAAAATTTTTTGTGGCCTTCATTTTGTGATGTGGTCAGCTAAATTAGTTTTATATTCTTCTTCTGATGTATCTTCCTATTCTCTTTGCTAGTAACATAGTTTTTTTTCTTTTCTTTCTTTCGTTCTTTTTAGTGCTTCATCCATTGATCTTTGTGTATTACATATTTTCTAATTGCTAATTTCTGAATTTCACGTACAAAATTCTGCCTAGTGTTTTCTGTTCCACTTATTAGTTTGCCCCAGGCTGCTTGTTGCATTTCTCTAATTACTTTCTTAGCATAGTTTCTGTCATCTTTATATCCTTCTTTACTATCATATGATCTTTATGTGACATGTTGTATTTAAGCAATTTCTTTACTTTCATATGGATTTAATTAGAGATGTTGTATTTAAGCAATTTCTTGCAGATTCTTCAAGTTATTCATCTACTTCTCACTTTCATGCATCTTCCAAGGGCTTCTATGCAGAGGCAAAAATTCTAGAACTCCATCTATAAATTATTTCCAAGTGATTCCAATACACACTCCTTCTGCAGCTTCTCATACCGCTATGTTATTCTTTCTTCTTGTAGTAATTACATTTTGTAGACTTCATCTGGCAGATTCTGTTATCAAGTCCTCCACAAAGATCATCTTTGTCTTTGAATACAGTGTAATTTAAAATCAGCTGCACATTTTTAATAGTTGACAACTGAGGGGCAGATTTCTTGCAGATCTTTAATGACTTTCGATAAGCTTTGATTGACAATAAACTGTTGAAGGTGAACAATTTTATAATGATTAAAGAATTTTATAATGGTTTAGTATTCCAGTTAATGAACATACACAGCAGGACTACTCTAAAAAATTGTATCACCAGAGATATTCCAGAGACCCTGTTGACTAATATTATTGAACAACATGTAACAATACAATGTAAACAAAATTTCATTAGTCTCAATGCACAACTATAGCGCAGGCCAATAAATTTGCTTCACGCACTTGTAGATATTCTGAAAATGCACTGAGATCCACACATCCTTTAGTAATTTAGGTAGGATGTCAGATATAATATACAATATTCAAACTCATGCAACATGTTTGTGAATTAAAGCATAGGTTCTGGTGGTTGCCCATTTCTTTGTACATTAAATACTCTCCTGTAAAATATAAAAATTCTGTATTTAGTGTACCACAAACAGCACATACTGCTGTCCTCTCATACAGAAATTTACAAACATCTTACTGTTACCCCAACAGGTGATTATACGTTAGTTCTAGATTTAATTTAATGGATTTGAATTCTTTAAGGAAAAACTGCTTTGGCCCTCTAAATTCCAGCCCTCAGCATGAATCCTAAATGGTCTCACAAATTAAAAACAGTTTACTAGATTGTAATCTGTTGATGTCCACAAGTGGGTGAACCATGTTACAGAATGCTTGTATCTGTGGAACTATGAGGTGGAGACTTTCCACACCATGAAAAGTTACTGCTGCATGGCACATGATGGTTTACAAGAAACAAGATAAGGTTGAGAGTAAGTTTGATCTTAAGAAAACTTGTTGGCATCCTTATCTGCATGAGGTGAATAACATCTTAGATTTTCAGGTATGCACCCTTAATCAAATGTAGGGTGCACATAACTTTGTAGATGTTGAGCTGACACATTAAAAAAGTTTAATATTTAATATGATTTTATTAATAAATCTAGTACATATGTACAGTTTTCAATTAAAGGTTCTGAGGCAAAGCTGGCCCAAAATATATATCAAAATACATTTCTCAGTAATGGATTACAGAATTTAAATTATCAGGATGCATTGCAAATATTTCCCACACAAATTTACATAATGCAAAACAATGTTTGTGGAGCTGTTGAATCAGCTGATGTTTTCTGAATAGATAGTTGTTAAGGCTGCACCTTCATATGCCTGTCAAACTCTATGTAGCAGAGGTTTCATAGCATGGCTTCTACTAAGTACAGTTCTTATGGACCTTCCAAAGGTCCAGCCACTTCAGTCTAGCCGTCCTACATCATGTATACAGAGGCTTACATGCTTTTTTAGGTTCAATGCAGAACATATTTTCAAAATTATGAAAAGGATAGATTGGTACTCACCATAAAGATGAAACACTGAGATGTAGACAGGCACAATGAAAAGTCTGTTACACACTAAGCTTTCAGCCAAAGACTTCTTCAGAAAAGAAAGGAAAACACACACACATTCACACAAGCAGGCACACTTCATGCACATATGATCACTATCTCTGGCCACTCTAGTCAGACTGAGTTGTTGGAGAGTGTGGTCATATGTGCATAGGTATGCTTGCTTGTGTGAATGTGTGCATTTGTGTGTGTTTTCCTTTCTTTTCTAAAAAAGGGTTTGACCAATAGCTTAGGGTGTAACAGTATCTTTGTTGTGTCTATCTGCAACTCAGTGTGTCATCTTTACAGTATGTAGCAATCTATCCTTTTCATAATTGTTGATATTCCAACCTCGACTTTCCCTTGTTTGATTAAGTTTATGTATTCAGTTGCTTTTTTTTCTTTCTTTCAGAAATGGGGTTCATATCTAGCAATGTAGTAAGAAAATTTAGCCTGTTATCAGCACTCTCCAGATCACTGTTATTCCCATATTTGGCTTTAAAAAATCAGTTTGGTGGAGAAGCAGCATTAATATCACTTCTATGTTTAGTTGTTTTCACATGGTCTTTAATATCACCCTTTCCTTTATGTGAAACAGAAAATTCTCTGGTACACAATGTGCAATAAACGCCTTCATTGTTACCATCATTCCACAATTTCAAAAAATTATATTCTTGTTTCAGGCTAACAATAAACACATACTTTCTTTTGCCCATTGCTAAACAATGAGACAAAAAGTGAACAGAAATAAAATTATCAAAAATGTGTAGATGAGTAACTTCAAAAAAGAAAACAACATAAAATCATTCCCTCAGTTGTGTTGCCAGATAGCTTAAAGTTGTGGCAGAACCATTAACCACACTTCCCCATCAATGTCTGTGGTTGCTCCGAGGTCAGTTGTGAGAGACTTTATGGGCAGCTTGGCCAAATTATTTTATATAATGTCATCATGAGTTCCAAGAGCCAGCAGATTGCTATATACAGTTGGCCAAGGGATGTGGTGTGGCAGACACGAGGTGGCAAACAATCAGTTGCTGAGGGGTTTTCTAGGTACCAGCTTAGCCAGAAGGGCCCCATGAGTGATGAATGCAAGCCATCATGGACTAATGACTGATCTGTTACGCTGCAGATACTATATATTCACATAAACTGTTAAAATTACGTGCAAGTGTGCAGTAGGGAACCTAAAGACACTTTTTAAATGGGCAGAAGATCCAGACTCCAATAAAATTATTGCCAAAGTTGTACAATTTTTGATTTAAGAACTGTTAGTGTTCAAATATTTTTTATTTGTAACTGTCTTAAAACTGTTTACAGACAAGTTAAGGACATGTATTTACAGACACAATAGACTTGCTCAATTAAACAACACTCAGGCACGAAACACATACGCCCTCACTGGTTCGACCCACAATTGCACACTGAGTGCACTTACAGCTGTTGCCTTGGTGTGACATCACAATGTTGCCATCTACTGGAGAACCCCCACACCTCTTTGAGACTGCACAGCTTTTTGTTAAGTAATATTCACTCTTGTCTTCATATCCATTCGTGGGTGTGTGTAGTCTTCAACCCACCCCAGTTCCATAATGATCAAAACTCAGACACACATTCATAGGACTTTTTCAGTTTATTTTGACATGTTGAATCACCTCACAAATTATGTGTCATTTCTCCTGAATCATGCTATATGTGTAAGTTAATGGAATATGAGGAAAATGTAAATATTACGATGCTGCAACATAAGGAAAGTTGTATATTGTATACAGCAGTAGGTCACCTGACTGAGACTTTAAATAATCAGTGATGTATGCTTCCACATGCACAAAAGTGGTACCACTATCTTGGAGAAGGAACTGTTATAAACAGAATTTAGTAAATTTTTTTGTAACAAATCTTACAAGCAGAGAAAAGATACATTTATGTCTCTTTTAGAAAACTTTTGTGAGAAACAAAATAAATAGGATACACAAATAGCATTACTGTCCCTTTCCATGGAATAAAATCAGCTTTTGTATTTTGTTAAACACTTCTTGCATGTTATTATAAGGCCTACTGGTATACATTTTAACCATAATAACTGACTTTAACAATGGCATTTGTTCAAATTTCCTTCAGAACCAATAAAAACATTACCAACACATTATTTGATCAAATTGTTTATGATAAATTTTAATAGTAGTTGTATTATTAATTATTAAGCTATCACAAAACTTCTGACCCAACTGTACCGCACTTTAATGGCCTGTGAATTATTTCAAACAACGGAAAATCCAGGATGGAATGTAACAATACCAGAGAAAGAAAGTTGCTACTCACCATATAGCAGAGATGCTAAGTCACGATAGGCACAATAAAAAGATTCACATAATTATAGCTTTCGGCCATTAAGGCCTTTGTCAGCAGTAGACACACATACACACACGCACACACACACTCACGTAAACGCAACTTGCACACACGTCTGCAGTCTCAAAGAGCTGAAACTACACTTGAATTACACTATGAATTATTTATCTAAAAACAAAGATGATGTGACTTACCAAACAAAAGTGCTGGCAGGTCGATAGACACACAAACAAACACAAACATACACACAAAATTCAAGCTTTCACAACCAACGGTTGCTTCATCAGGAAAGAGTGAAGGAGAGGGAAAGATGAAAAGATGTGGGTTTTAATGGAGAGTCATTCCAATCCCGGGAGTGGAAACACTTACCTTAGGGGGAAAAAATGGCAGGTATACACTCACACACACACACACATACACACATATGTCCATCCGCACATACACAGACACAAGCAGACATTTGTAAAGGCAAAGAGTTTGGGCAGAGATGTCATTCGAGGTGGAAGTACAGAGGCAAAGATGTTGTTGAAAGACAGGTGAGGTATGAGCGGCGGCAACTTGAAATTAGCGGAGGTTGACGCCTGGCGGATAACAAGAAGAGAGGATAATTGAAGGGCAAGTTCCCATCTCTGGAGTTCTGACAGGTTGTGGGAAGTATCCAGATAACCCGGACGGTGTAACACTGTTCCAAGATGTGCTGGCCATGCACCAAGGCATGTTCAGCCACAGGGTGATCCTCATTACCAACAAACACTGTCTGCCTGTGTCCATTCATGCGAATGGACAGTTTGTTGCTGGTCATTCCCACATAGAAAGCTTCACAGTGTAGGCAGGTCAGTTGGTAAATCACGTGAGTGCTTTCACACGTGGCTCTGCCTTTGATCGTGTACACCTTCCGGGTTACAGGACTGGAGTAGGTGGTGGTGGGAGGGTGCATGGTACAGGTTTTACACCAGGGGTGGTTACAAGGGTAGGAGCCAGAGGGTAGGGAAGGTGGTTTGGGGATTTCATAGGGATGAACTAAGAGGTTATGAAGGTTAGGTGAACGGCGGAAAGACACTCATAGTGGAGTGGGGAAAATTTCAGGAAGGATGGATCTCATTTCAGGGCAGGATTTGAGGAAGTCGTATCCCTGCTGGAGAGCCACATTCAGAGTCTGATCCAGTCCCGGAAAGTATCCTGTCACAAGTGGGGCACTTTTGGGGTTCTTCTGTGGGAGGTTCTGGGTTTGAGGGGATGAGGAAGTGGCTCTGGTTATTTGCTTCTGTACCAGTCGGGAGGGTAGTTGCAGGATCCGAAAGCGGTTGGTTGGTTTTGGGGGGAGGAGACCAGACAGTGAGGTCATCAGTCTCATCGGATTAGGGAAGGACGGGGAAGGAAGTCGGCCGTGCCCTTTGAAAGGAACCATCCTGGCATTTGCCTAGAGCGATTGAGGGAAATCACGGAAAACCTAAATCAGGATGGCTGGACGCAGGATTGAACCGTCGTCCTCCCGAATGCGAGTCCAGTGTCTAACCACTGCGCCACCTCGCTCGGTGCGAAAGCTGTTTTCAGGTTGTTGGTGTAATGGTTCAGGGATTCCGGACTGGAGCAGATTCGTTTGACACGAAGACCTAGGTTGTAGGGAAGGGACCGTTTGGTGTGGAATGGGTGGCTGCTGTCATAATGGAGGTACTGTTGCTTCTTGGTGGGTTTGATGTGGACGGACGTGTGAAGCTGGCCATATATATATGACTAGATCAAACAGACATACAAATAACTTCACAAGTGAAAAAAATGCTTCTTGAAATGTCCAGATAAAAGGAAAAACCCCTCAGAGGAAGCCACAACATGGTAGAACATGCCTGGATGTTGAAGCAAAACAATAATTGTGTACTTGCAAAAACGCAGATCCATCCTTAACTTCAGACAAAATTTGTTAATTATTATAAAAACTATAAGAAAATGTTAATCTAAGTTCTGAAAGAAGCAAAAAAAATGAAATTATTACTACATAAAACTGACTGAAACAAGATGAAAGCTATATGGAATGTTGTGAAAAAAAGGGGGATGGGAGGGGAGGCAGAACATGAGAATGTTAAGCTCCTGACCCCCAAAAAATAGTGAAAAACTTTAATACTTGCTTTACACAGGAAACTGGAAATCTCGTGAAGTGAATCTCACACCTTGCTTCCAATAAATCTGTGGGAAATGTTAGACACAATTACAGAACTTGAACTAAAATAGTCCTATAGTGTTGACAATATAACAGATATTGTCACAAAAAATATTTTTCCTAAATAATGAAGTCCCTTGTTCACATATAGAACTGTTCAATGACAGATGGAATCTTTTCTTGTAATCCAAAAACCTCTTCTGCAGAAATTATTTAGAAAAAAGAGCCACAGAATTTGTAACACCAAACATCTCCTGCAAACCTTTATTTAGAAAACTTCTTCCGTTGCCATATTGGTTTGGTGGTTGTGCAATGGTAATAATATTCATTAGGAAAAGTTTAAATGAGAGTAGCAAACTTGCTTTTCCAAATGAAAATGTATATTCCTTAAAGACAAGGAAAGAGCAGAATCTACACATCTAGCAAACGCGCACAACACTGAGACAAAATGGACTTCTTAATAAAGAGAAACAGTTGCATAATAAACAGCCACAGCATACGAAGTAGAAAAAGGGATAGCAAAATTCAAAGTACTGGTAGCACTCAAAAAATTTCCTTTAGGGAAGATTCTTGTACATTGTAGAGAAATTCCCTCCAACATAAAAGAAAACATGTAAACTCTAAGTAACATAGGTTTAAATAAAAATGGAACATTGTGAAACAAAATAAAAATTTAACTTCAAGAAATTGATTGATTGATTGATTGATTTCTTTATTAGTCCATGTAACAATTTACATTGTGTGGATTTCATCAGCAAAATCATATACAATACAATATACCTACAATTTATACATATAAAATTAATATTTACACACATTTTTAAGGTATCTTACATTACTTTTATATCCTTATGTAATTTTCTTATAGTACTGAACAATTCTGTATTTCATATTATAATTTTTCCTTGTGTATTACAATGCAGGCTTAATTACACTACGTGTTTTAATTCAGATCGTCCATAAGAGCATAGCATGCAGTAGCGATTCTGTTACTAAGTATTTTAATATATTCTTCCCACTTTAACTGACTGTCAACATGCATACCAAGAAATTTTGTGTAGTCTACACATTCTATAGTTTCATCGTTTAACTTAAAGTTGTTTAAGTGTGGTTTTTTGCAGACATAGAAGTTAACAACATTTGTTTTCTTTTTTTAATTTAGTGTTAGTTTATTGTTGGATGCCCAGTCACGTACACTGTTTAGTGTTTGTTCGGCTTTTTCTTTCAGTGCATCTGGTGATTTGTCGCTGATTAGAACATTTGAGTCATCTGCAAACAATATTGCTTGTCCATGTTTGATGTTCTGTGGGATGTCATCTATGTAAATGAGGAATAGTATTGGGCCAAGCACACTACCCTGTGGGACACCTATATTTACATAATTTAGGTCTGAAGTATACTTTACAATGTAGTTTGAGCAACTTGAAATATGCGAGATTTCAGTTATCTGTCTTCTATATTTTAGATATGACTGGAACCACTTTTTCACAAGTCCCCTTATTCCCAGTTCATCTAACTTATTTAACAATATGTTGTGGTCTACTGTATCAAACGCCTTAGTTAGATCAAGAAATATACCCGTTGTGTAGTTCCCTTTATCTAATGCTTCTAGAATGTGTCTTGTGATGTGTGCTGTCGCTGAATCTGTGCTTTTCCCTGATCTAAATTTAAACTGGTCAACAGACAGTAAGTTGTATTTATTTAAATAATTCATTAGCCTATCTTTCATAATAGTTTCTAATATTTTTGCAAAGCATGAGAGTAGAGAAATTGGCCTATAATTTTCAATTTTTCCTGCATCACCTTTTTTGAAGAGAGGTAGTAATTTAGCATATTTTAAATAGTCTGGAAAGGAGCCCTGCTTGAAAGATTGATTTATAATATCAACTAAAGGTGGAAGTAGGCTCTTGATACAGTCTGTAATTATGAAAATGGGGACTTCATCCAGACCAGCTGAGTTTTTGTTTTTCAGTTTGCTGACTGCTTTGCAGACTTCTTCTTGTGTTGTAGGGAATAACACCATTGAGTGTGATACACCATTATTTGGCTTTTTGACCTGAGGGGCTGTTAGAAAATTTTCCTGTAATTTTATACCTATGCTACTAAAATAATCATTTATATAATTTGCCAAATATGTAGGGTCTTTCATTAGAGTCCCTTCCTCTTTGATTTTCAAGTTTGACAGATTCATTTTCCTGGTACCAGTTTCCTGCTTTACAATCTTCCATACTGGCTTATTTTTGTTTTCAGCAGAGAGCACCAGTTTGGAGTTATGAGCTCTCTTTGCTGCAAGCAATATTTTCCTATATGTTTTCCTATATCTTTTATAAAAGAGTGAGAAAGCAGGATTAGTTTGGCTGTGTTTAATCGAGCTCAGGTACTTTAGTGTTTCAGACGATTTTTTGATGACTTTTGTGGCCCACTTGTTTTTTCCTGCTGTTGATAATGGACATAACACTTTAGGAAATGTTTTTTCAAAATTTAATTTAAACAATGTCATGAACTTCTTGAATTTTTCATTTGTATCTACATCTGAGTATACTGAGTCCCATGTCTGTCCTGCTATCTGTTTGGCAAACTCATATCTACTTTGTTTAGAAAAAATTCGTCTGTAAATATGTGTTTTCTTTGTTTCTTCTGGAGCCACTTTTATATTAATGATTTGACCTGAGTGATCAGACAATCCTAGCTCTGCAACCACCACCTCACAAGTTTCTTTGCCTAAATCTGTTAATACCTGATCAACAGCTGTCTTTGAGTATTTTGTTATTCTTGTTGCACTGTTAACCATTGGAACTAGATTGAAACTTTGAGCAAGACTTAGTAATGAGTCCCATGTAGCATCAGGATTCAGTATATCTACATTTAGGTCTCACATATGAGAATGTGGTTCTTTGGAGTGGATATCTTGTCAAGAACACGGTTAAGTTTGGAGAAAAAGATGTTGAAGTCTCCACTAGGAGATCTGTATATACATAAGATAATCAAATTCCTACACCTGTATTGGTCCCTGATTTCAACTGCTGCCAGTTCAAAATGCTGCTCTTCACTGATTGCACCTAAATCACTTCTGGTCTTATACTGATAATGTATGTTAACATTATGTAGAAATGAAATGAGAGTGTAACCTTATGCATAAAATGTAGAGGTACTGGCAGAAGCAAAGGTGTGAGAATAGGTTGTGAGTCATCCTCGGTTGGTAGAGCATTTGCTCACAAGAGGCAGAGGTCCCACATTCAACTCTTGGTCTGGTACACAGTTTTAATCTTCTAGGAAACTTCATCAACTATATTGTTAAACTGTAGGAGTACATGACAATATGTTGTCAGTAAACACCGTATTTCTTTCTGTAATTATCTCTTTGTCTGATCATGCTATTCCACATCATCATATTATTCCATGTCACCTTCATCACAATGTCATGTTGAATAATCTATAATACCACTATGTTGGCTTGCCTTATGTCACATTCTACCTCTTGTACAACAAATAATTCATAGTAATGATATGAATATCACAGAGGGAAACATTCCACGTGGGAAAAATATATCTCAAAACACAGATGATGTGACTTACCGAACGAAAGTGCTGGCAGGTCTATAGACACACAAACAAACACAAATATACACATGAAATTCAAGCTTTCGCAACAAACTGTTGCCTCATCAGGAAAGAGGGAAGGAGAGGGAAAGACGAAAGGATGTGGGTTTTAAGGGAGAGGGTAAGGAGTCATTCCAATCCCGGGAGCGGAAAGACTTACCTTATATATCTTTTAATTACTTTTTATTTTTTAATGAAAGTAATGAACATTATTAGAAAATAAAGTTTCAATAACAGTTTCATTTTTCTCATTTTGTGTTTCCCCATGCAATGTCTTTTCTCCCAGATAGTTCAGAAAACAATTTATTTTCACTACTGAAATATCTACTTAGACATGTTTGTTGAACACATCATTGAGAACAGATTATTTTCTCCTTAGAGAATGATTTTCTGATCTGTGTGATCATCAAGGTCAGTTTTCAATATGTCTGTAATAGACATCATGGGCATAGGTCTATTTGTAAAAAATATGGTTAGTGATTTTGTGACTGGCATTTCTTCTTATCTGTATGTTTTAGATTACACTTTCCACCTTCTAATACCATGTCATTCTCACAACATCCCCACAACGACCCCATTAAGTTTTATTTACATTCCCTCCGCAAACATGCCTTCGCCCTAGCCAGATTACACTCCCATATTTTATTTTCTCAGGCTTGTCTGACATTTTGCATTACCCCCAAAGGCCTCACACTTAAAGTTCCCATCTCTGGCTGTAATCCTTCTTTCCATCAGTCCCTATACCAGTTCCAAACTGAACAATCCATTGCCCTCACCCACCTAATCCTTCACCTACACATCAACTCAGCCAATGAACACACCCGTCAACTCCTATGCTTAATAAAAGTCCTCAATCTTTCCTCTCCCATATCCACACCGGCTGTTCAGAGCATCCTCCTACAGGCCAATCAAAAATAATGTGTGTCTATCGACCTGCCAGCACTTTCGTTCAGTAAGTCACATCATCTGTGATTTTAGATATGTCTTAGATTAAAGTGTGACAAGAGATACAGCAGCTCTTCTTTTCCAAAACTGATGTTTAAATCACCACATACAAAGGTGTGTTCCATTCTTTGCATTAACTTTTGAATTATGCAGTCTATATCTGTTGATAAAATATGTGTGTCACCAGTAGGGGCTCTTTAGGCAGATTATAACAATTTTTTGGACCATTCCTGCCACCTCATATATACAGCTACCATCATGTTAACCAAGTCTCTTACAAAAATAGTGACCAGTCATGCAATTTGGGATATTTATCATTTCTAGTCTCTAACAAATTATTAAAATACTGCTGCAGACATGTAAGTAAAGTCCTTTGCCACATTTTTGATGCATCACTTAAGCAAGTAATAGTTCCTGAGAGTCTTATTAAGTATGCAGTTATAAAACCACTATATAAGAAGGGAGATAAGATGGATGCTGTTAACTATCAGTCAATATCACTATTGACAAGTTTTTCAAAGGTTTTAGAGAAACTAATGCATGTCAGGATACTTGAGCATCTCAGGGATCAAAATATCCTAAGCAAAACTCAGTTTGGATTTCAGAAAGGTTTGTCATCAGAAGATGCAGTATTTGCATTTGCTGGCAAAGTCTTGGAATCTATCAACAAAAAACTGATGGTGGTTGGCTTTCTTTGTGATCTAACAAAAACGTTTGACTGTGTCAGTCACCAGATTCTTTTACAAAAAGCTGCACATCTTGGTATAACTGGTTCATCAGGGAAATGCCTTGAGTAGTACCTGTCAAACAGGAAACACAAAGTTGTAGTGGAGAGTCAAAATGGAGTCCCAGTATCTTCAGAGTGGGGTACCATCACATGTGGAGTGCCCCGTGGCCCAGTTCTGTCCCCCCCCCCCCCCCCCCCTACTTTTTATTATCTTTATAAACAATCTGCCTCTCTGTATGGAATATTGTAGATTCACCATTTTTGCTGATGACACTACACTACATATTGATAATTCAGTAGATAAACTTGAGAGAACAGCAAATAAGGTTTTAAGTGAAACAGTGAACTGGTTTAACATTAATGGCCTTTCTTTAAATCACACTAAAACAAACTACATTCAGTTCCACACAACATTCAAAGATGAAGACATATTATTAAAAATAGATGAGCAGATGATAACCAAGGTGGATACCTCAAAATACCTCAGCTTGCATATTGACAGCAAACTGAACAGGTCAAACCACATCCTGGATGTATGCAAAAGATTGAGTTTAGCAACTTATGCATTACGCATTGTTTCTTGTTATAGAAGTTTGGAAACTACGAAGTCAGCCTACTATGGTATTATCGTGCCATTATGGCATGTGGAATTATATTTTGGGGAAATCAGTCTGGCTAAAAAAATACTGTGCGCATAAAAAAGAGCCATAAGGATCATGTGTGGAGTCCATCCTAGAGCCACATGCAGGAATCTTTTTAAGAAAGTTGAAATCCTTACATCCACTGCGCAATATATATTCTCTCTGATGTGTTTACAAGGAAAGAAAAATCCATGTTTAAACTGAATGAGTACATAATCATGAGATGAAAAGAAAACATGATATCCACTATGAACAGGCAACTCTAAGTATGGTAAAGAAAGGAGTCCGTTTTACTGGCTGTAAGATTTTTAGCACCCACCCTTTCAAGAATTAAGTGTTTAGTAGAAGATGAGCTCTTGTATAAAAAATATTTAAGGCAGTTCCTTTTACAAGGATCATTTTATATGATAGAAGAGTTCCTGAACTACAGTGTTTAGCATTTCTTTTATTGTTAACTGCAAATATATACCCAAAAAATACATTAATAATCCCGACTATTCTTTATTGTAAAACACATATTTTGCAATATTTATTTTCTGTTATTATTTTGTAATATTTATTTATCTCCCAAAATTAATTTTCTGCAGTAGAACCTGAGTTACTGTTTACTGTAATATGAAATAATTTTGTTTTGTTTTTATGTGCTACCACAGATTTCAGACACATTCCATATCCTATGATATTGTCACAGCATGAATCACTGGAACAGGAAATAAATAAATAAATAAAATAAATCTACATCAAGTCTTAGTCAGGTAAACACAGCAAGGATGTATTCTTCAAGTCACTTTAAAAGAGTATTTGAAATTTACTTATGCTGTTGGTCAATGTGTGTGCATTTTGATAGAAAACCATTAAATTCCAATCTGATCCTGACCTACACAATTCACCTGTGTTGTCACTTTTCTTCAAGTTCATGACAGCCTGACTGTTTACTTGGTTGGTTCCTAGAACACTGTTAGTCAGTAGTCAGTAGTGTTACAGTAGTCACAATATACACTAGAGCAGTCAGTCACAGAGCATTTTGTGTGTTTACAGCACACATTCTGAGCTGTCTTTTTTCATAATGTTTGTGTTCACACTAGCACTTGTAAGCTGATAGCAAGGTCAGGGGGCATTTGCATAGCTTTTACTCTTTAAGCTTGAGTTCAGAAACTCAGTGCTTAAGATGGCAATTCTTCTTAAGTTTCTTCCTTAGGTGATTGTTGATTTTTGATCAGTTGTTATTAAACTCTGAGTTGTTGTTGTTGCAGATAATCTTGTTCTTAGGCTGAACATTTTGATACCAGGCTATTAAAACTCTCACATCTCTCATTTAATGGTCACCTTCTTCTTTCTGCTTTCCACTAAAAGAAAGGATTCAGACATAGACGAGGCACTATCAGCACTATTTCTCCCTCTTAATTTTCTGGTGCCTTTGAAGAAGATGATGATGATACTACAACTGCTGCTGCTACTGTTCTTAAAAATAGTTGGAATGCCATTGTTATTAGTACTAGTGTTACTGCTACTGACATTGGTATAGGTAATATTGCAGATAATGATCATGTTACTACTGTTTTGACATTGGTGGTATTGTTTTGACTGATACTGATTTTATTGCTACTAAAGCTGACAACTAATTCACAGGAAGTATTTATACTGTTAGTTTCATTTCTCATGTGAGTGGCCCAATTGTACAATTTGCATCAGTAGGTCAGAGAATGACTCTTGTCATGATAATGTGATTTTTGGTTGGTCCTTCTGGCAAGAGAGGTATATGATTAACTGTTTCATCTGTTTCCAGAAACTCAAAGAATTTTTGGCACAGCAAACAATGGAAAGTCCATCAATTTGGTATTCACCCACAACTGCACCTAAATTACCCTTGTTAACTTCCAGAATTTTCTTACCTCAAACTTTGCCTCACTATCATTCCCAAAATCCTTCAACATGGAAACCAACCTTACTTCTACAGAAAGAACTGCAACTCACCACCTAAAAACTGACATACACTGATACATGCAAGGTTCAGTTCTTCTTAGGCAAAATGAAAAGCCAGGTTTGTTCACGTGACATCCTGGAACCTCAGTCCTACTTCTAACAAGCAGGGCTGCACTGCAGCACACTTCTGTGTGCAAGTTAGACCCAAAGGTGCAAAGCAACTGAAACTGCAGGGCGAGGTTATTAGTTACTGGGACACTCTGTGATATAACAGGATGGACATTCGACCTGTAATCCGTAGTTACAGGGATTACCAAATAAGACATAACCTAAGGAAGGAAGGAAGATTGGGTATAATGTCCCTTCAACAATGAGGTAATTAGAGATGGAGCTCAAACTCACATTTTTTCAAGGATGGAGAAGAAAATCAGCCATTCCCTTTCAAAGGAACCATCCTGTCATTTGCCAGGAGTGATTTAGGATATTACGGAAATCTTAAATCTGGATGCTTGTACTCAGGTTTGAACAGTTGTCCTCCTGAATGTGAGTCCAGTGTGCTAACCACTGTGCCACCATGCTTGGGAATCATAACACAGCCAGAGTTACATTGGTCAGATAAATGCTAGGGATGCTCCCAGTGCAAAATGTGACCTGTTTTAATGATATATTAAAACCTAAAATAACACTCTCTCTGAAATAGTGCACAGCAACCCAAAAGGGGCATATTTCTGCAGGGTGGATGCTTCAGCATGTGCAGCAGTACTGGGAAAAATAAAATTGTATGGTTGTGACCCAAAATGTCTGGCACTACATTAACTGTGAATCTGTTCTGTGCAGTCTTCACCTATGAGGGAAGATTGGAAAATAATGCACAATAATTTTATTACCAAAAAGATTAATAGATAACAAAAAAAAAATCACAAATGAACTTACATCTTTTACATATTTTTCTACATGGTCACCAGCATTCTCAATATGTTTCTCCCATTGTGGTAGCACTTTCAGTATGCCTTGTTCATAGGAGTCTGTTTGGTTGGAGTATAGCCATCTGCAGACTGCTGATTTCATTTCCACATCTGTTAGAAAGCATTGCCCAGGCAGGAATTTCTTCATGGGACCAAACAGATGAAAGTCTGATGGTGCAAGGTCCATACTGCTGGAGCACCTCCACCCAAATTTCATGATTTTCTCATAAACAGGAACAGCAACAGGGGTGAACACTGTCATGAAGAAGTTTGACACTATCAGCATTAATTTTTGGTGTTTGTCATCTAGTGCACAAAGCAACTTAACCAAAGTTTTAATGTAGGCTCCAGAATTCACAGCAGTCCTATGTTCAGTGAAGTCCACCAGTAAAACATCATGAATATACCAGAACACTGTCACAATTACTTTCCTAGGAGATTGAGTGACTTTGATGTGTGTGTGTGTGTGAGTGTGTGTGTGTGTGTGTGTGTGTGTGTGTGTGTGTGTGTGTGTGTGTGTGTGTTTGTGTGTGTGCACTGGGGAAACAGCATGTTTCCACTCCATAAAGGCCTGCTTGGTTTTAGGTGTGTAGTGGTATGTCCTTGACTCATCGCCAGTGACAATTCCTTACAGAAAATCATGCCCTTCTGTCACATAATGCATTAAGTGACCAAAGGTTTTCATCATTCACTATCCATTATGGTTGTCTGTCAGGCTCTTAGGCACCCACTGAGCACTACCATTATGCAATTTCAACATGTCACAAACAAAATTGTACACTGCACTATAAGAAATGTTGAACTGCTGTGGTAAGGTTCGTAGTTGCACACACTGGTCATTCAAAATTGCTGCCTCTATGGCTCCGGCATTCTGCAGGGTTGCAGCTGTTACCGGTTGGCTGAAGCGTGGTGAATCATTGAGGTTCACGTGGCCCTCTTGTAAGGATGCAAACCACATGGAGACATTGCTATGGTCATACAATGTCCCCATACAAGCCACACATGTCCTTGTAAATTTGCTCTTTGGGCCTCAGGTATCGAACAACAGTTTGCTGCTCTTCACAAGTTGATGACAGTAAGATGTGTGCCATGTTTGTTTTGTAGTTCAAGCTTCTCTTGCCAGAACTTCACACGAAAACAAAATACCCTCTGTAGCACAAACTTCAAACTATATCATGAAATTTCAACATTTCAGCTGCAATGTAAGAGGAGAAATAAATACTTTAGGCATTCCTGCACACCCATGTAACACCCCCCCCCCCCTCCCCCACATCCCAAGTATACCAGGTACCAGTAAATTGGATAACCAATTGTACATGAGGAACAATGAGTGGTAGTAGAAATTTAAAAATTGTTATTTGTGTGGACATGAATGAGAGTGGAAGAGGTATCCTTTCTAGTATTTAAGATGTTAAAAAACACTGTAGAGCATGAAATTGGTTTCTAAAGTGACTTTGAGGTGTTAAACAAAACATGATGAGTTGCCATGGCATGACTACTGAGATGAGACATTAGTGACTCTTGTGAGCTGTTAAATGAAACATGGAGAGTTGCCATGGCATGACTACTGAGATGAGATATTAGCAGTTGTATATTGTGTTAATTATTTTACAAGGAACTAACTGTGTGTTAACTATTTGGAATGAAAGGTTTGACCCGTTAATTGTAAGTGAAGATTTTAGAACGGTTGTGAGCATATATGAACAAGGAGCCAGAGGGCTAAATCTGTAGGGTAAATTCACAGGCAATGATCCTGTCATTCATATCACCTAGTACTTCCAGGCTGAGCTGAAATGAATAGCACTGAGTCAAAAACGAAGCAGGGTAAACTGCAAGCTGAATCAATGAATGAGCCAAGAGTGCTGTGAGCTAAATGAGTGAGTGAGCCAGGCGCACAAAGAGTGGGCTACCCCTAAGTTACCTTGCAATCCAGTCTATGTGGAGTTTGGAATGGTAGAGGAGTAGTGATTATGAACTGAAGAGAGTGGTGAGTGTAAGTAAGCATCAAATGTGTCAGCAAGACAGTTTCTTGCAAGATGCATTTTCAAATCAAGAGTGGAAATCAATGGTCAGAAACTGTTTTCTGCATTAATGCAGTGTTCTGAAGAGCTGACCTTTCTTGACTTTCTATTCCTTTCCTAGCTGACAAAAGCTATTCACAACAGTAAGGTATATAAACACATATGTACACACCATCTGTAGTGTATTTTTCTATGGACTGGGAGAAATTTCATACTAGAATGGTCTATACCATAGTGCAGTGCCAACGCTATCTTTTGGTCATTACTGTAGAAAATGGCAGCTCAGCCACAGTAATTGAAGACGCCATAAGCAGCCAGGGACTCCAAGGCATCAGCATGCCATTGCAGAAACAAGGCCTTTGAAACATTGTGGGGTAAGCCAGGCTGAACACCATTATCCTGATGAAGCATCTGAATAACATGGCTTTTGAGGACAGGACAGGCAGTTTCTACACTTTAGCCACAGATGTCTTAATCCAGACGTGACTGGAAGCAGTACATCTACACGACAAATGAGTTTCTGACTGCTATAAATATCTGTCAATTGTAGTGAAGGTTTTCACAATCCATCAGCACCTATATGAGGCGAGAACTACGTCAGGTGCAAGAGCAATATGGTTAGCTTGCAGCCATCCCGAGTTTGGGCCTCTGCCACTGCCAGACCATCTTCTGGCACTGAGTCCTCCTGCTTGGACTTGACGCCTTTTTACTAGTGAGCTGCCTCTGGGCTTTTCTCAGCAGCAGCCAGCCTCCTGCCCTGCAAGGAGAGTGGCCCTCAGATTACACTGGGGTGGTACACTTGCTTGTCCTCCTATGCTGCTGCAGGTGTCCTGATACCTGCACCTCTGCTCACAGGGGCAAGTTCCACCTCTGGAGGCTGTCATCCCCTGCAAGAATTGCAGCAGACTTCCACACCACTGGCACCTACTACAAGCAAGCACACCACACATAACTGGGGCTCTTGTGGCTGACCGGGCTCCTGGCCATCAGCATTCCTTGGTGCCAGTGTCCTGGCTGGCCTGCTGGCCAGCAGTTGGCCACAACAGTGCATCGTGGGTTATCCCCACTGTGCATTTAAGGTGCAGTGGGTGCTGTGTCACAGTGTGATAGCATGAATCTCAATAAAATTTTTGACTTCCTGATACTGTTTCCATGAGCTATCAATGGCCTGCACCTTTGCCACAACCCATTGCTGCAGCCCAACCTATCAAAGTAGTGTCTCTTCACCTTGGACCACTATAGTAAGAAATAATTCAGCATGTTCTGTGGGATGCTGTTGCAGCAGACTGCCATAGGATTTTTATTCCACCCACTGATGACAATGGAGATACAGATTGTCTCGGAAGAGCTACTTCTCCTTTTTTACGAGTCACCAGTTGCTCACTCCAGTAGACTATCCATCTCTGCATCACAGATGACTGTGATTTGTTTGTCACGGTAGAGGCACCAATGCCAATTCAGCAACCAGTCATGGGATGTGAACTGTAAGCAGTTGAGAAGTGTGTGTATCAAGCATATTTCTCATTGAAAACCTCATATCACCTGAAATGTTCATTTGCAACCATTGGTTCCTTATCCCCAAACACCCACTTTATATGATCCTGTACCATTTATATGATTATGACTCTAAATGCTTGTGATATTCTGTATGTTCCATAAACTAATGTGCAGCCCATCATGGTGACAGTTCTTCCCTTACTCAAGAGCAGAATGCTGGAAGAATGACTTTCTGTATGCCTCTGTAGGTGATATATTCTCTCTTATCTTGTTCTTACTGGCCTCCTGCAAGATAAGATATATGATGAGGCCAGTCAAACCATATCTTGGGAATTTGTTCAGTAAACTACCCCAAGAATATTTCATGAAAAGACTCATATATCCTGTAAAGGTTCTTAATATCTTCTCCATAACACTCTTGTACTGATGAAGGGAAGCTAAAAATCTTGCATCATCTCTCTAAATGCCTCTGATTTCCTTCTTTAATTCAAGATGGTAATGAGCCTCAAAGACATGAGAAGTACTCCAGATTAGGCTATCTAAAGTGGTCTTGCTTGCAAGATGAAAGCAGAGCTCTCCATTTGCAGCATAGTAGACAGGATCAGTTGCAGACCTCTGGTACAGAGCTGGGTGGAGGATCTGAATCAGTGGCTCAGGTGATTCTGTGACCATGTGGGTTGCAGTTTTCAAGATGGCACCAAGTGTAAATTATGAGAATGTTGGTTCCCAGAATAAATGCAATAGAAATAACAAAAAGTGCTTAACATGTAACAAATTGATGTGTATCGTGATCATGAGTGTATTGCATGTTTTATTATTGAAAATGTTTCTGAAAGAAGTAGTAGTGTGACACAAGATTGTTAAAATGAAATTGCATATAAAGCAGGCATGTTGCTGTATGAACTGCGAGACTACAAAGACGAAATCATTGCCATGCTTTTAGAAGCGTTTCATGCCTTAAAATATAAATATGACCATCTCAAGAAACAAAACAGTGAATATAATGAAAGAAGCAATAAAATATTATTAGATACTACTGATACTAGGTCTTGGGGAAACAAATGTGGTGGCATGTATAAAAAAATGTGGGAAAATCACTAAAAGCGGTCTTGTATGAGTGAAATGTAAGTCTAAATTTCACTTTCGATGTGCAAAGATAGACTCCTCTTTGAAAGGAAATGAGAAATATACAAAAACATGGAAGTGCAATATGTGTATTGATATACTAGTTAAATCATCAAATATTCCACTAACAAACAGATTACCAGAGTCACCAAGTAATTTTGTTACACTCGATTCAGTCAGGAAAAAAATGAACGGTGTTGGCAAAGGTAAAAGCAATGAATTTAATGATAATGGTTTAAGCAAAAAGTTACTAATGGATGGGTGCAGGAAAAAGTTCTTACTGTATGCAGACAGCAACAGGAAAAGCCGTTCAGCTCCCCTTCATGAAGCTCTACATAAAGAGTATTCTGTTTATGAAAAAGTTAAACACAGAGCAACATTAAGTGCAGTAGTCAAAAACATAATAATAGAAACAAACAATTTGAATAAAGATGATCACATTGTAATTATAGGTGGCACCAATGACGTTTACAAAAATGAGAGCAAGACAGCACTCGGAACCTACCAGAAGTTGTTGCTAAAACTGTACAACACAAATGCCACATTAATAGATGTGTCAGTGTGGCATGATGTCCCTCAGTTGTTGTTCATTAACAGAGACATTGAGTGCTACAACTCTGAACTACAGAAGCTGTGTGAAAAATTTAATCATGTGCACCTAATAGATATTGGCAAAATAATGCATGAAGAACATTTCAGGCATGGACTCCACATAAGCAGAAATGGGAGGCTCAAGTTAGTGAACTAGGTAGTGGAACTGTGCAGCAAACTGCATAAAACCATGGACCCTGTCACCCTAGACTACAATCAACAGGGTTTCTTTGCACAAAAAGTAACATGAAAGTGTGGAATTAAACAACACCAGCCAGTCAAAAGCAGTAACCAACTCATCACCAGCAGCATCTCCAGCACCACCACTAATGAAAAGTGTCAGGGGTGGAAGAACCACCAACTCATACTCACAGTGACAATTTTTTTGGTCAATTTGTAAGTAATGTGTGCACAAACATAGTCTATAAGAGGGAGACTGTCAGTAAATCAAGTACCAATCCTTATGTATTGAGAGAAATTAATTTAACCCCCAAACTCTGTAACTTAAAATCTGCTATGAATGATAAATTATGTATATTTCACCAAAATATTGAGAGACTTAGAGATAAAGTGGAGCTTTTGGCTCTTAACATAAATGAAAATTACTCCCTAGCCCAAGCCCATTTATTGTGCTTCACAGAGGACCATGTAAAGTCAGCCATGCTGACACTTGTTGTATAGAGCAAATAGAGAGAAAGGTGGTGCTGCAATATGCATCAAAGTGGGTGTAGCTCATAAATCACTTAACTTAAGCATGTATAGTGAAGATTTTCAGTTTGAAGCCTGTGGATCTGAAATTTTTGTTAATAGGTCAGTTATAGTGGTGACAATATATAGAGCTCCTGCAGGGAAAATTTGTGTGTTCTTATAACAGCTGGAATCAGTTTTGTTAAAAATATTTTCAAAGGCTAAGCAGTTAATCATTCTGGGTGACTTTAATGTAAACTTCCTTACAGACAACACCAATAGGAGAGAACTATGCTGAAGTGCCAAAGAAACTGCAATAGGCATGCATATTCAAATACAGAGATATGTGAACAGGCAGAATACGACACTGCGGTCAGCAGTGCCTATATAAGACAACAAGTGTCTGGTGCAGTTGTTAGATTGGTTACTGCTGCTACAATGGCAGGTTATCAACATTTAAGTGAGTTTGATCGTGGTGCTATAGTCAGTGTGCAAGTGATGGGACACAGCATCTCCGAGGTAGCGATGTGAAGTGGGAATTTCCCCATATTACCATTACACAAGTGTACTGTGAATATCAGGAATCTAGTAAAACATCAAATCTCCTACATCGCTGCAGACGGAAAAAGATCCTGCAAGAGTGAGACCAACAGTGACTGAAGAGAATCATTAAATGTGACAGAAGTGCAACCCTTCTGGAAATTGCTGCAAATTTCAATGCTGGGCCATTCACACGTGTGAGTTATTGAACCATTCAATGAAACATCATCAATATGGGCTTTTGGAGCCAAAGGCCCACCCCTGTACCCTTCATGACTGCAGAACACAAAGCTTTATGCCTCACCTGGGCCCATCAACACCGACATTGGATGGGTGATGACTGGAAACATGTTGCCTGATTGGACAAGTCTCACTTCAAATTGTATCGAGTGGATGGACATGTATGGGTATGGAGATAACCTCATGAATCCATGGACCCTGCATGTCAGCAGCGGACTGTTCAAGGTCTTGGAGGCTCTGTAACAGTGTGGGGCATGTGCAGTTGGAGTGATATGGGACCCCTGATATGTCTGGATATGACTCTGACAAGTGATATGTACGTAAGCATTATGTCTGATGACCTGCATCCATTCATATCCATTGTGCATTCCAACAGACTTGGGCAATTCCAGCAGAACAATATGACACCCCACATGTCCAGAATTGCTACAGAGTGGCTCCAGGAACACTCTTCTGGATTTAAACACTTATATTGGCCATCAAACTCCCCAGACATTAATATTATTGAGCATATCTGGGATGCCTTGCAACGTGCTGTTCAGAAGAGATCTCCAACCTCTCATAATCTTATGAATTTATGGACAGCCCTGCAGGATTCATGATGTCAGTTCCCTCCAGGACTACTTCAGACACGAGTCACGTCCATGCCATGTCATATTGTGGCACTTGTGTGTGCCCAAGAGGGCTATACACAATATTAGGAAAGTGTACCAGTTTCTTTGGCTGTCCAGTGTAGAACGTTTGTTACAAACCTTTAATTTAACTACAGTAGCTGAATTTCCTACCCGAGTGACAGATACTAGTGTAAGCCTTATTGACAACATCTTTATTGATAAGTTTAGTAGTAGTCACAGTACTGTAAGTCAAATTCTCAGTGGTCTGAATGACAATGAAGAGCAGTTGCTCACTCTTAATAACATATGTTGGAGAATTAAATGTTAACCAGTTTTTAGGTCTTTCAGAACAATCAATGTGGACACATTAGAAAATTTCAAAAAGTTCGTGTAGCAGACTGACTGGAGCCTAGTATATAACAAAAGAAATGTTAGTATTAAATTCAACCTATTCACAGATGAATTCATGTTCCTTCTTGAAGCAGTATTTTACAATATAAAAATAAGTAAAATTCTGTTGAGCCTGCTATAAAAGTACATTATACGTATATCATATTGTAAAATGCTGAAAAATGCTCTAAAACATTACATATTAAATCTGATACAGACAAATAAAACAATAAAATAAAAACTGCCTGGAGTGCTATCAAAAGGGAGCTGGGGAAAAAAGATGATAGTGTTTCTAACATAGGAACAAGATGTAGTGGTAGTTTTAATAAAGAAACTGGTGCAGTTGCAAGTGTCCTTAATAAGGACTCTCTAACAGTTTCCGAGAAAACTGGTTGCAAGGGCTCAGTCAGTGAGGCTATGGACCTTCTGAAAGAATGTGGATTGTGCAAAATAAGTCAAATGCATATAGTCCCAATTACTGTCAGTGGGGTGAAAAGGATCATAACTAAAATGCAAACCAAAAATTCATCTGCCTTTGATAATATTTCCTCTGAGGTACTTAAACATTCTCATAATGGCATTTGTGTAATACTTTGCCATATATTTAATGAATCCCTTCAACAAGATATTGTCCCACACAGAATAAAGTATGCAGATGTGGAATCACTATTCAAGAAAGAGGATGAAACTGATGTTTCTAACAACCGCCCGATTTTCCTTTTAACAATTTTCTCCAAAGTTCTTGAGAAACTTATACATAAGAAATCATGGAGCACCTGAACATCCAGAAGGCTCTTAGCTGTTGTCAATTCGGATCCAAGCAGACTTGTCAACTGATGATGCCATATTTTCATTTACCAATAATGTTTTAGAAGCACTGAACACTAGATTAGCTTCAGTTGGTATATTTTGTGATTTAACCAAGGCATTTGGCTGTGTAAACCATGAAATCCTCCTCTCAAAAGCTGTCTGTTATGGAGTTAGTGGCACAATGGGAATGTAGCTTTGATTATATCTAACTGATAGAAAGCAGAGGGTATTGCTTAATCACTGAGATGGCAGAATAGCCTCATCTGGTTTGGGAACAGTAAGAACAGGAGTACCTCAAGGTTCTGTGCTGGGCCCCTTGCTCTTTCTTATTTTTATTAATGACCTTCCACACTGTACAAAAGCTACTACCAAATTTACTCTTTGTGCCGATGATACATCTCTTTTAGTTGAAAAACACCTGAGCGTAACACTGCAACATCCGCCAACTTTGTATTCAATGATCTCTATAAATGGTTCACCTGCAATGGTCTGTATTTAAAAATAAGACAGAACAGTACATTCATTTCCATGGGCTTCAGAAAGTGCAGGAGAACATAAATCTCATTTGTAATGATCAAGATATACATAAAGTATATTCTTCTAAATTTTTAGGCCTCCACATCAACAATAAATTACATTGGTTGTGCCATATTCTGGACTTAAGAAAAAGACTTAGCTCAGCAATTATGCTCTGTGAATTATAGCAGTGGCTGCAAATACTGGCACTGTTAAGGCTGTTTATTTCAGCTATTTTCATTCATTGTTGTCGTATGGCATAATGTTTTGAAGATAGCAACCAATGGCAAATAAAGTATTTGTCACTCAGAAAAGGGCAATCTGAATTCTAAGTGGAGTGAGTAGAAATCATTCACACAGAAATCTTTTTAAAACACACAAAATATTAACAGTGACCTCACAATATATCATATCTCACATGTCCTTTTTAATTAAGAACCTACCCATGCACAAAGCCAACAGTGCCTATCATGGCTATGACACAATATCAAAACAGGATTTGATATGGATGAAGAAAACTTGAGCCTGGTACAAAAAGGTGTACACTACTAAAGCAAAAATGTGATTAATGCACTTCCTATGGACATAAAAAAATCTTATTAGTGTAAACCCACAATTTAAAAGTAAATTAAAAGAATACCTTCTAGAACACACTTTTTACTCTCTTGATGAGTTCTTTGACATAAACATTTCTATATTGTATATCCACATTCCTCCAGAACCTCAACAACTTCTCCCCCATTTGCTTCACCTGGTCCTACTCAACCCAACAAGCCACCTTCCTAGGTGTTGACCTCCACCTCAGAGATGGCTATATCAGTACCTTTGTCCATATCAAACCTACTAATCACCAGCAATACCTCCACTTTGACAGCTGCCACCCATTCCATACCAAGAAGTCCCTTCCTTACAGCCTAGCAACCCATGGGTCGTGCATCTGCAGTGATGTGCAGTCCCTCTCAAAATATTCCGAGGGTCTCACCGACACCTTCACTGACCGTAATCATCCTTCCAACCTTGTACAAAAATAAATCTCCCTTACCTTATCTTTCCACTCTCCCACCACCTCCCAAAGTCCCACAGTCCGGCCACAGAGGAGCATTCTCTTGGTAACTCAGTACCATCTGGGACTGGAGCAACTGAATTGCATTCTCTGCCAGGGTTTCGATTACCTCTCGTTGTGCCCTGAAATGAGAAATGTCCTGCTCACTATCCTTCCCAACCCTCCTACAGTGGTAATCAGCTGTCCACTGAACCTTCACAATATACTCGTCCATCCTCACACAACCCCTGCTCCCAATCCCTTACCTCATGGCTCATACCCCTGTAATAGACCTAGTTGCAAGACTTGTCCCATACATTCTCCTACTACCACCTGCTGCAGTCCGGGCACTAACATCGCCTATCCCATCAAAGGCAAGGCTACCTGTGAAACCAGTCATGTGATTTACAAGCTAAGCTGCAACCACTGTGCTGCATTCTGTGTACGCAGGACAACCAACAAGCTGTCTGTCCACATGAATGGCCACCAATAAACTGTGGCCATAAAACAAGTCGACCACCCTGTTGCTGAACATGCTGCCAAACATGATATCCCTCACCTCAATGACTGCATCACAGCCTGTGCCGTATGGATCCTTCCCACCAACACCAGCTTTTCTGAATTGCACAGGTGGGAACGTTCCCTACATTCTCATAACCCTCCTGGTCTCAACCTTCGTTAGTCACTGTCCTCACACATCCAGCCCCCTCCCTGTTCCCATTCCAGCATTACACAGCCGTCATTTCACTGTCACAGCCAGTCTTTTAATTTCTTTTTATTTCTCTCCTTTCTGCTACTATCCCTCCCCCCTCCCCACCTTCTCTCCTGTCCTCCATCTAAACTGCAGCACTTCACTGTGCGCCACCCCCACTATACTATCCCTCCCCCTCCCCCTCCCCATCCCAGCCTCCTCCTTACCCCCACCCAGTCGCCACTCCCAACATGCACTGGTGCTGCTGCTCACAGTGTGGTTTCAGTTACCTGAGACTGCAGACGTGTGTGTAAGGCGCATTTGCGTTAGTGTGTGTGTGTGTGTGTGTGTGTGTGTGTGTGTGTGTGTGTGTGTGTCTATTGCTGACAAAGGCCTTAATGGCCGAAAGCTATAATTGTGTGAATCTTTTTGTTGTGCCTATCGCGACTCAGCATCTCCGCTATATGGTGAGTAGCAACTTTCCTTCTCTAATATTGTTTCTATATTGTAAGTCAGATATGGCACATTGGCTTGTAATATTTGCTGTTGCCACTATGTAACAGAACATGATGACCTATATCAGAATAAAAATCAGCTTCACTTCTAGAAAAGTTGAAACTTAATATGTAATAATTGTAATTTATTATTGCATTGTTTTATACCTCTGTTTTACTTTAGAAGTACCTAAGCTCGTAATTGTTAACATACTTTGTTCCTTTACACATAATGCAATTTGTATCTATTAGCATCTATAAGCAGGCTACTATTCTGATGTATAATTAATTATGACTCATTCCACATCCATACAATTCTCTTGTATGACAGATCTACAGAACATGAATAAATAAATAAATAAAATTTCTCAACTTACAGCATACTGTGGTGGGGTTCGGGTTCTGCTAAATAGGTCAGGAGACCATTACACACAGAGGGCGGCTACACAGGTAGTGGGGCCATGTGATGTGGGTTAGGCAGTTTTTTAGCTTGCAAGGTCTTGGAGAAACACAAAAGGGCTTCCATCTTAAAGGGTGCAGGTCGAACACAGGAAGAACATAGATGTAGGAACCACCAGTACAACAGTTGTAAATTGTCGTAGCTGTGTTGGGAAAGCACCAGAGCTCCAAGTGATAATAGAAAGCACTGATGCTCAAATTGTTATGGGCACTGAAAGCTGGCAGCAAGTTCAGCCATAATTTTTGTAAAGGACCTAATGGTGCTCAGAATGGATAGTCTAAATACTGTTAGCGGTGGTGTGTTTGTAACTGTTGGAAGTAATTTATCTTGTAGAAAAATTGTAGTAGGTAGTTCCTATGGGTTAGTATGGGTAGAGGTCATTCTTGGAACCCAGAACAAAATAATTAATGGATCCTTGTACTGACCTCACAAATCATACGATACAATTGCTGAAAGGTTCAAATTAACCTTGAGTCTAATTGCAAACATGTGTCTGACTCATACAGTTATAGCTGGTGGAGACTTCAATTTACCCTCAATACATTGGTGAAAATACATGTTTAAATGTGGAGGTATGCATAAAACATCATCCGAAATTGTACTAAATGTATTCTCTGAAAATTATTACAAGTAGTTGGTTCATGAACCCACGGGAACAGTAACCAATTGTGAAGACACACTTGACCTCTTACCAGCAAATAATCCTGTGCTATGAATGAGCACCAAAATGTATACAGAGATTAGTGAACACAGAGTTTTTGTGTTGTAAGGAGACTGAATACTGCAACTCGCAAATCCACCAAAAATAAACGAAAAATACAAGGGGTGTTTGAAAAGTCTGTGCAAAAATAAAAACTACTTACGAGTTTGGGGTAAACCTTTTTTATTTTTAGACATAGCCTCCTTTTAGACTTATACACTTTGTCCAATGCTGTTCTAATTTGTTGATCCCTTCCAAATAATAGGAATTGTCCAAGTCTGCAAAATAGGCTTTAGTTGCTGCAATCACCTCCTCGTTTGAATAAAGTCTTTGTCCCGCCAGCCATTTCTTCAAATTGGGGAACAAATAGAAGTCTGGAGAATAGGAGGGATGTGAAATGAGTTGGAATCCTATTTCCATTAATTTTTACGACCACAACCACTGAGGTGTGTGCTGGTGCATTGTCTTGATGGAAAAGGACACTTTTGCAGTCCAATCACCGGTGTTTTTCTTGCAGCTCTGTTTTCAAACAGTCCAATAATGATGAATAATATTCACCTGTAATAACTTTACCCTTTTCCAGGTAGTCAATGAGGATTATCCCTTGTGAATCCCAACAGACAGTCGCCATAACCTTTCCGGCCGAAGCAATGGTCTTTGCCTTTTTTGGTGCAGATTCTCCCTTGGTAACCCATTGTTTAGATTGTTGTTTGGTCTCAGGAGTATAGTAAAATATCCATGTTTCATCCACAGTGATGAAATAATGCTTAAAGTCCTGCAGATTCTTTCTGAACAGCTGCAAACCATCCTTGCAACACTTCACACGATTCCGTTTTTGGTCAAGTGTGAACAATCGTGGAATCCATCTTGCGGATAGCTTTCTCATGTCCAAATGTTTATGCAAAATATTATGTACCTGTTCAGTCGAGATGCCCACAGCACTAGCAATCTCATGCACCTTAACTCTTCTGTCATCCATCACCATATCATGGATTTTATCAATTATTTCTGGAGTCGTAACCTCCACAGGGTGGCCAGAACGTTCAGCATCACTTGTGCCCATATCACCATTCTGAAAATTTTGAAACCATTTTTAAGCTGTTCTAATCGAAGCTGCAGAGTCACTGTAATGTTTATCAAGCTTCTCTTCAGTCTCCTGAAGCATTTTACCTTTCATAAAGTAATGTTTAATCACCACATGAAATTCTTTTTCATCCATTTTTTGACAATAACTCAACTTCTTTGATTCACACGAATGCCAAACACAAAGAAATAGACCAATATGGCTGAAACTTGGTGTGCATTGTTTCCAAAGATGCTACTAACTAAACATGACCTCAATACATGCCGGTGGTGCCATCTCTCGAACTCTGCACGGACTTTTCAAACGCCCCTGTATATCTACTCAAGAAAGCAGATAAAAATTTGCTTGATGCCTTCCTGGGAGACAATCTCCACTCCCTTCAAATTAACAATGTAAGTGTACATCATATGTGGCTTGAATCCAAGGAAATAGTATCAACAGCAATTGAGAGATTTATACTAAATAAATTAACAAGTGACAGAGCTGATCCTCTGTGGTGCACAAAACAGGTCAGAACACTCTTGCAGAAACAATGCTAAAAGCATGCCAAATTTAGATGATCACAAAATCCCCAAGACTGGCGATCTTGTACAAAAACTCCAAGTTTAGCACAGACTTCAATGCAAGATGCTTATAACAGTTTCCACAATGAAACTTTATCTCAAAACCTGTCCAAAAATAGAAAGAGATTCTAGTCATATGTAAAGTAGGCCAGTGGCAAGACACAGTCAGCACCTTCTCTGCACAATAGCAATGGAAACACTTATGATGACAGTGCTTCTAAAGCAAGTTACTAAACACAGCTTCCAGAATTCCTTCATCAAAGAAGAAGAAGTAAATATTCCAGAATTCTAATCAAGAACAGCTATCAACATGAGTAAATTAGAAATAGATATCCTCTGAGTAATCAAGGAGCTTAAATCATGTAGTAGAAGCAAGTATTCCTGCCAAGACTCTATGCCATTTAGATTCCTTTCAGAGTCTGCTGATGCAATAGCTCCATATGTAACAATCACATACAACTGCTCACTCAATGAAACTTCTGTATGATAAGACTGGAACATTCCACAGGTCACACCAATACATATCTTTATTTGCATATATGTTATAAGAGTATGGGTCACGCAGGATATGGTGGCCCGTGCGCAGTGACCAGTTTTTTTCCAAAGAGCTGGGCGAGTTGATTGATTTGTTCAGAAGGCAACACTGACAAGCGTTATGCAAAACTTCTTTATCTACCATGTTATTCCACTAACTACAGACTTTTCCCATGAAAGAATGTAATTTTTTAGGGCCATCAATAGCTGGTGAAACAAGAAAAGCTATAGGTTTTGGAACAACATAAGTAAAGTCATTTTATGTTTATTTTGTACTGAGGATGTGCTTTTTCATAAGATGCAGACCTTACTTTTCCTCACTTAATAAACCATTTTTTCAAAATTCTCTTGCTATTGCATCTGCACAACCTGTTATTGAAGTGAGACTGTGTAAACTCCACTGAGTTTTGGCAAAAAAGCAAATTTTAATATGTCAACAAGGGAAATGTATAGTTTTTACTCAAAATTCCCCACTCATGACTCTCCTCTGAAAGTTACATATGGTTACCAAACCAGGTGAAAATAAATTGCTGCATTTCTGGTGGAATTCTTTTTAGAAACTAACCAAGGAAGATGTGACAGATATTTTTGAATTGTCACCATGCAAGTGTGGGCATGGAGGGGAACCCACTTCATATTTCCCAAAAATGTGAGTATAGGCCTCAGTTTAGAATGGCACTTCCTCTCCAGTGCTCTGAGTGACCCCCCACCCCACTGCTGCACACTTTCCCAGATGACTGCACATCTAGCAGCCATGACATTTTGTGCACATTGCACTAGGTTCATTTAAGCAGCTGCCAGACATCTTGACGTGCATGCACACAGCTGAAATGGCATATAAGCAGTACCTTTTCCTGGTTCTGGCTACTTGGAGTGTGGCTGTTAGGTGTATAAGCAGTGAGAGCAAGCAACTAGAATCTACATGGAAAAATGTTTCTGGTAGTGCTAAGCTGCCACCTTTGAATATGCGCATAACTATCTGAGTTAGAGTGGGGGTATACATCAAATGACTCGTGTTTTGTTTATAGTGCATTTTTCAACCGTTTAGAAGCATTGCAGTTCCTACATTCAGCTATTTCATTTTTAACAGTAAAGTAGGCATATCAGATGTTTATCCACCACTGTGCTTGGGAACCTAACCAGAAATGGGATGAAAAGCATCTAAGCAGTGCAAAGACCAAACACGGATTTCTACGTCATCGTAGCTGCACCGCATGTGCACTAAAGCCTGTTTTTTATCACATGAAAGTAGTGGTGTGTCACCTGCTTAAATATACCTACTGTGGCTATGCACCTTCATGTCAGTGGTTGGATCCCCTCAATTCGAAGTCAATGGAATACACTGCCTGGGCTACCCTCAGGGTGCAATCTATGGTTTTGAAGCGCCTCTTGCTGTAGCCTTCCATCTACATGCCTGCCTGCCTGCCTGCCAGCCAGCCAGCCATTGTTGTCTACCCGCCATCGCCACCACTTGGTGCTCACTGCTGCCTGTCTGTCAGCCTCCGCCACCCTGGGCTTGCCGCCACTGTCTGGGGCTCGCCACCACCACCGCCGCCGCTGCCTCCCGGTGTTCATTGCCGCCTCCCAGTACCTGCCAGTGCCGCCACCGGCCCCCGTTTTAGTTCCTTTTGCACTTCGGCGACTCCTGTTGGCAGTCGACACTGCCTTCAATCATGCACACCCCCACTACCACCATCATCTACACCTCTCCTTCCCCTGCCCCCACTGTAACCTCATGGAGTGATTCCTCTGGGCTTAACCTGTCTCATCCAGCTCCCATACTCACAGTCTCCTCCCCTTCTATCTCCTCCTCATCCCTGTATCCCCAAATATATATTGCCCATACTCCTTCCCCTGGTCCTGCCCCTGCTCCTTCACCCCCGCCCATTGCTGTCGCCCATTGAGACCACTTCCCCCCCTCCCAATCCGCACCGCTACAACTACTCCTGCTTCCCCTGCCTGAGTAACTGCCTGCCACGCCACAGTCACCACCACAGAGCGCCCCAACCCCATACCCAGTGCCGCCACCTCACAAGAGGGGTCTGCCAACCACCACCTCCCCATCCATCCACTTCCTCATCCTTGCTACCAGGCCACACCAACTATAAAACCTCCCAAGTGCCCAAGTGGCGACCTCACCTCCACTCCCTCCACCAAAAAACCACTGCCTGGCCCGCTTCCCTCTGATACCACCCTTCCTCCCGCCACCCCAGCTCCCATCTTGTATACCTTCATGCTTGGCAACCCTGATCTGAAATTCCTAGATGCATGCACCCTCTTCCTTGAAATCTAAAAATCTAAAAATACATCCCCAGTGCACCCATTACTTATCCCTCGCAGAGACTCTGTTGTCATCAAGTCTTCCTCTCCCTCTTTCCATACTGATCTCCTCCAGCACCTTCCCCGCATCACCTTTGGCCCCCATGCATCCCTGACCCCTTTCCTTACATCCTCCTCTCCCCATCAACCCCAACCCCCTTGTTGTCCGCCAACCCTCACTGCCATGATCACAAAACTCCACCCTGTGATCACGGAGGTGGAGGTGTTGGCAGAACTGAATGCCCATCCTGCCATGATCATACCTTCCTCATGCATACCTTTACCGAGTCTGCCTCCTCCATCAATCACCTCCTCACACAGGGAACCCTGATTTTCAACTGCCACCACCCCGTTGACCCATCCTGTTCCTCTCCTCAATCCTACTGCTGCCAGCACTGTCTCCTGTACAACAACCACCTCACCAAAAACTGCAAGAACCACCTGCCCCCATTACAAAGCCTCCCACTTCCTTAAACAGTATCCTAACCTTGCCTCTCCCCCTTCCTGGGAAACACCTGCAATGAACCCCACCCCACCTACTCCTCCAAATGAAAAGCAAAACCCCCTCCTGCCATCACTGAGCTCACTGTCCCCATTCATCCCATCGACCAGCCCGTCCACCCTAACAATTCCCTCCACCCTCCCCCTATGACAGAAAACATCATCCAGTTCCTAACCATCATCCTGCTGAACATCCACCCCTTCCAGTGCCCCACACCCTCCAGCAGATTTCCCTTGCCTCCCACTCTGTTTTCCATTTAAATACCTATGCCACCTACTCCCACAACCAGTCGCACTTTACCTTCACACACCTAGACACCCTCACTTAAGCCCTTCTCTCCTCACCCCACTTCCTTCCCCCCTCCCACCTCCTGGCGCATCAACAATATTGTCTCCTCTACCTCAACATTCACTCTCTCCCTGCCAACAAATACCTCATCGTGCATACTCTAGCCCAGCACCAGGTTGACTCCTTCATCCTCCATCCTCACCATGTTGTCCGCACCTCTCCCTATCTCCTTCACTGCACCAACAATCCCCTTCCCCTTGCCCGAGGTGGGGTCGCCATTGGCCACACCAAGCATCTCCCTGTCCGGCCACAACCCCTACTCAATGATCCAACTGAACGCCTTCTCCTCAGCATCCTTTTTCCCTCCCTCACCATCACCTGTGCCACTATCTATATCCATCCCACAGCTCCTCTCCCCTGTGACTATATTTCCCATGTTAACCATACCTTCTCCACCTATGTGATTGCCGCTCACCTTAACATCCACAGCCATGACCCTGCCACCCTTTGGCAGTGATATCAGTTCCTTGCCACCCTCCATGGTGACCTTGTTCCCCTCCCACAACACACCTGTCCTGAAAGTAACTCCATCCCAGATGTTATCTTCGCTTCCTCTGACCTCCTTGGTCATAACATCGTAGACATCCTCTTTCCCATTAATAGTGACAACCTCCCTGTCCTTCTCACCATCTCCTCTGCCTGTGGCCCTCCTGCAGCCCCCCGCCCAGCTGTCTCCCGAAGGTCTGTCCACGACTACTGCTGCACTGACTGGGATGCCTACTGGGAATCCATTGCCTCACAGGTCAAAAGCCACCCACTCACCTTTCACCGTCCCACTAACATCACCCATGCCTCTTCCTTCCTTCAGAAGACCATCACTAATGCTGTGGAGGCCCATGTCCCTACCAAACTCATCCACCCTCACTGCCCTATACTTCCCCCACAGGCTCCTCCTTCTTCGTGAATCCTCCAGGCTCTACCACTCCCTTCTCCGCACCTGTGGCCAGGGTACACTCATCCACCATCAGCAATTACAACAACACGTCCAAAACCTCCTTACAGCAAAGAAACACCAGGACTGGCATCAGACATGCACATGCCTCAACTCCACCCTCCCTGTCAACTCCTCCAAGTACTGGTCAGCCTTCCATCACCTTACTGGTAGCCATCCCACCCCACATCACCCTATTCTCTAAGACATTTGCCCCTTCCCTGAAAAACTCTGTAAGGCTAATCATTTTGCTTCCCACCTCTCTGAGGTCTTATCCATTCCTGATGATCCCCATTTTGATTACTCCCTCTTCCCCACTCTCCTTGACCACACTGATACCTCTGTCCCACTGCTTGCCCCTAGTTTCCAGTACTTGGATCAGTTACCCCCTCGGACATCAATACTCCCATCACCGCACACGATAGATATCACACTTGCCCTCCGCTCCAAATGCAACACTGCCCCTGGTCATGATGGCATCACCTACCGCTACCTCAAGGAATGCCCCCCCCCCCCTCCCCCAATCCTTCCTGGCTGTCCTTGCTACCCTGTACAATGTCCTCATCTCCACTGGCTTCTACCCCAACCTGTGGAAGACTTCCCATGTCCTGCCATTCCCTAAACCCAACAAACCCCCTTTGATACCTCTTCCTATCATCCCATCTGCCTCACCTCCATGTTCAGTAAGGTCTTCGAGACCATCCTCTCCTGCCGTATTCACCACCACCTTAACCAGCATCATCTCCTTCTTGCTCCTTAACCTTAGCAATCTTCTTTCCCTCCAACTTAACGCCATCGCTCCACTATCTTTGTTTCCTTTGACCTCCAGAACACCTATGACCGTGTCTGGCATCCCACGCTCCTCTTCAAATTCCAGACCTATGCTCTCCCTATCAGTTTCATCCATCTTGCTGCTTTCTTCCTCTCCCATCATCCCTCCTAGGTCACCATCCACAATTCCAACTCCCGTATCTTCTATCCCTCTGCCTGCAAGCACCAGGGGTCCGTCCTTTCCCCTCTCCTCTATCTCCTACACAGTACTGATATGCTCAAAGTTCCCCTGCCTGTTCATCTCATCCAATTTGCTGATGACACCGCCTTCCTAGCCCTTTATCCTATCCTTCAATGGTCCCAACGTACCCTGCAAACCCACCTTGACCAGTTCACCACTTGGTGCAATCAGTGGTTCCTGCATATCAACCTCTCCAAGACCCTTGCGATCATCATAGGCTGCACCACCTGCTCCTCCCATATCCATGATTTCTACCTAACCATTTGTGGCTGTCCTGTCCACCCCACTCCTACCATCAAATACCTTGTCCTCACCCTCGACCACCACCTCAAGTGAACTCCCCATCTCCTAACAATCCAACACAAAGCCCACAACAGACTCCACCTCCTGAAACTCTTGTCTGGCCGGACATGAGGAACTGCATACTTCCACCATCCTTCACACCTACAAATCCTTGATCTGCAGCATCCTTTGTTATGCCAGCATCTCTTGGATTTCTGCCCTTCCAGGTTCTATAAAGCCCTCCAAATCCTAGAACGTCACGCACTCTGCCTCGCCTTCTGTATCCGCCTTCTGTCCCCCACGCGCGTCCTCTACGACCTCATCCCCTTCCCCCACCTTCTCCTTTTCCTTGAACACATCTGCACTCTGTATATTGTCCGCCGACTCAATTCCCCCCCCCCCCCCTACTCTCTGTTGTCCCTCTTCCTCTCCACCCCAGCCCGTAGCTGCACCTTTACTGTTGTGTCCCACCCTCTCTCTATCTTCACACCCTCCACCTCCTTTGCCAATGCAGCTTCCAGCACCTACCCCTCCCAGATGCTGAGCTTCACCTTGACATCTACACCTCCTACCAACTCTAACCCCACCTTCCTCCTCCCTCCTCCTCAGGCCTCCCCTTCCTCCCTTTCCCTTCCACTGAGTGGCTTTACCCCTCCTGCACCCTTTCCCTCTCCAGTCCTCCCCTTCTGTGTCTCTGCACTCCCTTCTCCTTTGTCTTCCCTCTTCATCTCCTGTCTTGCCCATCTCCTGCCTCTTGATGTGCCCCCTGTCCCAGCCCTTTTTCCTCTTCCTCCCCCCTCCCTCCCATCCCTCCCCCCCCCCTCTTTTTCTCTCCTCTCCCACCTCCAGTCCCTCGGCAGGTCCCTACCAGCAGTTTTTATTCTTTTTGAGTGTTCCGTCATTTCCAGTGGTTTTGTTTTTAAGTGTCTCGCTCTGTGTGATTTTTGTACTGTGGCCGACTTTTAACTTGTGTTTGACCCTTGTCATATTAAGTGTGCAACTAATTGCCAGCTGTGTTCTTTTAACTTTATGTTGACTTTTTAACTGTCCTCCCCTGTGCATGTCCCCACATTAGTGTATATTTTAACCCGCATCATCTCCGTTTGCTGTGTTTTTTATGTCCCCTTTTCATGACCCCATTTTTTGGAAGCATTCCCCTTTCATGTATGTTGTACAATCGTTTGGCTGAGGAGTGTTGGGCTGTGCTGCTGCCAGCCCCATGGGCAGGGGAATGAAATTACAATAAAGGAAAAAAAAACTACGCACCTTTCAGAGATAAACTTTGGCTGAAACATCTGCGTGAGGCCATACTGGATTTTGTTAATCTCGTATTTGGTGTGTATTTATTATAACCATATTATGACTTGCCACACTATAAATAGATGCTGGTCCAGAACACTAGTACAGTGAGAATCTCCCAAAAAAGTACAATTATTGATATTAAATATCAGATAATGAGTTATTGGCATCTAAAGGTTTCACAAGTTGTATGAAACAGGACAAGGCATAAATTGCAGTTGATGACTGTGTTGCAGTGGGTAATATCTGTAGAAGTTGATAATGTGGTTGAATTGCAACTTGATTGTTTTGGTTCGAGTCCTGCCACCATTTGCAAAAAATTTATTATTATTATTGTTATTATTATTCATGTAATGGGCCAATAGGACCACACAGGGAACAATCAATGTTGCTTTTGATGTTTGGCCTTCCTTTGTGTCCAAATTTGTTTCATTCTATCAGAATGAAGTCTTCTTTTTTTTTCACAGTGTTCCAGTCCGATTGTAATTTCCCTGTGACCAACTTCCCAGTCAAATGCCTTTTGTCTGAATGTCTTTCTATCTGTAACATCTGCCTGAGTTATACCGGCTACTTTAAGATCCTCCTTATTCACAGTGATCCATTCAGTTGACTCAGTTTTGTCTTTATTTCTGTTTTTGTATAATTCTACTATGTGTTTTGTCAACCTAGTTGGTGCCATTCTTTTAATGTGTCTTCATTATCTCATGTCACCATGTCTGCAAAAAAAATTATTATTCACCTTCATGGTTCTGAGAGGTTCTGGGACTTGTCATTGTCAATAATTTACAAAGTAAGCTTGAAACATGGAGCTGCGAATGAATATTCAAAACACATTGATTATCTGGTAAAAGCAAAGTATAACTCATCATCAGAACAAAACAACATAAAAAAGACTCACTCTGTGAGAAAGAATTAAAAGGTGACTTCGTCCCACTGTCAGCCACCTGTAATGCATGTTAGAAAATTTACAAGGAAATTATTTTAGAAGACTTCTTTTCCAAACAGAAACCTCTTTAGTTCAAATGGCTCTGAGCACTATGGGACTTAACATCTGTGGTCATCAGTCCCCTAGAACTTAGAACTACTTAAACCTAACTAACCTAAGGACATCACACACATCCAAGCCCGAGGCAGGATTCGAACCTGCGATCATAGCGGTCACGCGGTTCCAGACTGAAGCGCCCAGAACTGCACGGCCAAACCGGCCGGCCCTCTTTAGTTAAGCCCATACACAGATGAAATATATCCTGGTGTTTGTGCAGGTGTATTTCTGCTGGTGTTTCAGTTATGTTCAAGAGCAAAGGGAGAAGTTTACTTTCCTGGCAGTAAACTGTAATTTTTCGCGCAAATCAGAACATACTTCACACAACTATGTAGTGTTAGGGTTTCTTGAGTACTTTTCATACTGTATACCATTAGGTAAATAATGAGTATAAAGAGGGCAGGTAGTCACTTTCAAAGAAAGAAAAGACAGTAATAATTTCCAGATTTGCAATGAATGAACTAGCTGAACATATAAACAGTTTCTGCTTTAATTCGTCTGCTAGAACGGCTGCTGCACACATGAGTGATGAAATGAACCTGTTAAACTTAGGCTACACTGTAAAGCAATCAAATCTAAAGGCTGTAAACTCAACTAAATACTGAGGAATTGCACTTAGGAACAAAATTAATCAGGAAGAACACAGAAAATGTTCTGGGGAAGGTGAGCCAAAGAATGTGTTTTATTGTCAGAACACTTCAAAAATGCATCAGATCTACTAAAGAGGCTGCCTACATTATGATTGTCTGTTCTCTTTTGGAATACTGCTGTGGGATATGGCATCCTTATCAGATAGTGTTAATGGAGTACACTTAAAAGTTCAAAGAAGGGCAGCATGTTTTGTATCATCAAGAAATAGGGGAGAGAGTGTTAAAGACATGATACAGTATTTGAGGTGGACATCATTAAAACAAAGGTGTTTCTCATTGTGGTGTGATCTTCTCATGAAATTTCAATCACCAGCTTTCTCCTCTGAACTTGGAAATATTTTGTTTTTGCTGACCTATATAGGAAGAAATGATCATCATAATACAGTAAGGTAAATCAAATCTTGCACTGAAAGATACAGGTGTTTGTTTTCTTCTCATGCTGTTTGAGAATGGAATAATGGAGAGGTACTGTGAAGGTGGTTCAATGAACCCTCTGCCAGGCGCTTATGTGTGATTTGCAGAGCAGCCACGTCATTGCTGATGTATGTAACACTGTGTAGTCACATATGTAGCTGCAATAAACCTTTCAAGAATTTTGGCAAAAAATACAGTTCATTCATTCACTGGCCTTACAGCTGATTTGGTGTGTTCATCCCACTCCATATATCAAGAGTGCTATCCACTATACGAGTGTTATTTTACAGTGTGGTACATATTTACATTCCAAGACTTGATGATAGCATCCCATTTCCTTCTACAGGAAGAGCATATGACAATTCTACACTTTTTTGAAGAGGATTTCCATCTTCGCTTGACATGAAACTAATGACACCTGAAGCAGGTGATCGTTTTTGGTCTTTAAAGAGTACACCCAGGATCTGAGCTAGAGAGAGGGGGACTCATATTAATTTTGCAGTGAGTGGTAAAATAGGACAAACGATTCTGGATACAGTTGTTACTATAGGTCAATCCATGAATGATAGTGGTTCGCACATGTCGAGGCATAGATGAGGATTTCATTGTTGACTGTTCCATGTGACAGTTGCAGTACATGTTTTACATTTCAAGAAAGCATATATCCTGCAAACTTATGTCTCTCCCTTGCTTATGTGGAATTTATTACTCACCACCACCATCAGTGATGACAACTTGCAACAAATGCAATAAAAATTTGCTAAACAGTTCATTACAGTCAAGTTTATTGCTCACATTAGCTACAGCATTCTGGGCAGAGCTCACAGAACACAACTGAATGCTCATTGGATATTGGATAATGCATGATGTAGGTGTGCAAAATAAGCCTAAGCTCGACCACTATCGTTCGTGACTCCAACTATATTCAGCACACATTATATGTTCTGGATTTCTTCAAACTGATATTGAATTGATGGGGATGGCTGTGTAGTGGGGCAGAAGCGATTTCAGTTTGTGTGTGGGGGAGGCAAGTACCCCCTCTCCCCAACTCACCCCCATGCTGTGTAGAGTGCACACAAAATAATTGCGCAGATGGCATGGAAGGGGAGGGAACAATGGTAGTTTGTAAAGAATTGTATTAACAGATTGTACCAGTGAAACCAATAACTCGAGAAGTCAGTACTCTCTGAACAGAGTCATGAATAATAAAATCAGGGGATAAACAACTGAGCAGGCTCAGACATGGTAATTGGATGTCTCTGTAGGCCTCCTGGCTTAGCAACTGTTGTGGCTGAGCACCTGAAGGATAATTTGGAAAATATTTCGAGTAGATTTCCCCACCATGTTATAGTTCTGGGTGGAGATTTTAATTTGCCGGATATAGACTGGGAGACTCAAACGTTCATAATGGGTGCCGGGGAGAAAGAATCCAGTGAAATTTTTTTAAGTGCTTTATCTCAAAACTACCTTGAGCAGTTAAACAGAGAACCGACTTGTGGCAATAACATATTAGACCTTCTGGTGACAAACAGACCCGAACTATTTGAAACAGTTAATGCAGAACAGGGAATCAGCGATCATAAAGCGGTTACTGCAGCGATGATTTCAGCCGTAAATAGAAATATTAAAAAAGGTAGGAAAATTTTTCTGTTTAGCAAAAGTGACAAAAAGCAGATTACAGAGTACCTGATGGCTCAACACAAAAGTTTTGTCTCAAGTACAGATAGTGTTGAGGATCAGTGGACAAAGTTCAAAACCATCGTACAATATGTGTTAGATGAGTATGTGCCAAGCAAGATTGTAAGAGATGGAAAAGAGCCACTGTGGTACAACAACCGAGTTAGAAAACTATTGTGGAAGCAAAGGGAACTTCACAGCAAACATAAACATAGCCAAAGCCTTGCAGACAAACAAAAATTACGTGAAGCAAAATGTAGTGTGAGGAGGGCTATGCGAGAGGCGTTCAATGAATTCGAAAGTAAAGTTCTATGTACTGACTTGGCAGAAAATCCTAAGAAATTTTGGTCTTATGTCAAAGCAGTAGGTGGATCAAAACAAAATGTCCAGACACTCTGTGACCAAAATGGTACTGAAACAGAGGATGACAGAATAAAGGCCGAAATACTAAATATCTTTTTCCAAAGCTGTTTCACAGAGGAAGACTGCACTGTAGTTCCTTCTCTAGATTGTCGCACAGATGACAAAATGGTAGATATCGAAATAGACGACAGAGGGATAGAGAAACAATTAAAATCGCTCCAAAGAGGAAAGGCCGCTGGACCTGATGGGATACCAGTTCGATTTTACACAGAGTACGCGAAGGAACTTGCCCCCCTTCTTGCAGCGGTGTCCCGTAGGTCTCTAGAAGAGCGTAGCGTTCCAAAGGATTGGAAAAGGGCACAGGTAATACCCGTTTTCAAGAAGGGACGTCGAACAGATGTGGAAAACTATGGACCTGTATCTCTAACGTCAATCGGTTGTAGAATTTTGGAACACGTATTATGTTCGAGTATAATGACTTTTCTGGAGACTAGAAATCTACTCTGTAGGAATCAGCAGGGGTTTTGAAGAAGACGGTCGTGTGAAACCCAGCTCGCGCTATTCGCCCATGAGACTCAGAGGGCCATAGAGACGGGTTCACAGGTAGATGCCGTGTTTCTTGACTTCCGCAAGGCGTTCGATACAGTTCCCCACAGTAATTTAATGAACAAAGTAAGAGCATATGGACTATCAGACCAATTGTGTGATTGGATTGAAGAGTTCCTAGATAACAGAACGCACCATGTCATTCTCAATCGAGAGAAGTCTTCCAAAGTAAGAGTGATTTCAGGTGTGCCGCAGGTGAGTGTCATAGGACCGTTGCTATTCACAATATACATAAATGACCTTGTGGATGACATCAGAAGTTCACTGAGGCTTTTTGCAGATGATGCTGTGGTGTATCAAGAGGTTGTAACAATGGAAAATTGCACTGAAATGCAGGAGGATCTGCAGCAAATTGATGCATGGAGCAGGGAATGGCAATTGAATCTCAATGTAGACAAATGTAATGTGCTGCGAATACATAGAAAGATAGATCCCTTATCATTTAGCTACAAAATAGCAGGTCAGCAACTGGAAGCAGTTAATTCCATAAATTATCTGGGAGTACGCATTAGGAGTGATTTAAAATGGAATGATCATATGAAGTTGATCGTCGGTAAAGCAGATGCCAGACTGAGATTCATTGGAAGAATCCTAAGGAAATGCATGCCGAAAACAAAGGAAGTAGGTTACAGTATGCTTGTTTACCCACTGCTTGAATACTGCTCAGCAGTGTGGAATCCATACCAGATAGGGTTGATAGAAGAGATAGAGAAGATCCAACGGAGAGCGGCGCGCTTCGTTACAGGATCATTTAGTAATCGCGAAAGCATTACGGAGATGACAGATAAACTCCAGTGGAAGACTCTGCAGGAGAGACGCTCAGTACTTGGTACGGGCTTTTGTTAAAGTTTCGAGAACATACCTTCACTGAAGAGTCAAGCAGTATATTGCTCCCTCCTATGTATATCTCGCAAAAAGACCATGAGGAAAAAATCAGAGATATTAGAGCCCACACAGAAGGATACCGACAATCCTTCTTTCCACGAACAATACGAGACTGGAATAGAAGGGAGAACCGATAGAGGTACTCAAGGTACCCTCCGCCACACACCGTCAGGTGGCTTGCGGAGTATGGATGTAGATGTAGATGTAGATGTAGATTGCTGCCTCTACTGAACAAGGTGCCCAGCTCAGCAGGTCATAGCAGCTGGTGGCTGCAGCAGCTGACGTGGTCTGCTGCCCCATCGGAAAGTATAGTGAACTTTACCTTAAGCGGTTTATGGTGGCCTGCCTCAGCAGTGTGGTTGCACTGCTTGGAGAGCAGTCCACCTGCAGTGCAGAGTACACTGCTGTTACCGAACCAGCTACTACCAATATCTGCTATAAAAGCGTCATTCACAGTTGTAGAAGACAAAAAGCTGGTGGAAGTACTGTCCAAGTTCCCATGTCTTTTTGATGCAATGAGTGCTGGGTATAATGATCAAAACATGAAAGACAGTGCTTGGAAGGATACCAGAGAATTTGTTCAGAGATCATGTAAGAATAATACTGTATTCACTCCATTTGTGTCATTTATTAGTATTGTGTGCTACAATTACATCAAACTTGATGAAATGAGAAATAGCTATTCTAATGGGTGCTGGTGACCTTATTATTGAACCATGCTGCCACCCATGCAAGGCTTTTGAAATAGTTCATGCACGAATCTTGCACAGGAAAATCTTCTATTTTGGTAAAACTGCCACCCCCAGCAAATGTTATAAGACATTTAGATGGTGGTGGCTCAGTTTGCTCTATGTTGTAATATGGTATGTTGCACCTCTACAGGAAAGAATTCCTAAATAGACTGCAGACAGCAAGTTACAATGATTAAATCCACTGTTGTACCAGACTTTACAGTAATTGACATATATAAAATGAAAATTATGTGGCTCAATAATGCATAGGCATTTTTCAAACACTCGGCAAGCTCAGCAGAGTTGGTAATTAATAACTGCTTTTTTGGTGTCAACACATGCATTTGGTAATGTTTGCACTTGCTTGAAATACTTCATCCCTTACAGAACATGTGGCAAAATGATGTCAGAGATAGCCACCATGCTAGGAGGGAAAACATAGTGTCACTTCTGAAATGTGGGTCAGCTTTCTTCCATAACAGCCAATATCAGTGAACATGAACTTGTAGTTACCATCAATTATAGCAAGCAACACAATGGAGAAAAAATGTTTGTTATTGTAGAACAGGGAGCCACTGTTGGCAGGGGAAAAAATTCACATGTGCTTCCAATTAATAGTACAAACGCAATTATGGAAATTCCATTTACTTTCAGATTCCTCATTTTTCGTCTTTAAATCATCAGATGAGGGTGGCCACAGAAACAGAGGCACTAACTTCTATCAAAGCACTGATAGCAAGCTTTGTATTATTCTGCTGATGTAATTGTGAATAATTCTGGAGGCAAACGCTAAGGATTTAAATGACTCTCCTGTTGCTGTGAACCTAAAAATAAAACAAAATAAATTTAAAATTCAGAACATAAGATTTAAACTGAAGTGACAAAAGTCATGGGATACCTCCTAATATTGTCAGACCTCCTTTTGTTCAGCACAGTGTAGCAACTTGACATGACGTGGACTTAACAAGTCACTGGAACTCCACTGCAGAAATATTGAGCCATGCTGCCTCTGTAGCCATCCATAATTGCAAAAGTGTTTGTGGTGCAGGATTACATGCATGAACTGGCCTCTTGATTAGTCCCATAAATGTTCGATGGGATTCATCTTGGCAAATCATTTGCACAAACTGTCCAGAAGTTCTTCACACTAGTCACAAACAGTTGTGGCCCAGTGCCATGGCACATTGATAGCCATAAAAATTCCATTGTTGTTTGGGAACATGAAGTCTATGAACGGCTGCAAATTTTCTCCAAGAAGCTGAACATAACCATTTCCAACCAATGATCAGTCCATTCCATGTAAATATAGTCCACACCATTGTGGAGCCACTACCACCTTGGACAGTGCCTTGCTGGCAACTTGGATGCATGGCACTCAAATCCTACCATCAGCTCTTACCAACTGAAATAAGGACTCTTTCAACAAGGCCATGGTTTTCCAATCATTGAGGGTCTAACCAATATGGTCACAAGCCCAGGAGAGATGCTGCAGGCAATGTCAATCTGTTAGCAAAGGCAATCTCATCTGTTGTCAGCTGCCACAGCCTATTTACACCAAATTTCCTCACAGTGTCATAGCAATACCCTCATCATACACCCCACATTGATTTCTGCAGTCTGTTAGCACTGACAACTCTTGGTCTTTTAATGAAGGCTGTTGGTTACTGCATTGTCTGTGTTCAGAGGTAATGACTGAAATTTGGTTGTCTTGGCACACTCTTGACGCTGTGGATCTTAGAATATTGAATTCCATCTGGTGTAAGGTATGTTGATCGTTGGATATCCCTGTTGGTAACTGCCATCCTGAAACCCGAGACTGCAGTACTATAGGTCTGTTCCCCCATTTCTTGCCTCAGCTGTCTTTGAATCCATTTATCCTGAGAAATTAAAGTTTTATACTCCTCCCTTGTTGTCTTGTTCCCTGTCTTAGAAAAGAAAGGGTCAAGTTACTCCCTTCACTCTGGGACAGTTGTTTCTTGGACCTTTTGTTCCCTCCATTTGTGTTTAGGAAACTGCACTTTACCTTCCTTTTCTTGTTGTTCTTTGAGAAGATTCATCATCTGAGCACAAGACAAGGATTTAACCTTTACTTGGTTCAACTTTTCAGTGCCAATTTCCACTCATTGGACTGGTCTGTCACTCGATCCAATGGTAGAAACAGCTTACATCGGTTCCAACTATAACACTTGGGTGGTTGGGGTCCCATAAAGTGCCTCAGGTTTTGTTTTGCTTTGTTCCACACTCTCCATTTTGTTCCCACAAAAACTGGGGATTTATTTGACTGACACCACAGAAATCCATGCGGGGCAAGCCTAATTTCTCAGGGAGGTTGCACGGTATCCCAGAGGCTCCATTAATGATACATCTTTCCAAGTTCCACGCAGCCATTGGCACAGGTTGCATCACACCTTGGATTGGGTACCTGGGGTATTGGGGAAGGACTATGGGAGCAGATACACAAGGGATGGAACATTGAATGACACTTTTTATCTGGTTTATCAGCTGACATTTGTGTGGCATGGGAGACCGAACAAAATAATTTATGAAACTTTCTGGCAGATTAAAACTGTGTGCCAGGACCTTTGACTTTCAAGGGCAAGTGCTCTAACAACTGAGCTACCTAAGCACAACTCACGACCCGTCCCCACAGCTTCAATTCCGCCAGTCTTTGCCACCAAGCCTCACAGAAGCTCTTCTGCAAACCTTGCATAACTAGCACTCCTGGAAGAAAGGATATTGCAGAGACATGGCTTAGCCATGGCTGGAGGATGTTTCCAGAATGAGATTTTCACTCTGAGTGGAGTGTGCACTGATATGAAACTTCCTGGAAGATTAAACCTGTGTGCCAGACCAAGACTCAAACTCAGGACCTTTGCCTTTCATGGGTAAGTGTTCTACCAACCGAGCTATCCAAGCACGGCTCACAACCCATCCCCACAGCTTCAACTCCATCAGTCCTTCCCTCTTACCTTCCAAACCTCACAAAAGCTCTTCTGCGAACCTTGCAAAACTAGCACTCCCGGAAAAATGGATATTGTGGAGACATGGCATAGGCATGGCCTGAGGGGTGTTTCCAGAATGAGATTTTCACTCTGAAGCAGAGTGTGCACTGATACGAAACTTCTGGGCAAATTAAAACTGTGTACTGGACCAAGACACGAACTCGGGACTTTTGCCTTTCACGGGCAAGTGCTCTACCAACTGAGCTCCTTTCTTCCAGGAGTGCTAGTTCTGAAGGATTCACAGGAGAGCTTCTGTGAGGTTTGGCTCTTAGGAGGCAAGGACTGGCAGAATTGAAGCTGTGTGGACAGGTCGTGAGTCGTGCTTGGGTAGCTCAGTTGGTAGAGCACTTGCCCGTGAAAGGCAAAGGTCCCGAGTTTGTGTCTCGGTCCGACACTCAGTTTTAATCTGCCAGGAAGTTTCATATCATTGCACACTCTGCTGCAAAGTGAAAATCTCATTATGTTATAACAAGAGCAAAACTTGGGATAGAATTTACATATTTCTGAAGCTTTTTAGAACTCAAGACTCTTGAACCTTTCTTTTGTTGAAGTTATGTCTACTAACAAACTCACAAATAGAAGAATTTAATGACAAATGCAGACAATATTCACTGCTACTGAAAGGAGAAACAAAATGAAATGCAGTATGACAATTATACAATGTGCAGAACACATTAATATACCACAGGATTCGACTTTGTAACAGATTTTGTGACTGTACACTTTCACATGCTTTCTTAGAACAAAGAGGTCAACAAGCAGAACAAAACATGGAAATGTTTCACTTGGTACTTCAATAACTGCACTGTGTTAAGGAGAAAACTATTTTTGAAACCAGTTGTTGCTACTCACGTTTGTAGGATTTGCAAATGTAAACATTCGATACTACTGATTACCTTATACATGGCACTCATAAATGTTCAGCAATTCTCAAAAATATAGATTTATTGGTGTGATAATGTATAGGAAGTTCTGGTTGAGAATTACAAATTATTTAGGAATAAAGGAGATGACTCACTGAAAGGCAGTAGTGCTGCATTGCTGATAAGTATGCAAACAAAAGGCACAGGGCTTTGCTAGCTTTCAGAATGAACTTCCTCTTTTGAGCTTGCAGGAAAAACATACACACAAAAAGCACACAAATATGTACACATCTGTCTCTCTACATTGTGCTCAGGTTGAGCTCAACCTGAGCACAATGTAGGGAGACATGAATGTGCATGTAATGTGATGTGTGTGTGTGTGTGTGTGTGTGTGTGTGTTGGTGCCCACACACTTTTCCTAGAAGCTTGAAAAAGGAAGTTCATTCCAAAAGCTAACAAAGCCCTCTACGTTTTGTTTGTGTACCTATCGACAACACAGGGCTTCGTCCTTTCGGTGAGTTGTCTCTGTTGTTCCTAAATAATTCATTTGTTGATGTGTATGTACACTGAAATTAGGGGGAATGACACTGCCTGGATGAGGATGTTACAATTGTATAAATAGCAAATATAGCTTATGATTAATGATATAGAGTTACAATCAAAAAGTAAGTTACACTTAGGTCTTGACTGTACGGAGGACACTGCCCTATCTCCCACTTGAATCACTGCAGCAGTTCTGACATTTAGTGGGTTGAGTGCGGTATTGCACTATCATGTAACAAAATCACACCACCACGCATTCCATCGTGTTCTCTTTGTGTTGGGGGGGGGGGGGGGGGGTGAAGTGACGGATCCACATTTCATCCCCTATGATGATTCACAGCAGAAACTTGTTGCCTTCCACAGAATGCCATTCCAAAAATGCCAATGGCAACTGGAAACATTGTTCCTTGTGAACATCGGTGGGTAGGTGTGAGACCCATCTGGTACACAGTTTACAATATCCAAGGCACTGTTGAACAATGGAGAACACACTGCCATATGAAGTGTTCAGCATGCTGACAATTTCCTGCAGTGTTATGTGCTGATCCTCTCTAATGATCACATCCACATGATCAACATTTGCAATGGTACCAGACATTGCAGGCCTGCCTTTGCAATGCTCATCAGTGAGATCCGTGTGTCTGTTGTCAAACTGCTTACATCACTTTGTAATACCTGGATGAGAGATTGCATGCTCACCATATATAGTAGTGATTTAAATATTAATGTCCATGCAATTGAGCCATTTAGTGCATAGAAATCTGACTGTTGCATGCACCTCAATTTGGAGTGAACATCCACTTGACACGTCATTGAGCCTAGCATGCTCTGTACACACAGCACGACAGGGTACAACACCATCCATCCTACAGTCGTATCAGCAGTTACTGTTGCGTGCTACACATTGGCCATGGTCATGAGACACAGTGTGCTCTTGTGGTGAGCTAATGTTACTTACTTTTTGATTCAACCTAATAGATATTATTTTTGTGGTATTCAACATTTGAAAACACAGAGTGTAATAGCATTGGAACATAAATAGTGAAGACTGTTTACTTACAACTAATACAAAGTAGATACATTTTTTTTTAAGTTTTATTGTTCTTCAAAGCAGTCACCAGTATTGTGGAAGATATAGGATACCTTTAGCAACACCAATTATGTTGACGGTTCAGATGGAGCAGTCCATTGCTTGACAGATCTCTGGAGCAGTTCTGAATTGAATGCCACTAAGTCCTTCCTTCATTTTAGGAATCAAGTAGAAATCACAAAGACTTAGTCCACAGAGTATGACACAGCACTTCCCTATCCCATTGACTGAACAAATCAGTCACAGATTGCATCATACATGCCCGAACATTGTCCTGCAAAATGGTGGGTGGGTTGTACAGGAAATATCACCGCTTCTTTCTCAAATCTCATTGCAGGTTGTGTTCAAAAAATTAACAGTAATGCAGTGCTTGAGTGCCTACTGTTGGGAAACAGTGTGTGTTATGATAACATCATCACACATACATGGGAATCACCTTAACTTTCAAATTTATATCACCATGGTGACCTGTAGTGGTACTATTCGTTTATCAGGGTTTCAGGTGTGGCTTGTACAATTTGGCCTATGTCTCTCAAAGTGCAACAACATGGTGTAAAAAGCCTCTGCTTCACTTTCATAGCATTCCAAGTGGGTACAGACAGTGTTGTATTGTAGCCATTTCTGCATTTTTCTCAAATCATGTGCAGCCCATCAAAGTGCAATACTTTTCGCGCACAAACATTTCTGCAGAATATGAAGCACAGCTCGTAGGTACTAATCCTGTTATTTGTTTATCATTAATAGTTTGGCATCAATCACAATCCAGTATCATGATAAAAGCGGACACTTCTTCACTGACACACAGAAGACAAGGCTGACAAATGCCTACCCTCTTTTGGCAGCCCTCATGAAAGCTTTTACTCATATTGCTTCTGTTCTGTAAGGCAATGCAGATTTGCTGGCAAGTCTCTTCAAGATGTTGGTGATACTGCCATGTTGTACACCCTCTGGCACATTCAATTTTATCCAACTCTATTATTCTTGTTTTAAAAACATTGTGACTGCTGCATTAGGCCACCAGCTATACGAGGCCCTGTTCTTCTCATAATTCGGCATGCATATGAGATGGGAGAGAAAAGCCCATTTTCACTGATGTAACATAGATGTATGTAACTAAAGTGTGATATAAGCAGCATTATTTGATTCCTTTGCATTGCATCTCTATGGCAGTGATGCCACTACTAAAGTTTCATTGCTTGTATCACTACACAAGTATGTGTTTTGATACAAACATGAAAACAATGTTTAAATTTATCTGAAATTATCTAATACACATGGTGTAATATGAATAAAGTCAGTCTAAACACTAATGAAACCTCAGCAGCATGTTTTATGAAGGAGAGACCAAAACAGGACCACATCCAAATACAGGGCCAATGGATCCCATAGTCCCAATATGTCAAAAATCTTGGGATTTCAAAATAAACACTAAGTGTTTCTTCCTCATCCACTTTAAGGAGAAATAACAAAAGTGGCCTGTTTTTGAAATAATAAAAAGCAAGAGATCAGTCTCTAGAAGGCAAGTCCCTCCAGTCATCCTACACTCAGCTGCAAAAACTACAAGTGGCAGAGAATAAAGCCCGTAGATGAATCCTCAAACTTCAGCTAGGATTCAGATTGGCTCCTTCAGAGAGACTATCTGGAAAAAAGTCAATCAGTTACTACAAAAATTGGAGTCGCCCGGATATACACTATCACATGTAATGCCATTACTGCCACTCGTCCCAATTTAGGACGGCAGTATAGGGTCTCCCGATACATAATGGAGAATGAAGGTAATAACAACATAAATTCACAGGAACAACTCCTGGGAGGTTGGCCCATTATTGCCTAGCACCCCATCTGATATAAAAAAGTGAATAAAAAACGAAATTAAAAAACTTCTTCAATACCATCATTGCAGCTGGTACAGCAATCAGCATAAGAATTGAGATAAAAATACAGTCTTGGTTGTGAAGGTTTTTATTTTCAAATTTCAGTGACATGTGGTAGGCATCTTATAGAATTTGATGATGCCTACCACAGGCAAAATGCATCATTGAATTTGAAAATAGAAACCTCTGCAACCAAGACTGTATTTTTATCTCGAATAAAAAAATTTCTAGTTTCACCCTACATGGTGAGTTGCAAAAGTTGTGGGCCCAACAAACACACAGTGTCAGAAAAAACCGATGCTTCAGTATGCCATTGTGAACCTGAAGATGAAACAAACTACATTTTCAAAATATTGTACCTATTTATAGTCTGGAGGCACCACCTGCTGTGAGAATGGAATAATGTAATAGTTACGGTACAATACCAGTCTGATTTTTGTCTGCATGCAGCATGTACAAAGTTTATTATATAATAAAAAATGTCAAATGATAACACTTTTCTGGTTATTGTGTTGTACTACATATAAAAACCATGGAAGAATTTGAGTTACATTTATGGAAATTAAGAATCTTCTTAAAAATTGATTCAACTGTGTTACTATTCAATGTCTTATCCTCTCAGTAATGTACATTGGCATTATGCTCCAATCAAATCACCTGCAATGACTTCAGAGTTCAAATTTATATTGACAATTTGTAGTAAATTAACAAATGGTAATGTTATAACATTTTGAAGCATAGAGTCCTTCTGGTTGAATAAATGAGTTATAGTGCCTGTCTTTGACCTTCTAGGGCAGTGCTCATTTGTTTCACCCATTCTGTGTTAGTTTGTAAGCAAGGTCTAATTTTCTGGCTCTTACTTTGACTGCCTCCTTATCTAATCCATTGGCTTGGGTCCATTCTCCTAAGTATTTGAATTTGTCTTTCCTTTCCATTTTCCCACCTTTTACCTCAAATTATTTCTACCCTTGGTGACTGTGTTTCATCTATACCATCTTTTTAAATGAGGCCAGTTTTTCCAGTGATTTCATGCAAGATAAACATTCTTTGCACACCATTCCAATTTCTGACTAAAAGGGGCAAGGTCATCAGCAAAAGCTAAACACCTGATTTCCAGGCTGCCTCCTTTCTTCCCTAGGTGTATTCCATGCATTCTTTCCAACTTCAAAGCCCAGGTTTTCATTATTTTCTCTAGGGTGATAATGAAGAGAATTGGAGATAATCAGTCTCTGTTCCTGACTTCTGTCTTTATATCAAAGAGCTCAGAGATTTCTCCAAAAAGCTTAACTTTCATAATAATGTTTGTCAGGGTGTGTTTTAAGATTTCCCTCATTTTCTATCAATTCCAAATCCCTCTAGGACCCAAAATAAAGTTTGTCTGTCAGTCAAGTTATATGCTATTTTAAATTGATAATAATTACTGTATTCTGGCTTATTATTGCTCTGTTCTTCAGAATACCCTTCAGGGTGAATATCTGTTCCACACAAGATTTGCCTTTTCAGAAACCAGCTTGATATTCTCCAATGAGGTGATCAGACAGTTCAGCTCTTCTTGGGAGACTTTGGAAATCACCATATAAGCAAACAAAATCCATTGTCTCTCTGTAGTAATTCACACCTGCTCAGTTGCATGTCTTATGGAGTGGGTGTGGTGTTGTTGTTGTTGTTGTAGTTGTTGTTGTCTTCAGTCTGAAGATTGGTTTAATGCAGCTCTCCACATTACTCTATCCTACGCAAGCCTCTTCATCTCCAAATAACTACTGCAACCTACACAGTTTTGAATCTGCCTACTTCATCTCTTTGTTTCCCTCTACAAGTTTTACCTCCCACTCTTCCCTCCAGTACTGAAGGGCGATCCCTTGTTGTCTCAGAATGTTTCCTATCAACTGATCCCTGCTTCTTGTCAGGTTGTGCAAAAAGTTTTTTTTCTCATCAGTTCTATAAGTACCTCATTAGTTACTTGATCTACCCATCTAATCGTCAGCATTCTTCTCTAGCACCACATTACAAAAGCTTCTATTCTTTTCTTTTTTACACTGTTTATCATCTATGTTTCACTTTCATATGTGGCAACATTCCAGAAAAATACTCTAGGAAAATACTTCCTGACACTTAAATTTATAGTCTATATTAACTTTTTCTTCTTCATAAATGCTTTTCTTGCCAATGACAGTCTACTATCCTCTCTACTTTGGTCATCGTCAGTTGTTTTGCTGCCCAAATAGTGAAACTCATCTACTGCTCTAAATGTCTCATTTCCTAATATAGTTCCCTTTCACCTGCTTCATTTACTGCATTTTTATGTTTTCTCCTTTCATCAATTAAATTCAATATCTCCTGAGTTATCAAAGAAATTTTATTAGGCATTGTCTTTTTACGTAATTGATCCTCTGCTGCCTTCACTATTTCATTTTCAAAGCTATCCACTCATCTTCTACAGTATTCTTTTCTGTGTTCTTGTCAATCATTGTCTAATACTCCCTCTGAAACTCTTAACCACCTCTGGTTCTTTCAACTTATCCAGATCCCATCTCCTTAATTTGTGGGTGTTATGAGTGCACATTTCCAGTCCTTGGTATCTTTTGTGCTTTCCATATTTCTGATATAAGGTACTCCATCTGCAGTGACTTGCCCTTCAATCTTTGTGGTTTTTTTTTATTTGCAATGTTTGTAAAAATGTCCTGGGGTCCTTTGGATGGCCAGCATCAGTCTTATTCCTTATTACCTTTCAGATATGTTTGATTTTATTGCTAAAAGTTATTTATTTTTTAGCTTAAATGTAAACCTTTGCATTTTTTAATAGTTTTACTTTGTATTTTGCAGTATTTTTAGTAGTAATTTAGCTGGGCTTGGTTGTTGGGAATGATTCATCTGATGTACAACTGTTGCTTTGTTTTACATGGGATCTTTGTAGCAGTAATGATCCTTTGTTTATTGATGGAATCTTTGATCTGAATCCTGTAAGTTCGTTTTGGAAAAGTACTTTCAAATATTAGTGGTATTTCACCATTGAAGAAATGGCATTGTCTTCATCATACACAGGTCTCCAATCTTCTACTTCTATATCTACATACTGTAATCTTGCCCTCCCACAGATCACCATTAAAATTCTCATTCTCGGCATAAATTTTGAAAACTTTGAGAAGAGTAAGATTACAAAAGAAGAACTTTTTACTTATCTAGTTTATCTCATTGTTGTTGTTGATGCTGGCTCAAAATCTTGTTTTGTCCATGAGTACATTCTTGCTGCTGAAAATTTTGTTTTAACATTGCAGGTTCTTGTTGCACTAAATAACTGATGAAGATCTGCCTGTTGCTATTAATTTCTTTTTATTTTATTTTATCCCATTTTCTAAATAACACTGACTTTACAATTTTCACTTCTATCACACCAAAAATTACATTGTTGTTGACAAGTTTACAAAAACGTCTACTTCCATCAGAAGCATGCCCACCACTACCTACTTTCTGCAGTACTAACTATTCCAAAGAGTTTACAAAGCAAAAGAGTTTACATATTTTCTTGACAACAGAAGAATCATCACCAAGATATAACATTATTTTATAGCTGAGCCTGGAAATATATTTATTAATTAGAGTTAGATTGTACAATTAATAATAATGTGCCAGAAATTTTGTAATTTCAAAAATTTTTAAAAGAAGAGTAATTTCAACTGTTAGTACATATCGATTATAACACAATAATTTCTTTTTATCCATTTTAGCCTGAAATATAATATATTGTATACAAAATCATATGAATTCTTTTAGTGAAATACTCTACAAGCCACTGTATGGTGCATGGCAGTGGTATCCTGTACCGCTACAACTCATTTGCTTTCCTGTTCCACTTGCAAATAGAGGAAGGGAAAAATGACTGTCTATCTGTCTCCATACAAGACCTAATCTCTCTAATCTTACCTTCATCATTCTGCAGTTACCCTCAAATGACAATTATCTAAATTCTCTCAATAGTTTTCCTTAAAAAGACTGTCCCATTCCCCCTAGTGATTCCAATTGAGTTGCTGAAGCATCTCCATAATCCTGGTGATTTGTTCGAACCTACAGGTTACAAAACATGCAACCCACCTCTTGATGTCTTCCTCAGATCCAACCTCGTGTGGATCCCAAACATAGGAACAATTCTCAACAACAGGTCGCACTGGTGCCCCATATGCGGTATCCTTTACAGATGAATCACACTAAGGCATGTTGGCTCATTCTTGTTTTTATACCCTTGACTACTGGTGAAATCCATCTCTGTCTAGTCACCCATAAGTTGAGTCTTTTGTTGTAGTTCCTTGGAGTAGCTTGTTGACCACATCAGCAGGTAGTCGACTGCAGTCAGGGAAGAGAGAGGTAAGAGACACATGTGACATGTGGTGGCCTGTTCACAGACCTTTCGAGCACACAGTTGTGTAAGTGGCCAGTTGTCACTAGAGTTGTGTTGGTTGGCAATATTTGCGTCTAATGTTGACGCAGCCAATTTAACCTGCATTAAGGAGGCACAGTTGCTGTTGTGGGTGTTGGAGTGCTGTTCATTTTCTAGTCCCATCTGTTCTGCCCTTTGGGGTAACGTATGCGTTACTTGATTGATTTATGTTCCAATGTTGAAGTTGGTCCCGCTACGCTTGACTGCCTGTGGTTCTCCATCACTGTGTCTGAAAAGTTAAATTTACACTTTGTTTCCTCTGTTTTAAATTATATGAGTGCCATATTCATGTATTTTAAAATTTCTTTTAACTACAACTTGTTCAATGTTAGCTTATTTGTCAGTTGCACTTGAAGTTAATGTTCTAGGCCATCACATGTGTTAGTGATCACTGAGATTGGAACTGAGTCCTATTTGTATTGGAAATTGTTGCTTGGTTGATTGATGTAGCAACTATAAAATTGTCTATGGCTGTGGTAAGCAAATGCTAGCACCACTGTGAATCTTGGCTCATTTGGGTAATTGAGTTCCATAGCTCAGATGAGATTTTGTCCCTTTAAGGAAAATTAATATTAATTGCTTCAAATATAATTATTATTGCAGTGTTTGGGTGTTTGCCTTCAAGAATTGCCTGTTACCTTTAAGTCACTTAAGTTGATGTGTCTGAGGGCTGTGTGATTTTCTGGTTATTACATTAACTCGTTACATTTTATTGTACGGTTAACTGGTAAATCCTTTTAGTAATTCATATTGTAAAATTCTTGTTGTTACACATAAGGTTTGGTTGGAGCTTAGGGTCATGCTCACATTGACCTTTTTGTCTTGGTCTGAGCATGTTCATATGTTCTACGATCATTATACGTGATTTATATGTGTGCTTGTTTTCTGTCAGCCTTCTGAGCGGTTTGTAGCATTTGGAGGCACTGCTCTGGGCTGTTATTTGTTATCTGCTGGTCCATCAGGCATAGCCTGTCTGTGTCAGCTGTGTGCAATGTGCTGCTTCCCAGCTCATCACAGCCTCTGAGACATTACGGCGTCCTGGCTTGCTATAGCATCCCTCATAAGTTGAGTTTCTACCTCTTAGCAATAGGATGTTAATGTACTCAGTAGTGCTCATTATTCTAAACCACCTTATTCAGACCAGGCCTGCCATACCTGCACCTTCGATGTTTTCCCTGTCGGAAGTTTAGTTTTTAATGTTATAGTTTAATATTGCTGTAATGGTCAATTGTTAAATGGTATTTTATTATTTTTCCACATCAGTATCTTGAATATGCCCAAGGGCCTATCCTGATTGGCAAAATGTTTTCAGAATTACGTGATTCAGTTTTGGCCAGTGTCATAAAAAAATATTTTTTATTTATTTACATTGAATCTATTTGTGTGCTGTTTACCTGTAAATCTGAATGGAGTTACCATTTTTAATGTATGTTTGAAAAACACAATGTATGTTTGGTGGTAAGATGGAGTAAGAAAATTCACAAGAAATGTGTTTTTGCCAGGCAACCTTCTCTGGTTGATCAAATATGTTTTCAGAATTATGTGATTCAACTTTGACCAGTGTTTTTTGCCAGGCAGCTGAATGATGAGATTTATCTGTGCAATAAAATATTGTTGGACTCTTGTGAAGTAACGAATAGATTGAGATAAATCGCCTGCACCTTTCCATACCTATTCACTTGTTCCTTTATCCTGGGGCATCTGATGACATTTCAATGGTCGCCTCAGAGTGTGGTTGTCCTCTGACAAGTCATTCATTGCTGTTTACCATCTGTATTGTGCCTAATACATGGCATTGTAATTGTTTCAGATTTGAGTTGGTTGTCTTATGTCTTTGGATCAAGCATCTTCAATATGAATTATGGCTAGGAAACAAACAAGATGATGACAGAGAGGGAGGGGGGGAGGGAGAGGGTCCCTGAACTTGGGGCTTGTTTGCACGCCATCTGGTCCAGTCTGGTTAACATAACGGCGGACACTATTGGTGAGGTAGGTATTGCAATTTTTATGTTCTTCTGCCCTACAAGAAATTGATCAAAATTTGACCTTTCTCAGAGAGAGCAACCCCACTCAAAAACAATTGCTCAGGATACAAGCTCATCTTTGTCATTAGAACTATCTTTATCATTAGAACAATCTTTATCATTAGAACAATCATTTGGCCAATTTAGGGGGTCTCCAACTTGAGTCAGTCGCAGCAGGAGGTGGTTGATAAATTGCAGGGTGAGGTTTTGAAATTGTTAATCTCAATTGGTACCTCAGGGTTGAAAAAAGATCTCCTTGATAACTGGGTAGGTAGTTTGGCATCGGCTAACTTGGACCAGGGGACTTGGCCTGGGGGTTCTCTTGAAACTGAAGCCCATGTTGCCTCTACTTTCGCCAGATTGCCTAATCCCATCATGTATTTGTTGAAGGGTCTGTCAGAATTGTCAGTTGATCAAGAAGATGTGATTTCGAGCATGTATTGTGGTTAGGCGTCCATTTCGAATGCCATACTAATGCTTTTAAGGTATGTCATTGTTTTCCTTAGTTTGTTGTAACCATTAGCTCATGGCTCCTTAAGTGATATTTTGATTGAGGCTCTTCAGAGTTGAGGTCATTCAACTGATCTGAGACAGCATATTCTCCAAGAGAAATTGTCACTATGTGCCTGCAGTGAATTAGAAGGGACACATTACTGGCACATCCAGTTGCCAAATGAGGCTTTGCTTCCCTACATAGAGCATATTTGCACTGCAATTGCCACCCTATAGATAACTATTGCAGAACAGGAGATCATTTCTACTGTCTTAGAAGGGACGAGACCTGAGGACTGGACACACACAATTTTTGCCAGTAGACCTCCCACCTTTTCTGAATGACATCTGCTAGTGGGTTCAATCGAAGCCTTAAGGTTTGCTGATGAACAGCAGGGTCTGGATAAGGGGAAGAGAGTTTCAGGTCTTACCTCACGTAACAAATCTCATCCTTTTTCATCTGGCGAACACTCATGGAGACTGTGTTTTTGTTGCAGATTTAAAGATCATTTGGTGTGGGTATGTCTTGTTGAGCACCCACCCTGACAGAGTAGCCGACGCCAACAGAAGAAGGGAGGGAGTCGTTGGTGAAGAGGTCCAGCCAGTTGCACCTGTATCATTGTTGCTAAGGGTTCTTCCCTCCCCTTTGTTTGTGCTGGTCTGAAGGAAGAACTTGTTTGTGCATTCTTGGATTCTGGTAGCGCCATTTCAATTCTTGACTACAGGTAGTATTTAGAGTTCATGAATATTTATAATTTCCTCCCCTTATAACTTTTCTCTAACTTTTATCGTAATAATGAAGTTGATTATAGTTACTCTTTGTCTGCTGCAGTCATGGTCCTGATAACATTACAGTCACTATAAAACAACTACTGAAGAGTTGATTTAGTTTAAGCTTGCATTAAGTTTCGTAGTTTTTTATTATACTTTCAAAACAAAATTAAAATATTATTACAAAGGCAAACAATACTTACAATACAAAAGGAGCAGCTATATGCTCACTGCTCAAAACCCAAAACCAGACTGACTCCCTATGCCAACATGGCAGTCACTATTTATAATTTCTTAAGAATCCTGAACAATACTCGACATTGTTTAAAATCATTATTTCATTAGTTAACAATTAAAACTCTTATCCTAAAACAAATTACACATCTCATTGATTACCTAGATTCTTATATATTAAATACATGAGTGAATTCTAATGTTTATATAAGTTGAAGCAACTATAAACATTTAGGTATCAAATGTTAACAATACACTTGTTATATTTACTAATTGCAGGAGATTCATGTCATATAAAATGTTCCCACAAATTAACCGACTTCTACGCATTAGTGTAATTAAGATTCCATAGTTATTTCCTTTGTAACTTTTTCACAAGTACATATTTCCATACACCTCTATGTCAGAAACTACTGTTTATGGTTAAAATTTATGCATTTTTATTAGTTTTAATTGGACTGTTACGTTTCACTCTGTGCTCTCCTTCGCAGATATGTCATATTACGAATGGACAAGCGTTACCTCTGCTTGGAGAAATAAAGGGGAACCTCATGCTTGATTTTGGGCATGACACTTTTTAAATTTTCTTCCTTAGAGAAAATAGTGCTTTGTTTGTGCCGTTTTGCCAGTAGCATTAATTCTGTTCAGCTTTAGGGTCCCCAATTTGATGTTGGCCATCTGGTTGTCAATGAAGTGCAGGAATTGTTAAGTGTTTTGCACGAGTTTTCTGATGTGTTATCTGTTAGACTCAGTGCTACTAATTTGATTCAGTATAAGATCTGACTCGCTGATGACATTCTGGAACGACAGGCACCTTACCACTTACCTCCACCCAAGCTGGCTGTCCTTTGCAAGAAGTTAAATCTTAAGCTTCATCAGGACGTCATTCAACCATCTACTTCACCCTAGGCCTCCCTGACCCTTTTGGTCCCAAAGGGTCAGACAGCAGTTATACAACAGTGGTTGAGTAATGTGTCCTAAATAAGAAAGTAGTGTTAAGAGTCAGTGCCACTTCTCGACGTTCATAATGCCTTTACGTGGTTTTCCAATGCTGCTTATTTTACAGTGTTAGATTTAAACCAAGCTTATTATCAGTTACCTCTTACAGAGAACTCCAAGCTGGCCACTGCTTCCTGTACTGACTGGAACCTGTATGAATTCAACAGGGTTCCTTTTGGCCTATCTATTGGTGCAGCTATCCCGTCTTAGTTACTGGACCATATGCTGGTGGATTTGAGGTTCTGGTGTGTCTATAACTATGTGGGAAACATACTCTTTTATAGTCAGTCATTCAGTCAACATCCTGAACACCTCCATCAAGTTTTGATCAGGTTACGGAAGCCTGGTCTTGCCATTAAACTGTCGAAGTGGTAAAAAACGAAAGCTATTGCCAGATTTGTTAGCATGGTTAACTAACCCTCTGGTCTTCGCTGTCCCCAACATTGAGAAAAGGTTTATTGTCCAAATCGATGCATCCAGTGCCGGTGTGGCCACGGAGTTGCTTCAGGAAGATAGAGGAATAGAGACGCACCCTTGCTTACATCTCTAGAAGATTGGCCAGCCCCGAACTTCGATACTCTATTTATGAGTGCGAGGCATTGGCTGTGTTGTTCGCTCTCACACCAGGAATTTGATCTTGAGACAGACAACCAAGATCTTAGGTGGGTCCTTGCTCAGCCTAGAAAGACAGAAAGAATTGCTAGGTGAGCTGTCAGTATCTCCGCACTTTGTTGGGTGTTTGGGGAAGATAATGAGCCAGTTCCGCGTCCTTCTTACTGAGGTTCCCCTGCTTTTTGATTATTTGAAAGGTAAGCAAGATCAAGACCCCAACCTATCCCGTAATTGTAGGCAGCTCCTTGCTGGTATTTTGGTTCCAGGCTATACCTCACAAAAGTGCATTCTTTTCTGGGAAGTGGGTAGGCCCTTGCAACCCAAAATTAGTTTGCCCTATCGAGCTCATTCCGTACATTTTTCTTTAGTATCATGGTTCTCTGTTGGAAGACCACTTAGGCATCCACAAAACTATTGTGAAGATTTGGTACCATGTCGCCTGACCCAATCTTTCAGGGAGGTTCGCTGTCAAGTGTGGGAGTGTGAACTTTGTAAAATCACCAAACCTAACTTCAATTCAAACTGAGGCCTGTTTTGTTCAGAACGAGACAAATACCCCATGGATAAGCTATTTATTGATAACATTGGCCCTTACCCTGTACTAAGGATGGGAATCATTACATTCTAGTCATTATGGACACCCGTCTCCCATTTTCTTTGGCTCCTTAGTACCTAGGTGATGACATCACCCGTTACTAACAATACTTTCTCTGTTTGGCCATCCTAGGGCGATAGTGAGTGATAAAGCACTCACTTTCATTTCCAGGGATTTTAAGTGGTTTTGTTTTGGCAGTGGCATCAAGCATATCACCACCACTCCCTGTTACCCGCAGTCTTCCTTTGTGGAAAGGGTTAATAAAAACCTTAAGGCTGCTCTTATGATTTACATTCTAGGTCTCAGACCATGTGGGATAGTTCCATTCCTTGGACCAACCTTGCTTTTAATTCCGCTGAGCATGAAGCCCTCTGGGGCAGTCCCAGCCACCTCAATGCTTGCATTCCCTCTTAATTCTCCCTTGTTCAACCTTTGGAACGTCACTTGTCTTCTACCCGAAACAATTGATTAAGCAGAATTGGGGGCAGGCCCAGAGAAATTTGAACTAGCCCATAATCGCCTGAAGAAGCATTATAATCAGGGGAGGTGACTCTTTAAGATTAAGCCAGGACACAGGATCTTCTTCCAAAATTTTAATCCCTTGTGAAACTCAACAGGAGCTGGCTCTAATAAGCTCATACCCATGATTTCTAAGCCATTGTAGGTTTTGAGGGTTTCGAGTCCGTAAACCTTCTGGTGCATCACCCCTAGACTGGGAAAACTTTGAGGGTCCATGTTAGCCCAGTCAGGAGCACTAATTGGGTCCACCTAATGGGCACTTGTAGAGAGGAGCAGGGAGCAGTGTGTTTGTCTGTAGTGGGGGAGTTTGAACTGTGTTGGCTCATTCTTGTTTTTACATCCTTGCCAACCAGTGCAATCTATCTCTGTCTAGTTGGCAGGTGGTGCTTCGGTCACCTGTTAGTTGAGCCGCCTCCTTCACGTCTGCTGTGCAACGAGCTACCTTAATTTAAGTATTAACTGTATTTTTATTACTTGTCACTTCTTCTTCCGTGTGTTTTTGCTTTTAGGAAGCTTTAATTGTCGAGTGCTAGTAATAGTGTTCCATAGATTTCGTGTTTGTTTTGAATACAGTCAGAGAGAGTCCCTTTAGTCAGCCACAGTGCCAGTAGTGCTAGTGTTTGTTTTGAATACAGTCCAGAGACAGGTAGTGCTATTTTCATTGTTTTCTACAAGAAGTGGCTACCAATCACAGTTTAGTCAACAATCAGCCGCCTTTAGTGAATTAGCAGTCTAGTTAAAAGTTGATTAACTCTCTACAGTAAATTGATTCCTTAGGACGGATAGGATGTGTGACTGCTGTGTACGGACACAGGAGGAGCTGGCCACTGTTCGCAAACAGCTGTGTGTGTTGATGGTCGGGGTCAGCCGTCTTCAGGCTGCTGCCTCGGAGTGTATCGGCAGTGGGGAGTGTGGTGCATCGCATGGTACACCCCAGGTGTTACATGCTTCACCCACTGTCCCTGCTGTCGAGACATCTTCGCAGGTACCGAGCGCAGTTGGGCCACCCTCTCCCCAAGGGGAGTGGCAGGTTCAGCGGCATTCGCGGCACACGAGGCGGAGGGTAAATGTGGAGGCTGGCCGTGTGGCATCGCCCGCTCTGCCTGTGAGTGGACATGTGGCTGCTCCTTCAGCAAGGTCCGAGCAGGCACACAGGGGGAGGGGTTTATTAGTTATTGGGAGCTCCAACGTTAGGCGGGTGATGGAGCCCCTTAGGGAGATAGCGAAAAGGTCAGGGAAGAAGGCCAGTGTTCACTCTGTCTGCTTGCCGGGGGGTCTCATCTGAGTTGTGGAGGAGGCCCTGCCAGCGGCGATAGGGAGCACTGGGTGCACCAGACTGCAAATTGTTGCTCATGTCGGCACCAATGACTCCTGCCGTCTGGGTTCAGAGGTCATCTTCAGTTCGTACAGGCGGTTGGCGGAATTGGTGAAGGCGGAAAGCCTCGCTCGCGGGGTGGAATCAGAGCTAACTACTTGTAGTATCGTTCCCAGAACCAATCGCGGTCCTCTGGTTTGGAGCCAAGTGGAAGGCTTAAACCAGAGGCTCAGACGATTCTGCGGAGATCTGGGGTGCAAATTTCTCAACCTCCGCTATCGGATGGAGAAATGTAGGGTCCCCCTGAATAGGTCAGGCGTGAACTACACGCCGGAAGTGGCTACAAGGGTAGCGGAGTACGTGTGGAGTGCACATGGGGGTTTTTTAGGTTAGAGAATTCCCTCCCTAGGCCCGACAAGACGCCTCCTGAGACGCGGCAAGGTAGGAGTAGGCAAAATGCAACAGGGAATAACAATATTAATGTGCTAATAGTAAACTGCAGGAGCGTCTATAGAAAGGTCCCAGAACTGCTCTCATTAATAAACGGTCACAATGCCCATATAGTACTAGGGACAGAAAGTTGGCTGAAACCAAACATAAACAGTAATGAAATCCTAAACTCAGATTGGAATGTATACCGCAGAGATAGGCTGGACAGTGAAGGGGGAGGCATGTTTATAGCGATTAGAAGTGCAGTAGTATCGAAGGAAATTGACGGAGATCCGAAATGTGAAATGATTTGGGTGAAGGTCACGGTTAAAGCAGGCTCAGACATGGTAACTGGATGTCTCTATAGGCCCCCTGGCTCAGCAGCTGTTGTGGCTGAGCACCTGAAGGATAATTTGGAAAATATTTCGAGTAGATTTCCCCACCATGTTAAAGTTCTGGGTGGAGATTTTAATTTGCCGGATATAGACTGGGAGGCTCAAACGTTCATAACGGGTGGCAGGGACGAAGAATCCAGTGAAATTTTTTTAAGTGCGTTATCTGAAAACTACCTTGAGCAGTTAAACAGAGAACCGACTCGTGGCGATAACATATTAGACCTTCTGGTGATAAACAGACCCAAACTATTTGAAACAGTTAACGCAGAACAGGGAATCAGCCGTCATAAAGCGGTTACGGCATCCATGAATTCAGCCGTAAATAAAAATATTAAAAAAGGTAGGAAGATTTTCCTGTTTAGCAAAAGTGCCAAAAAGCAGATTACAGAGTACCTGACGGCTCAACACAAAAGTTTTGTCTCAAGTACAGATAGTGTTGAGGATCAGTGGACAAAGTTCAAAACCATTGTACAATATGTGTTAGATGAGTATGTGCCAAGCAAGATCGTAAGAGATGGAAAAGAGCAACCGAGTTAGAAAACTGCTGCGGAAGCAAAGGGAACTTCACAGCAAACAAACATAGCCAAAGCCTTGCAGACAAACCAAAATTACGCGAAGCGAAATGTAGTGTGAGGACGGCTATGCGAGAGGCGTTCAATGAATTCAAAAGTAAAGTTCCATGTACTGACTTGGCAGAAAATCCTAAGAAATTTTGGTCTTATGTCAAAGCAGTAGGTGGATCAAAACAAAATGTCCAGACACTCTGTGACCAAAATGGTACTGAAACAGAGGATGACAGAATAAAGGCCGAAATACTAAATGTCTTTTTCCAAAGCTGTTTCACAGAGGAAGACTGCACTGTAGTTCCTTCTCTAGATTGTCGCACAGATGACAGAATGGTAGATATCGAAATAGGTGACAGAGGGACAGAGAAACAATTAAAATCGCTCCAAAGAGGGAAGGCCGCTGGACTTGATGGGATACCAGTTCGATTTTACACAGAGTACGCGAAGGAACTTGCCCCCCTTCTTGCAGTGGTGTACCGTAGGTCTGTAGAAGAGCGTAGCATTCCAGAGGATTGGAAAAGGGCACAGGTCATCCCCGTTTTCAAGAAGGGACATCGAACAGATGTGCAGAACTATAGACCTATATCTCTAACATTGATCAGTTTAGAATTTTGGAACACGTATTATGTTCGAGTATAATGACTTTTCTGGAGACTAGAAATCTACTCTGTAGGAATCAGCATGGGTTTCGAAAAAGACGGTCGTGTGAAACCCAGCTCGCGCTATTTGTCCACGAGACTCAGAGGGCCATAGACACGAGTTCACAGGTAGATGCCGTGTTTCTTGACTTCCGCAAGGCGTTCGATACAGTTCCCCACAGTCGTTTAATGAACAAAGTAAGAGCATATGGACTATCAGACCAATTGTGTGATTGAATTGAAGAGTTCCTAGATAACAGAACGCACCATGTCATTCTCAATGGAGAGAAGTCTTCCGAAGTGAGAGTGATTTCAGGTGTGCCGCAGGGGAGTGTCATAGCACCGTTGCTATTCACAATAGACATAAATGACCTTGTGGATGACATTGGAAGTTTACTGAGGCTTTTTGCAGATGATGCTGTCGTGCATCGAGAGGTTGTAACAATGGAAAATTGTACTGAAATACAGGAGGATCTGCAGCGAATTGACGCATGGTGCAGGGAATGGCAACTGAATCTCAATGTAGACAAATGTAATGTGCTGTGAATACATAGAAAGATAGATCCCTTATCATTTAGCTACAAAATAGCAGGTCAGCAACTAGAAGCAGTTAATTCCATAAATTATCTGGGAGTACACATTAGGAGTGATTTAAAATGGAATGATCATATAAAGTTGATCGTCGGTAAAGCAGATGCCAGACTGAGATTCATTGGAAGAATCCTAAGGAAATGCATGCCGAAAACAAAGGAAGTAGGTTACAGTACGCTTGTTCGCCCACTGCTTGAATACTGCTCAGCAGTGTGGGATCCGTACCAGATAGGGTCGATAGAAGAGATAGAGAAGATCCAACTGAGAGCAGCACGCTTCGTTACTGGATCATTTAGTAATCGTGAAAGCGTTACGGAGATGATAGATAAACTCCAGTGGAAGACTCTGCAGGAGAGACGCTCAGTAGCTTGGTATGGGCTTTTGTTAAAGTTTCAAGAACATACCTTCACCGAAGAGTCAAGCAGTAAAGCAGTATATTGCTCCCTCCTACGTATATCTCGCGAAGAGACCATGAGGATAAAATCAGAGAGATTAGAGCCCACACAGAAGGATACCGACAATCCTTCTTTCCACGAACAATACGAGACTGGAATAGAAGGGAGAACCGATAGAGGTACTCAGGGTACCCTCTGCCACACACCGTCAGGTGGCTTGCAGAGTATGGATGTAGATGTAGATGTAGTTCCTTGCAGCAGCTTGTTGACAACAACGACAGGTAGTTGGTCACAGTCAGGGAGAGGGGGCGGTGGGGGGGGGGGGGGGGAGAAAGAAATAGAAGGGGGAGGCAGGAAGGGAGGGAGAGAGGGAGAGGGAGAGAGAGAGAGAGAGAGAGAGAGGGGGGGGGGGGCAGGCAAATGTGGTGTGTGCAGGGCTGTTGATGGGGCTTATGGGTGGGCACATATTTGTCAAAGTGACTGGTCATTGCTTGTGTTGTGTTCGTCGGCAACACTCAGGCCTAATGTCGACACAGCCAATTTACCCTGCATTAAGGAGGCACAGTTGCTGTTGTGGGTGTTGAAGTGCTGTTCATTTTCTGGTGCCATTTGTTCTGCCCTTTGGGGGTAACATATGCGTTACTTGATTGACTCGTGTTCCAATGTTGAAGTAGGTCCCGCTACGCTGGACTGCCTGTGGTTCTCCATCACTGTGTCTGAAAAGTTAAATTTACACTCCGTTGCCTCTGTTTTAAATTATATGAGTGCCATATTTGTGTGTTTTAAAATTTCTTTTAATTACAACTTAGTCAATGTTTGCTTATTTGTCAGTTGCAGCTGAAGTTAATTTCATATGTCCTAGGCCATCACATGTGTTAGTGATCCCTGAGATTGAAATTAAGTCCTATTTGCATTGGAAATTATTGCTTACTTGACTGATGTAGCGACTATAAAACTGCCTATGGCTGTGGTAAGCAGCAGCCTAGTGAATCTTGGCACATTTGGGTAATTGAGTTCCGTAACTCTGGAGAGATTTTGCCCCTTTCAGGAAAATTAATATTAATTGCTTCAAATATAATTACTATTGAAGTGTTTCAGTGTTAGCCTTCAAGATTTGTCTGTTCCCTTTAAGTCACTAAAGGTAATATGTTAGGGTTGTGTGATTTTCTGGTTATTACATTAACTTGTTATATTTTATATTAAGATTAACTGGTAAATTCTTTTAGTAATTCATATTGCAAAATTCTTGTTCTTAAACATAAGGTTTGGTTGGGGCTTAAGGTCATGCTCACATTGACCTCTATGTCTTGGTCTGAGCCTTTTCATATGTTCTGTGATTATTATGTATGATTTATATGTTTGCTTGTTTTCTGTCGGACTTCCAAGCTGTTCACAGCATTTGGAGGCACCGCTCTGGGGTGTTATTTGTTATCTGCTGGTCTACCAGGCGTAGCCTCCGTGCATCGTCTGTGTACATGGGTATGGGCGGCATGTTACTTCCCGTCTCACCATAGCCTTCGATGCATTATGGCATCTTGGCTTCTTGTGGCATCCCTCTTCAGTTGAGTTTCTATCTCTTAGCAATAGGACATTAATTTATCCAGTAGTGCTTCTTATTCTGAACCACCTTCTTCAGACCTGGCGTGCCATACCTGCACCTTCCATGGTTTCCCTCTCTGAAGTTTGGTTTTTAATGTTATAGTTTAATATTGCTGTAATGGTCAATTGTTAAATGGTATTTTATTGTTTTTCCACATCAGTATCTTGCAAATATGTTTTCAGAATTATGTGATTCAGTTTTGGCCAGTGTTATAAAAAAAATATTTTTTATTTATTTATATTGAACCTATTTGTGTGTAGTTTAGCTGTAAATCTGAACTGAAGAGTTTCCGTTTTTAGTGTATGTTTGAAGAATGCTATTTATGTATGGTGGTAAGATGGAGTAAGAGAATTCAGAAGAAACGTTTTTGCCAGGCAGCCTTCTCTGATTGATCAAATATACTTTCAGAATTATGTGACTCAACTTTGGCCAGTGTTTTTTGCCAGGCAGCTGAATTATAAAATTTATCTGTGCAATAAAATATTGTTGGACTCTTGTGAAGTAACAAATGACTTCTGATAAATGGCCTGCATCTTTCCATACCCATTCAGTTGTTCCTTTATCAGGGGTGTCCACTGATATTTCACACACTTACCTAAAATTCTCCCAATAAACCAAAGTTGGCCATTCACCTTCCCTACTACAATCCTTACATGCTCTTTCCATTTCCTATTGCTTTACAGAGTTACACCTAGATATTTAATCGACATAACTGATGATATATTCGAACATTATGGGTTTGTTTTTCCTTAACATCTGCAATTAATTACATTTTTCTATGTTTAGAGCTATCTGACATTCATCAGACCAATTAGAATTGTCTAAGCCATCTTGTATTCTCCTACAGACATTCATCTTCAATGCCTTCCAATATACCACAGTATCATCAGCAAAGAGCCGCAGACCACTGCTTACCCTGTCTGCCATATCATTTACATATATGTCCTATCACACGCCCTTAGGGCACCCCTGATTCTACTCTTGTCTCTGATGAAAACTCATGGTCGAGGGACAACATGCTGTGTTCTGTTACTTAAGAAGTCATCAAGCCACTCGCATATCTAGGAACCTGTTCCATACTCTTGTAGCCTCTTTAATAGTCAGCTGGGTGGCACTGTGTCAAGATGCTTTTTGGAAGTCTAGGACTATGGAATCTGGCTGTTGCCCTTCATCTATAGTTCGCAGAATATCTTGTGAGAAAATATCAACCTTAGTGCACAAACAATGCTTTATAAAACTGTGCCGATTCGGGGAACGAAAGCTTTTTACCTTCAAGGAAATTTATTATATTCAAACCAAGAATATACTCAAGGATTCTCCAGTAAACTGTAATTTCACGGGTCTGTTCTTTTACCCTTCTTATATACAGCAGTCACCTGCACATTTTTCCAGTTGCTTATGACTTTGTGTGGGTGAGAGATACATGATAAATGCAGGCTAAGTGAGGGGCCAATGCTGTAGAGTACTCTTTGTAAAACTTAATTGGGATTCCATGAGGAACTGGCAACTTCTTTGCTTTCAAATGTTTCAGTTGCTTCTCTATGCCACAGATGCTTACTGCTAAGTCCTCCATATGGGAGTGTGTGTGATGGTCTGTTTGTATTATTTTGCTGCATGAACCATTTCTTAAATGTTAAAGTTAAAACGTCCCTTTTGCTACCTTCTATTGCCACACCAGATTGGTCATTGAGTGACTGGATAGAAGCTTTAGAACCAGTTAGCAACTTTATGTAGGACCAGAATTTTCTCAGGCTCTTGGCAAGATCTATTGCTAAGGTGGTGGTCATTGTTAGCTTTGCACATTGACAATTTTAAAAGCTGCACAAATTTCTGTTAATTTTGCCTGTGGTCATTTGCACATTCTCTTTTGAGGTGAGACGGCAACAGTCTTTGCTTCCTGAGCATTTTTCATTAACCATTGTTAAATCACAGTGGTCCTTTCCATCCTTAATCCATTTACTTGGTACATACTTCTCCAGAGTATGATTCACAGTCTGTTTATCTGTTTGTTTATACTTTGTCCATAATTCCTCTACATCAATCATACTGCCACTAAATGAGGTCAGTTCATTGTCTAATTGGGATGTTAATAATGTCTGTATGTTCTTTCTAATAGAAATACTCTCCCAACCCTCTTGACTGCTTTATTAACTTTAGTAACCAAAGCCATGACAATAACATCATGATCACCTCTCTCAATACTGATGCTGTTGATTAGAGCAGGACTGTTTGTAGCTACGAGGTGTAAAATATTTCCATGGCATGTGGGCTAACAAGCTAGCTGCTCAAAACAGTTTTTGGAAAACTGTGTTCAAAAGAACTTCACAAGACTTTCTGTCTGTAGACACAGCAATGAATCCATAGATGTCCCACACTGTATTCGGTAGGTGAAAGTTGGTTCCAACTAATATTGCATGATCTGGGTATTTCTGCACTATTGACCATAGACTTAATGTCTATGACTAAAACCATTAGAGAGGAGTAAGGTGGCCACTAAAAACATGTGACAATTAACCCGATTTTCCCTGTTATACATAACCAGATAACTTCACGCCAAATTCAACGTCAGCAGAGAGTAAACTGCAATTCACAGACCCCCTCCTACAGTGCCTAATCCATCTCTTTGATATATGTTGCACGAATTGCTAAATATCTCAGCTTTGTACTTCAGATTTCAACCAACTCTTGGTCCTGAGAACAATCTGAGCATGAGAAGTTTCCAGGAAGGAAGTAAATTTGGGAACTTTGTTACTAATATTTCACCAATTTACACATACAATTTTGACAGTCAAAGTGTCTACTCTGAATGCAGACTGATTTTGCAATCTGGAAGTCATCTGACAACTATCCACCTGAGAACCTCAACCTGTCACCTAGCCTGAAAGAACACCATGTTCTACTCTGCTACCAGAGATGCTGCTTCCTTTTTGTAGTGCCCCCTGACCTGTCAAGGGAAGTCCTGATATTACCCCACCGATAATACATGTCCAGAACTCTGCAGCCATGACCATCAGAGTGTCGACAAAACCTTTGGTTGAAATCCTCCACATTGCTCCAAACTTGCAGATGGCTGGCTGCACCCTGTGTGCTCAATAGCTGCAGGCTAGGCCTCCTCCACATCACACCTAACTTTGGAGCATCTGATAACTAGGAAATCCATTCCCCACATGCCTGCTTGGACCCTGCTGGAAGAATAGCCACCAGTCCACTTGCAGGATGAATGGGTGAGGCAAGATGGTCAGCCTCCACATTGGATTGGCCCTCCGCCTCAAGGAACACCAACATGTTACCATCGACTATTCGTCTTCCTGTGAGGGCAGATCCTTTGTCTTGGGTACACTGGGAGGTGCCTTGGCAGCAGAGCTCATGTGAGAAACAAACACCACCTGAGGTGTCTCGTGCAGTGCATCATATTCTCTACCAGATTTTCACCACGAGGCAGCAGCCTGAAGACGACTGATTATAGCTAATACACATTCAACAGTTAACAAACTGTGGCCAGCTACTCCTGCATCCATACACAGCATGGACACATCCATCCCATTTCAGTATTACAAACTTAAGAACTATCTATAAAAGCAGAGACAGAAATCCAGATATACAATTTGCTAACCTCCTGACGTGGCACCAATGGAGGTTGAGGCCTTATGAGCCGTGAAGCTGGCTGTCCAGCACAAATGAAAACTACGCTACATACTGCCTGATAACACTTTAGGTATGTAAATGCAAGAATGAAACTCTCAGACAGAAAAAAAGCACTGAATTTAAGAACTATATTACTAATAAATCAGAGAAGAAGCTAAATATGTAACTTGCTCTTTCCAGGTGTGCATCAGATGGCTGTAGGAACCTGACTGACACACACTAGCCTCAAAATGAAAAATTCCTCGCTCTTCACAAACAAGTGAATGACTAGTGAACTACAGATTGCCTGAATTTAGACTTAGTTACAAAATGAAAGAATAAATCACTTAAATAGAGAAAAAAACACACATTAAATTTAAGGACTATACTACTAAGAGAACACAGAACAGTGAAGTATGTAACTTGCCATTTCTAGGTGTATACCAGATGGCATTTGGGAAACACGAATGCCTGAACAGTTTCTTCTTGTTTTAACCTCTTTACAACATCTTTTCTATAGTTGTTTACATCTACATCTACACACTGCATACCACCATGATGAGCATGGTAGATGGTACGTTGCCATTCCATTCACAGTAAGAATGATTGTTTGAATGCCTCTGTGCTTGCAGTAATTATTCTAATCTTATCCTCACGATCCTTTTGTGAGCAATACGTAGGAGATTGTAATTTATTCCTAGAGTCATCATTTAAAGCTGGATCTTTAAACTTTGTTAATAGACATTCTCAGGGTAGTTTACGTCTATCTTCAAGAGGCTTCCAGTTCAGTTCCTTCAGTATCTCTGCAACACACTCCCAAGGATCAAACAAACTTATGATCATTCGTGCTGCCCTTGTCTGTCTATGTTCAATACCCCCGTTAGTCCTATTTGGTACCATTATTCTAGAATCAGTTACACAAATGATTTGCAAGGAATCTCCAGACTGATTGCACTTCCCAGTATTCAACCAATAAGCCGAAGCTGACTGCCTGCTTTACCCATGACTTAGCCTATGTGATCATTCCATTTCATCCCTACAAATTTTTATGTCCAGGTATTTGTATGAGTTGGCCAATTCCAATAGCACATTTCTGATATTATAGTCATTGGATACTATGTTCTGTGAAGTGCACAGTTTTAAATGTTTTGAATATTTAAAGCAAGTTTGCCAATCTTTGCATCACTTTGAAATCTTATCAAGATTTGACTGAAAATTTATGCAGCTTCTTTCAATAGTACTTCAATAATAATAACTGCATCACCTCCAAAAATCCTGAGGTTACTATCAGAACTGTCTGCATGGTCAATAACATACAACATGAACAGCAAGTGCCCCAACACACTTCCCTGGGGCACACCTGAAGTTACCTCTACATCTGACAATAATTCTCCATCCAAGATAATATACTGCGTCCTCCCTACCAAAAAGTCTTCGGTCCAGTCACAAATTTAACTTGATACCCCATACAATCTTAGTTTTGACAATAAGCATAGGAGTGGCCCCAAGTCAAATACTTTCCAGAAATCAAGAAATACTGCATCTACATGACAGCCTTGATCCAAGACTGTCAGTATGTCATGTGAGAAAAGTGCAAGTTGGATTTTGCATGATTGATGTTTCCAGAATTCATGCTGATTGGCATTGAGGAGGTCATTCTGTTCAGTTAACTCATTATGTTTGGTTCAGAATATGTTCTAAGATTATACAACAAATCCATATGAAGGATACTGGGCAGTAGTTTCGTAGATCACTTCTACTACCCTTCTAGTAGACAGGTGTAACGCGTGCTTTTTTCCAAGAACTGGGTATGGTTTTTTGTTTAAGGGATCTACTGTAGATTACAGAAAGGGGGGGGGGGGGGGGGGGTCTAACTCAGTCACAAATTCGGTATAGAATCTGACAGGGATTTCATCCAGCCTTCTAACTTGGTTCAATTTTAATGATTTCAGCTGTTTCTCAGCACCACAGACACTAATACTTATTTCTTTCATCTTTCCAGTGGTACATTGATTAAACTGGACAATTCTCCTGGGTTTTCCTTTGTAAAGGAACATTTGAAAATGTAGTTAAGCATTTCAGCTTTTGCTTTACTACCCTCATATTCAGTCCCTGTCTCAGATCACAACTGAGTGGACACTAACTTTGGTGCCACTAAAAGCCTTTACATATGATCAAAATTTCTTTGGGTTTAATGAAATATCATTTGACAGTATTCTGCTATGTTAGTTACTGATGGCATCACACATTGTCCTCTTGACAGACAAATGAGTTTCATTTAGCATCTCACTATCTATAGCACTAGACTTTGTTTTATACCTATTATTTAGTAATTTCTGTTTTCTTATAAGTTTTTTACAGTGAGTGTATACTACAGAGGGTCCCTCCCATTACTGGACACACATCTGTCCAGTTCATGATCAATTATTCTTTTAAACTTGAGGCATAGTTGCTCTACATGCTTCTGCCCTGTGCTGAAAGTTTCAAGTTCCTCATTGAGATATGACACTACTGATTTTTTTATCTAGTTTACTGAACATACGTATTTCTTTCTGCTTGTTTTAGTCATCCTTTGTACTTTGGTAATCATTGTTGCTATTACAACTGTGTCATGGTCACTGATACCAGTTTCAATGTGGACATCCTCAAAGCGGTCAGGTCTATTTGTTGTCACTAGATCCAGGATATTTCCATCATGAGTGGTGTTCCTAACTACCAGTTCTAGGTAGTTTCCAGAGAAGGTATTTGGTAATGTTTCACAGGATGTGTTATCATGCCCACCCCAAGCAAAACTATAATTTTTCCAATTAATTATTGGACAATAGTGTCTCCACCTCTGATTACAGTATGTTTGTGGAACTTATGTACAAGTGAACTGAGCCTTTCTATAAAATTTTCATTTACATCAAGAGATGAGTGTTGTGGGAGATAGAAGGATCCAGTTACCATTTTATGCCCCCCCCCCCTCCCCCGATACTTAGTCTTGCCCAAACAGTCTCACATGCAGCTTCAGTATATATCTTGTGGATTTGAGCTTTTTGTCTACTGCTTTAGCTTATCATCATCAGAAAAACCATTCAGAACTTGATAAACAGTGATGTCAAGTATTTCTGTCTGAGTTCTAGATACATTAACATTTATATTCTGAAATAAGAAATTATTCTGATGGGAAAATTAACTGAATAGGCAAGATTCAGTGTGGCCATTAATTTTGCAGACCAGATCTTCCACCTGTGTGTGCCAGAAAATTAACACTTAAGTCTTATAGTGTCATGTTTGAAAATTTACACTAGAAGTGAGTCAGTCTGCTTAAAAAAAAACTGGAGATACCATGAACACTGTCACAATAGCTAAAAATGATTAATGTACACTTTCACAATATATAATTATTTACACATAATTCTTTAGTAAACATTTCCACAAAATGTTGTTCTAAACAAAAACAGTTTACATAAGTTGACTAAAAGTGATGCTGTTCTCGGCAGATAGCATCACCACCTTTTTTTTTTTTTTTTTTTTTTTAGTTTCAACAAAATGAAATTGCTAAGTCAAAATTGTTAGTCATTAGTTCTTCAATATCACATGTGACAAGCATACTTACTTCATCCATGTGTTTGCACTGTCCATTCAGTACCATCAGAACATTGTGGTGATGTCTTAATTCTGGACACTCATTAAATGGAACAACAGAAAGAAACACAGTAGTTTTGTTTAAATGTATATTGTAACTTAAAATCTGACCATGTATCAACAAGAGACATACAGTACACGTTTACACACTAACATATGGAGATCTCTCTCCCTCAACAAACAAATGAACTCATCACAGTGGCAACAAAGTTCTTCCGAGCTATTTCATTAACACATGCAACCACATTGTGTTTTCTTCAAACAGACTTGGCTGTTAAGATTCAAGTTCAAGTGATTCTTCTGGCAATCACTTTTTTATTTGTACGAAATATAGGATAGTTTGTTTACGACTTCTTCCAGTTTCAACATTCTGTACACAACAATCACTATGGTTTCCATCACTGTCTTAATTTTAATTATTACATTTTTATATTAGTTATAATCAAAGATTTTATTCTGACTAGATTATTAGAATGAATGGCCGAAGAAAGAGGAATTACAATGATGCCTCAGAATTTAATCCTCATAAAAAGATAAAGTAATACTGAACACAAATGTTAAACACCTGTCTCTCAAGAAATGAGAGATTTTAGTCCAAGGTTAGTCTACAAATCAAAGTTATTTCTCAATCTAAATTGCTACTAATAAAATTGTGCAGAATCTATTGTACATGTCAGTTTACTTCTTTTATATTTCACAACAAATGAAATATGACTTCTTCTAATCACATTACTATCACCAAAATAACAAAAAATTAAGGAAATTTTAAGGGGCAAAATTTATAAAAGTGAAGGCACTGGTGCCAGCAAGTGAAATTTACACAAATCAAATCTTTAAAGAGTGACAGAAAACAACACAGTAAATAAGAAAATGATCCACTCACTTTTTTTTCTATCCCACATATCAATATCTGACTCCGAAGCTGAAGGCTCAAACTGTATTACTAATACAACTGCTAAATGCAGAAAAATGGCTCTTACATTAACTAAACATGCCACAGCTCACTTGTGGTATTATATCTGAAACAACTGTTTCCCATGTATAATTATCAGTCTACTTTTTCATTTTTCCATTTAAAAATAAAGAAGGCACAGACAGAAAGAAGAAGACATTTTTTAAGTCAGCTGTTTCTAGGAACTAAGCTTCATAATACTATTAACAACACAAATGATGTCACTTTCTGTAACTTTTTCCTATAGAGAAACAGATTTATTCAGTTTATCTTGCCGAGAAACAAGTAAATAAGTGAATGACATCCTCTAAGAAGTGAAGTGATGTGCCAACTCATGATACGTAGATAAACACATTACACAACTATTTAAAGTTTTCCATCACTTCAAAAGCGACAAATGGAGAACTTGGAAATGAAGGGCATGTAAAGTCACATTTTTCCACATGGGGAGTAAATAGCATTTGTCTTCCAAGGCCATCGGAATGTGGAAAGACTTAAAATGACCATTATTCATATTTTCAGAAATTGTTCTGTCCTCTTTTAAAATGATCACAATAATAATATTAGCAATTTTTATGAAATGGTGGTGATCAAAAAGTTTCAATGGTACTGTGTTTTGGTATGTAAGCCTTTCTTCATATATCACATAGTTGTTTCCATGGAATAAGGCTTTGTGGGAGGACAAGGGAACAGTTACTTACAGAAAAAGTATTACACTTCAATAAAGATATTAACCCCAACTTCTAAATGAGTAAAAAAGTCAGTACTTACACCAAACTCAGTTAATGTACCTACGTAGTTAACCGTCTACAAATGTTACTCTATAATGGATAGCTGCCGATTCCAAGTTTCTTCCAAGTCAGATTTATATAATTTCAGGGCATTTTCTGTGTACTCTTCAAACTTGTAATTAACAGTTGTGATCTGTCCTATTCGATGGAAATGTTTTCTTCGAATTCCCATCCGGTAAATTTTTGCATGCTAGTTCACTCCCTATGTTCTCCATTTGTATACTTTCTGGCACAGATGTCTGATTTTTAAAAACATAAGATAACACTAATCTCCATCTAGTGTAATGTCTCACTCATTTATCCAATCTCTATACTCATTTTTAATTTTTTTGTTTTGATTTGCAACTGTATTCATCATCATATTACAAATAGAAAATATAGTCAGCTACACACACACACACACACACACACACACACACACACACACACGAGTTTCAAGCATATTGGAAGGAATACAATTATTGTATTGTTACAAAACTGCATTCTGAAAAAATACTGAAATACGGTTGCATATGTGAAATTGGGCATCGAGAGAGAGAGAGAGAGAGAGAGAGAGAGAGAGAGAGAGAGAGAGAGAGAGAGAGAGTGGGGGGAGGGGGGGGGGGGGGAGGAAATACAAGAAAGGTATAGATTAAAGACAAATGGAATTGAAGTTGAGAAGGGACAACAATGGATGAGAAGTGGATAAGGAAAGATGACAAATACGCCGTGCGCAAATTCTAAAAGGAAAGGTAACTTACTTTTTTTTGGGACAGTGAATAGATTAAATAGCTATGTGTTCCACACTGTCAACTGTTTTGTGCCAATTTCACCTATGAACTTAACAATTTCAGTAAAACATATAATACATAACATAATTCACATTACATTTGGCATTGAAGTATTCATGATTGTAACCTTACAGTCTATCACTTACGTCTATATCAATTAGAAACTGTGAAAAAATTTCTTTACTTTTCTATGTACAAATCTACAAAAGTAAAAACAATATTGACTGTATTAAAGAATGTGGGCTGCTACAAATAAATGTGAAGATATGACACAAATACTGTTAGTAAAAATAGTTATTACATGGCCATTGCTTTCTGACATGAAGACTTTTTAAAGGTGATAATAAAATTATCATGCTTATGCAGTTCATCATAGTTTGTAGTTCTAAAGTGAAATTAATAAAGGTTAAGTGAAGAAAATAGCTGTACTTTCTATTATTAATTTCATAGTTCTCCACAATGATTACATAATGACATTTACCAAAGAGAATACTGCAATTACCACATCTAACCATCCCAGACACACGTTTAACAGTCTTATGAAATCACTAACAGCTGTTGAAACAAGAACCTTTATCATTGTGTGTGTGTGTGTGTGTGTGTGTGTGTGTGTGTGTGTGTGTGTGTGTGACACAGGAAGAGGGAGGAGGGAGAGGAAGAGAGGGAAGGGGCAACACTGATGATAAACTAAAGAAAGCATCAACTAATTGAAACCATAGCAAGCCATACCATAGTGATTGTGTCAAGAACATGCAAGTAAATAAAAAAATGAGGGATTTATCAATATCAACAAAAGTTTCAACAACTCTATCAAAGCAATTAATCGGGTGCATATTAGTGGCACATACTTTACACAAAACCTTCAATGCCGGAAATGACTAGTTACATTGCACAGAGTACCAGAGTACTGGTACGATGTCCACCATCAAAAAATGCAGTGGGTTTTTCTCATAACTGAACTCTATAGAATAAAGATGTCAACGCAACAAATTTTCAAGACAATGGGGGAATAAAACTCCACAATGAGGTAACATCAGAAAATTCTTCTTTGTGTCTAGAGTCACTTTGAAAAAACAGATGAAAGGCAATACAACTTTTATATTATTTTTTTCTCTCTCTCTCTCTATTTGCTATGAAGTGTATAATATTTCCCAGTGATATTATACCCTAGTATTATTAGAACTATGCTCAGCACTGTTATTAATCTGCTTATGGATTTCAACAAGATACAGTCAACAATATAAAATGCTCTACAAAAATTTTTAAAAAAATCAGTAAGGAACAAGAAGTCTTTTTTGGTAGTCGATGATGAAATTTACTCAGAGCTAACGGTGCAATACAAGTAACTTTTCTGCACTGAAGAACATAGCTTACATGTGAAAAATTTTATTTCCAGAAACATTTAAAGTGTTTTCCAGATACATGAATATTAACACACTGAGTGAAAATTGGCGCTGGAGTTAAATTAAGTATATTCAAAGGATTTTAAAGCATTTCTGTTGTAGTAAGGCACTCAAATCTGCAAAACTGGCAAAATTTCCTGAATTTTCTCAAAAGCAAAGACTGAAATGTGTAGGACATCTACATAACATAACAATTTACTTATACAATTTTACATCTCACATTTCAGTAATGGACAGATTGTCGCATTGATTAGTGTGTCTGAGATGGTTTCTGGGTTCAGTACACAATGAAAATATTTACAATATGGTTACGTGTTAAAACAGTTCTGCCTCTAAAAATACTTTCATAAAATAAAATGAGGTGATGTCACTAAATAAAATATTTTCATTGCATAAAATGTAAATAAACTTAATGACCATTTATCATAACCATGCACTGAACAATCTTGCACAGTTTCTAAAAAGTCACAAAATTTTATATTATGACAGACAAAAGTCTTAAAGAATTATGGCAAAAATAGTGCTTAGAATATTATACCTTGATAAAATTTAAAAATACTGTGCACTTCCATATCAGAAATGCTTGAGACTAGCCAGACAAAAACTGCAGTTCTTAAGAAATAATTCCTCTTAACAAAATTAGAACTCCGTAGTATGTCACAATGAATGGCAAAAACCCTGTCACTGGCACCCAGAGCAAGCCCTCATTTTCTGGATACCAACAGCCCACTGAACTGCTAAAAACCATTTCATGGCAACCAGCATCTCCAACTTAACCAGGAAAATATGCAAACTTCAAGCCTGCCTGTATTCATGAAAGCAGATACTTTAACACTGTTTCCATTCCATCTCATTTCAGTAACAATACAGCAGAATCACAAGAAACCCATTCTTTCAAAGCACGACATCGCCATTCAAAGAAGATACTTTAAGGGAAATGTCACAACTGGTAAGGCTTTGAAGTGCATTTTGAGAGCCACTGTTGTGGAACGTGACGTCTGATTTCGATTGCTCCACTCCAGTTCACAGCCAAGATGGCAGGCAGGTTCTGTTCTGCATGAAGCATTCTTCACGGCAACAACCTAGAAAAATTCACTGTCAGCAAAAGAATATATCTTTCATCTGATATTATGGGGTAATCTCTGTAAGAAACTAAAAATTATTTAAGGTAAAATGTATTGGCCACTTAACACTGTTGGTTTTTATGCACTTTTAATCAAATATGGAGTGTCACTTTAGTGAACCAAAATTGTAAGAAAAAATTGAATTGTGTTATTGTGACAGTGAATAGCATATAAGAAACACATGGCACACCAGCGTGAGATCGCTTGGTCTACATGCATAATGTATATGGACACAGGTATGCAGTATGATGGTTCTGAGTGTGCACTGTGAATGTCTTAATGACGAAGGATAACACAGCTAATACTTTTGGCTTTCATTAATTATGGCTAGATTAGTGGCAAACTAGAGACCAGCCACAGTCATTACAAATTGAAATAGGAGTTGAACAACAGCTTTATCATAATTTTGTTTCTATAGAGAATATTTCAGCAGAGAGAAAACATTCAAGGCAGTGCAGGAATGACCGACAACAAGCCACACCACAAGCTAGTGAAGGATTGTTATCTTGTCTTAAGCACCCAAAAAATTCCAACCAGTGCATCACCTTCCAGGCTACAGATATCACAGCTGACTGGGTCACACACATCCCACCCAACTGTGTACAGCATCTGTATGCACAGTGACCTGCCAGACACATCTGCATCCCCACCCCCAAGCACCACCAAACAGAACACAGCGAGTTACATTTTTGGCCTTGACAATGAGTCCTGTCACCTAAACATCTGATATATTTAATATGCAATACTGCAACTCCATCATGTTAATCTTGGGTGACATCCTAGTTAGGAGGTTAGAATAGTAAGTGCATATTTAGTGCATTCCGAACCACCCACCAGCTGGTGGTCAAGAACACATGGTACGAGTGCACTGGTCAACTAGAGTGGTTGTGATATACCCTGGAATTTAATCCAACTGGGCACCAACAGTACACTGGACATCTAAGGATTACATAATTACCACAGATCATGGCTCATCGATGGAAGCCAAAGTGGAGTGCCTGATCTCTAGCTGTTTTGCATCCCATACTTCCTTGATAGGGCATAACTCCCTACTAATATTCTACAACAATGAAAACAATCAATTTTGACAAAATAATGTAACTGGATGGATAAATAAAAAATCTACTCAAAAGTGGCAGCAGAACCCACACATAAAAGAAGGTTACGACCAGGCAAGCTTTCCAAACCAGTGGCTCCTCCTTCAAGCAGAAGGGCTAAAGGAAGAGGGCAGAGGGCTAAAGGAAGAGGGCAGAGGGCTAAAGGAAGAGGGCAGAGGGCTAAAGGAAGAGGGCAGAGGGCTAAAGGAAGAGGGCAGAGGGCTAAAGGAAGAGGGCTAAGGGACGAGGGCTAAGGGACGAGGGCTAAGGGACGAGGGGTAAGGGACGAGGGGTAAGGGACGAGGGGTAAGGGACGAGGGGTAAAGGACGAGGGGTAAGGGACGAGGGGTAAAGGACGAGGGGTAAAGGACGAGGGGTAAAGGACGAGGGGTAAAGGACGAGGGGTAAAGGACGAGGGGTAAAGGACGAGGGGTAAAGGACGAGGGGTAAAGGACGAGGGGTAAAGGACGAGGGGTAAAGGACGAGGGGTAAAGGACGAGGGGTAAAGGACGAGGGGTAAAGGACGAGGGGTAAAGGACGAGGGGTAAAGGACGAGGGGTAAAGGACGAGGGGTAAAGGACGAGGGGTAAAGGACGAGGGGTAAAGGACGAGGACTGGAGAGGTCTAGGAAAAGGAGTAGATTTCAAGAAAATCACCTAAAACAATGGGTCTGGGGAGACGGGATGTCTTCCCTTCTCATCGCCTGCGGTAAGTCTCTCCTGAGCCACGGCTCTGAATGACTTTCCCGGAATCTACCCCTTTTCCTACAACTCTCCAGTCCTTTTACCTTCTTTTAAGTGTGTGTTCTGCTGCCTACTAATATTTTGTATGCCACTAGTACAGGAACACCACATCATACAGTGACAGATTCTTTAGAACGCCCTATATCTGAAAGTTTATGGCACGGCACAAATTTGTCTGAGCACCTATCAGTGCATACATTACTGCTGTGTTTCGTATTTCAAGAGTGGAGAAGACACTATAACTTACACATTTACTATTTCAATTTGGAAATTAAAACTGGGAGGCAAAAGTCTAAGTATTGTCAATGGAAATATTTCAAAATAGGAAAACGGTTCTGCTTACAGAACTGTTAAGATCCTTTCTCATGAATTATCTGAACCACTTTCCAATCTTCCACACCTGTCTTTTCAGTGTGTGTGTGTGGGGGGGGGGGGGGGGGGTGGCTTGTTTATTTTTGTAATTTTACAGATATGAATATAGCTCAGATTATGAAAAAGTCAAAAAATTTGTCAACTGCTAAAATTATTTAATGAAACAACATGCTTTGAGGTACAAAATTTGTCCTCAAGTTGCAACGCAATACAAAACATATTTAATGTAAGTACACACAGATATTAACATTGTTTTTTTGAGTTGTGACGTGCTGCGGTCATCTTGTAGTGAAAGAGTAGAAAACGTAATAAGAGGTCTGTTCAAATAAAATAAGAATTAGTAATCACTCACTCCATTCACACAAAATGGCTGTCTTCTTGTGGTGTTTTCAGTTACCTGCATTGTTATAGTTCCTTGAGCCTTGCTAACCACTGTTCACAAATTTCCAAAGGACACACAAAACACATCACTCCTCATTTTGTTTTATTATCAGTAAGTCAATACTGGTGTTGTCAACCAGTTGCAATGTCTCCTCCACAAAGCTATTTTACCTCTGATGTTGAAATATATTACCATAAGAGAGAATGATAATGTTATTTTTGAAAATAGTAGTGTAAAAGTTATTTTAAAGGATTACCAATATATTGGTCGAACACCAACACTAATACATTATTATTTTTACAGATTTTCTATTTTAATAGTATTGAATTGAAGTTGGTGAAGAAATATGGGTTCTTAACATATTGTAATTACATTTAGGATCTCATTTTTCCACTTGAATATTTCAACTCCCTCCAAGATGTCCATTCTTCAGCTCTTCTCAAAAGTACACATTACTTTAAGATGGTTTCTATTGAAACACTGTGTGTTGTTTCATCTATGTTTTTCACTATAGCTGACTTGTTAACATTATCAAGTCTGAAGTATTTGTTGAAGCGAGTGCATCACGTTACTTTATAAATTCCCGATCAGCTATGTGTGTCAGCTGATTGTGAGATGTCATGTACAGGTTTCTTCCTAAGTTATTGGTGGCGAGAGTTACAAATGTTTCTGTATTGCCACTGCAGCCTGAAGGTGAGGTTTATACCTCTTAACATGTTGATTAATTAAATAATTTATTAGTCAGCATAATTCTGACTGGTAGCAGCAGTCTCTGAGAAACCTTTTCATATTTTTGAAACAGTCCTAATGTGTCTAAATATTTCACACAACATAACACTTACAACCAAAGAGGTGCTTAATATCTGGAGTCAAACAGAAGTCTACATGAGTGCAGGCACCATTTTGTCTCATTCCAGCAGTAGTGGTATTTTCAAAGGCTGACCACCAAGGCTATGTGGCTGCTAGTTTAAAGCAAGCAGGCAGGGAGTATCATAGTCTACACCTAGGGTTTCCAACCTGTTAGTTTACCTGGGCCACATTCAAAAAAGACAAGTATTTTAATGTAACACACACTGAAGAACCAAAGAAACTGGTACATCTGACTAATATCGTGTAGGGCTCCCACAAACAAGCAGAAGTGCTCCAACACAACACGGCATGGATTTGACTAATGTCTGTAATAGTGCTGGAGGGAACTGCACCATAAATTCTGCGGGGCTGTCCATAAATCCTTAACAGTATGAGGGAGTGGAGATCTCTTCTCAACAGCTCGTTGCAAGGTATCCCAGATATGCTCAATAATGTCTACGACTGGGGAGTTTGGCGGCCAGCGGAGCCACTCTCTAGCAATTCTTGACACGTGGGGTATCGCATTGTCCTGCTGGAATATCCCAAGTCTGTTGGAATGCACAATGGACATGAATGGTGCACGTGATCAGACAGGATGCTTACGTACGTGTCACCTGTTAGAGTCATATGCAGATGTATAAGGGGTCCCATATCACTCCAACTGCACATGTCCCATACCATTCTGGAGCCTCCACCAGCTTGAGTAGTCCTCTGCGAACATGCAGGGTCCATGGATTCACAAGGCAGTATTCGCTCGATACAATCTGAAACGACTCATCCGACCAGGCAGCATGCGTCCAGTCACTAACAGTCCAATAGTGGTGTCAATGGGCCCAGGCAAGGTGTAAGGTCTTGTGCCATGCAGTCATTGAGGGTACACAAGTGGGCCTCCAGCTCTGAAAGCCCATATCCATGATGTTTCGATGTATGGTTCACACGCTGACACTCGCTGATGGCTCAGCACTATAATCTTCAACAATTTGCAGAGGGGTTGCACTTCTGTCACACTGAAGGATTCTCTTCAGTCATCGTTGCTCCCATTCTTGCAGGATCTTTTTCCAGCCACAGCGATGTTGGATATTTGATGTTTTACTGGATTCCTGATATTCACAGCACACTCATGAAATAGTCATAAGGGAAAATCCCCACTCCATCACTACCTCGGAGATGCTGTGTCCCATCGCTCTTGCACCAACTATAACACCATGTTCAAACTCACTCAAATCTTAATAACCTGCCATTGTAGCAGCAGCAGCAACTGATCTAACAACTGGCTGGACACTTGTTGTCTTATATATAGGTGTTGCCAACCACAGCGCCATATTCTGCCCATTTACATATCTGCCTATAACAGTTTCTTTGGCATTTCAATGTACTAAGCACTAACAATAACTGCTGAGGGGGGGGGGGGGGGGGGGGGGGGACCACAGGACAGACCAACAAGAGAACAGCATCGTGTGATTGTGTAGCAAGAGTTTCAAATTGAAAATATTCAAGTTACCATAACTTTGCATAAGCAATTGTGTGAGAGATGTTCACCTTTTGAGTATCACTGATACTTGCATTCGGCTGCATGTGTATTGGACACCCCTGATCTAGACGGAATGGCAGGCCAGTACTTACCAGTAGGAGGAAAAATCTACGTGGGTGAGTCAAATGAAAACCTTAATTTTGTAATAACAAATCGAAATTTCACGGCGTTATCCTGTAGGTTGGTGAGCGTGCTACAAACAGCGTGCAGAATGGCCTGTAGGTGGCAGCATAGTGCAGATGCACACCTACCGTCGCAGTATCAGTATATAGACGGCCACCCCACTTATGACTTGCATCAGGGAAGAATAGCGTTCCGTTATTCGGTTTTTGCGTAGTGAAGGCGTGACACCTACTGAAATTCATCGACGAATGAAAGTTCAGTACGGTGATGCATGTTTGTCACAGCAGCAAGTCTATGAATAGAGTAAGAAGTTCGCAAATGGTGTGACTTCAGTGGAAGATGCTCCTCGTCTAGGTCACGCACAATGAGTTGTGACTCCACAGAACATTGCAGCAGTTGAAGCCATAGTGAAGGAAAACTGCCGAGTGACACTGAATGACATTGCAGCATGTTTACAGATTAGTCATGGGTCAGTACACCACATTGTGCATGATGCGCTTCAGTTCCGCAAATCTGCAAGATGGGTGCCACGGCAGCTGACTCCTGAAATGAGAGAATGACATGTTGATGCTTGTGAAGAACTTATTCGGCACTTTGAATGAGAAGGTGATGGCTTCCTTGCAAGAATCGTTACTGGGGATGAAACCTGGGTTCACATTCACCAACCGGAAACAAAGAGAGCGGGCGAGGAATGGTGCAATTCCTCATCACCAAAACCATAGAAGTTTCGGACAGAACCATCAGCAGAAGTTCCATTCTGATGAAGAGGTATGCCATGTGGTGTATGAGTGGTTGCGCAGACTACCAAAAGAATTTTTTTCTAACAGAATTTATGCACTTTGTAAGTGCTGGAGAACTTGCATTGAGTGTGGGGGATATTATGTTGAAGGTTTGTACCACTTCTGCACAATAAATAATACTTAAAAAATATTTAAGGTTTTCATTTGACTCACCCTCGTAAGTACTGCTAATAGACACACACGAAAGTAGAAATTTTTGCTTCTCCTCAGAGAAGAAAGAGGGACAGGTTGTGAAAGGTAGGAAAGGGGGTTCAGCTCACTTCAACCACAGGTAAGAGGTTCTGTCTTTGTTCCCTGAGAAAGAAACTAACAGTTCTGCATGCAGAACAGTTTTTATTATTTTATGTGTGTCTATTGGCAGCACTTAGAATTTTGCCTCCCAGCCAACAAGCATTCTGTCTCTCTATAATTTTATAGGGTTTTTTTTAGATTAATTTCCCATTTGATATAAAATACCTGTAAGTTAAGGTGGCCTTTCCATTCCTGAAACATGAGGCACAGCAGTAATGTGCGCACTGACATGACAGCTATTTGGATATTGTGTGCTGAAAAATCAACCACTTACACTGGGTGGTGTTCATCTACCAACGGCACACAAAAGATTAGTACGAGGATGATACTCAAAGCAATACAGCATGTAAAACAGCTCCCCATGCCAGGAATCACATAATGACTGACTAAATCCATTTTTCATACTACTTCCTCCCTTTCACAATAAGACAATTGTCTTACGTACTCATGTCACCAATTAACACATGGAGATCATTGCAGCCTGCAGTTCTCACCAACAGAAGATGATATTGATGCCTTGACAAATGCTCCTAATCCTGAACTGTTGTAGGAAATGCTACAACCCTAATTAGAATTTAACAACTGTAATGGAGCGGACAGAAGAGTCCCTAGTATAACGCAACTATGCAGACTAAACTGGTTAGAAACATACTAGAGTTATTTGGTATTTTATTTATTTTGCACCACACCATAGTATTTTTAACCAGCAAAAAATGTAATAATATTATGAAACATTCAGAGCCAAGATGTTCCTACTTTCCCTAAGATTTTCCTCAGTAATGAGTAAAGGTGTAGCAACTTCACACGTCTTTTCTTATGTTATGATTGTGTGTTATTTCTATATGTTCCTAACTTCTATGTACCACAAACAATAGTGTTAGAAATAGTTACCAGTGACAATAGCAACTGCTAAGTACTGCCTTAGGTGCGCCTCACAGAGGGGCGACCTCGATGCCACCTTCAGGATGAATAGTAGAAGTTTGCAGCCCGGTTGATGTCATAATCAGCAGCAAGCGCCAACTGAAAGAGGATCAACTGTTACTAAATGCACAGCACCAGGGCACGGAAGCATAAATGCTGTTTACTTCACATACCAGGTTATGTGCGTCATCCAGAATAATCTTTTATAGAAATATTTTTTGAAGATACATCTGGAGCTTTCTTATTTCAGTTAATATTTATTTCTATTGCTAGTTACTTGAGGAAAAAACCATTAAGTTAATCACAGAGTGACACACTTTTCTCAATTGCTATGAGTTCAGCAATTTCGTTTCACCTGCCTTTTTACGTTATATTTTAAAGAAACCCTTATCCCCATCTTTTTCAGTTGAAAGGTTGTCTCCATAATATGTTTTCAGTCGATTTACTCACAGAAAGACAGTCTACCTTTACATTCTACTGACATTATAAAGAGAAACGATATCGTAAAATTGCAGTTAACCTCTTTTGCACTGTGCTGCATTCACGAACTGACTCACAGGCCTATGCTTAATACAGCTGCTGTTTCACCAATACTATGTAATAAAGATTGTTCACCAGCTGCAGTTTTTGCTGAACCTAAGTGATTAAAACACACCAGAATTGAACAGTAGGCATACCTGCCAAGGAAAAAATGTGGGCATGCTACACCAGTTTGAATACTTGTCCCACAATATTTCAGTAAAGACACAATGTCCAGGTCATAAGTGTGAGCTGTTCCATTCTTCTGCCTTCTAGTCACTTCACTGAAGCTACAGACTTGCACTTTGATGATCAATATGAGAAGAATGTATGAAAACACAAGACCTAAGTTCTCTCGGGTACTTATAAAAGCAGCTCAGACTACCCAGAAAGAAATGTCTTTAAAGATTTACTAACTCTACATTCAAATTAATGCTTCAGTATTACAAATGTTTTTATTTACCCACCGGAACTTAAAACATAGTGTCAGTAAGTTGGAAGCTGTACAATATCAAACATTCTGCAACTATATAAAACTCTTCAATTATTCTTAAGGTGTTTTTATAAGATATATAGATTTCATTTGTTTGTTATCTCTCTCACACACACACACACACACACACGCACACACACATGCACACGCACACACGCGCGCGCGATAAAACTATTACCTGAACAAGTTCTTCACGCGATGCCTGTTCACCAACTATGTCCCTTAGCTGCACAATGCAGCTTTCTAAACGGGCAGAGTCTTGTGTTAGTGGAAGATCCTCCAGTGAACTGCTATCAGATGCTTCTACCTGGTTACAGAGAGGTAAAATGGACTCAAATTTCCATTTCCCTGATATAAGACCAGTTTAGAAACATGCCAACAACAACAAAAATGAGCCCAATGAAAGTTAAATTGTGGAAAATAATGACAGAGTTAGATGAAGTGTTCACCACTAACAGTGATATATACCTTAATATCAGCCTCAATTGCAGCAACTGAGATCAGTATTAAAGTATAATGACTTCATGTGAGAAGTTTCATCCATTTTTAACAAAATAACTGCAAGCAATGAATAAACACCAAGACCTTGATATTTCAAAGGTGAGTGTGGTAATACTGTGAGAGTAACTAATGAGTGAAGCACGCACTGATAATAGTACTGAATGAGTCTGGACAACTAATAATTTCCAAATTCATAATTGTGAAACAAAAATCCCAGAAAACTGTTTCAGACTGACATTTCCAACACAACATACATGATTTTTTTTAAACTGATAATGGAAATGACAGGATTAGTGAACTCTGCTACCAAGGCATTCAACACAAAATAGTTATTATTTTCTCAAATTATTAGTATTTTTGTAACTTTAAACATATAAGATTTATATATAGCAATTTTTCTCACCTTACTTCTGCAGCAAATATTTTGAAAGTATTTCTTATCATAAAATATGCAGTAACGCAATATATTTTTGAGTCAGTGCAAAAGAAGATATACTGTGTCCTTGTTGCACACTTATTTCCATAATGATAATATCCTAAACCTATTGAAGACAAATACAATGACACTTTTCACTGGCAGCAACTGTAAGACAGACAGAACACCAGTGGGTAAATGGAAATTAATGTTTTACACAACCCCAATTTACATTTCAATTTCACAGTCTTCAGTATATAACAACAGTCTTTCACATACTATATCACGTAAACTGTGAGTCATTCTAAAACAAGATGGTTTGGTGTAAATTCCAGGTTTTTCCCTAAAGTACATACTGAGTGATGGGATAAAGTTCTGGGATCACATATACAATGGAGGGCAAGATAGTGCAATAACAAAAAAAAAAAAAATTTATTTTAAAGAGAAGGGTTCAGATAGAAAAATATGAGAAGACTCAGAAACAGTGTTTTGAGGTAGGTCCTGCATGAATACTTCAGTTATTAATTGCAGTTCAGAAGACAAGCATCAAAAATTGGTAATGAAGATTAGAAAAAATAATTTATATAAATAAGATACAATGCTCTAAGAAACTGCCATGTTAATTGGACTCCAGAAAGGTTGAAACTAATGTCTTAAATAATACATACAGCACCAATTACGTTTACTCACATGTAGCATGATGTGTTTCAGGAATTTCTTCACATTCCCCCCAAAAAAGTATGGTGTTCATTTCCTACAAACTGTTCCGAATGTGGCAGGAAAAGGCAGAAATGACAGTGATTAAAAAAGTACCCTCCACTGATCCCACCTGGGTAGCCGCGCGATCTAACACGCTGCTCCCTGAGCGGTAAGGTGTACCGGGCCCCGGCACAAATCCACCCAGTGTATAGCTGTCAAGGTCTGGTGCGCCGGCCATACTGTGGATGGTTTTTAAGGCGGTTTTCCATCTGCCTCAGTGAATACAGGCTGATTCTCCTTATTCTGCCTCAGTTACACTGTCGGAGATTGCTGCGCAAACACTGTCTCTGCATACGCATACACCATAATTACACTACCATGCAAACATTTGGAGCTACACTCATCTGGTATGAGACATTCCCAGGGAGGGGTCCACTGGGGGCTGAAATGCACAATAACCATGGGTTCGGTGTGGGGCGGCAGTGGGGTGGGTGGACTGCTGTGGCCTATCGTGGGGTTGTGAACCACTGAGGGCTATGCTGAGACAAACCCTCTCCGTCATTTCTAGGTCCCCGGTTCAATACACAATACATGCTCCACTGCACACCATAATATGGACAGAGGAATACAAATATATACAATAAGAAATGGAGACTACAGTATTTATCCAATTTGCGTCAAATAATGGCTTAAGGTAAACTCTTCCATTTTATGGCAAACTTTTATTCAGAATGAATACAAATCATGAAACATAATTCTCTATATTTCTTTCTTGTCCCACCTTTTTATTTGTTCATTTGAATTTCATTGTGAAATTCATCATTGCCAATAAGTGATATGGCTATCTGGAATCTGAAACACTGTGTAACAATAATGCAATCTGCCCTTAGCCACATGTAACTTTATTATTTTGAAAGGAAAGTGTGCTGTAATTATTAGTTTAAAATAATGTTTGTGTTTTTCCTCTGCTTTTCTTCTAAACTATTTTCTGCTGAAATTCTCTCTCCTTTTCTCCTCTGTCCGGCAGAACAAACATACTGAACGGTAAATGTAGCACAATAGCTTAACACAGGAAATCAATGTTGGATATAGAAAAACTGGCAATGGGAGTGGGGGATAAATATGACAGAAGTATAAATAAAGTCTTGAAATAGTCAAAACTCTAAATGGTATGAACACTGGCTGCAAAAGTATAATGGGGCCCTGCTTTATAAGATTTCTACAATTGAAATTATTTGGAATTTCCAGTTCTGCTGTCTTTTACATAAGGCCGGAGTGCTTTTAGCACCTGACCTTTATACAATCACAAATTTTACTCTCACACCTATCACAGGAGCAGAACAATTATTTCTCCCACCACCACAAATGACACTTGTTTTTATCATGTTATAAGATTTTAGAAAAAGGTTCTATGTTTGTTTGAATTATTCAGTGAAAACTTCTCTTACCTCACGACTGTTAATATGAATGTTGGAAGCCATTTCTTCTATATCAGCCAGACTGGATGATACAGATGTTGGTGTCTCAGGACTAGGACAATGTGGGAAAAGCAGTAACTTCTCAGTTGTTTGTGATTTCCTGACAAATTGAAATACAAAGAATAGGCATATTTACCTCAACAGTAACACAAAAACATCAAAACAGACACCATTACACAACAACTGAAAATGTGAAATAGCGGATTGCGTCAATTTGGACAAACTCTTGGCCAGTTTAATGAGAGACAGTACCTGTGGAAGCAAGTTTAACACATAATTTCTCACTTTTTCATATGTCCTCTAAATTTTATTAAAATTGCAATGCTGCCAACAGAATTTGCCTATAAGAGAGATAATAATTATTTACAATTTCTCTATCTTCTTAAAACCAAGCAGATGAAATTAATAATGCGCACACAGAGGAAGCACACATATGGCAACCTTATATCAAGAACATTTGTTAAAAGATCATGCTGAAACACCACAGGGTCAGTTCCTTGTTCAAAAGTTCCAATTTGCTGCTATATGCTGTTCTTCAAAATAATCACAACTTTACAATGTCAGAAATAAAAAAACATTAAGTAACATGTGCCATGAGAATCAGCCAATCATTATTTCCCTTGCTCCATTTGCAAGTGAAACAGGAAAGCAAATGCCTTGAAACAGGAAAGCAAATGCCTTGAAACAGGAAAGCAAATGCCTTGAAACAGGAAAGCAAATGCCTTGCAGTTGTACAGTGAACCATTACAAGTGAGTGAGATACAGCAACTAACCACCTCTCATTGTTGAACTTTTTTTAATTGTAAAAATCCACTGTCTGCAATTATTTTGTATAAAATATGAACTAAGAAAAAGAAATTCTTAGTTTATTGTTTAGCACATTTACCTGGGTTTAGCCCATATGACTAGATCATAGATCTCAGCCTGCAGGTTTTGAGGCAGCTCTTCAAATAATTCACTATCCATAATGTCAGGATTCAAGGAGATGAAGTTTAAACAGGCACTCTAGAAGGATACAAATGCAATCCAATGTAACATTTAATTAACCAGAGATGAACACCTTAGATATACACTACAAATATCACTTATAAAATCGTCCATTCTGACCTTAACCTTTACCATAGCACAATCTCGTAGTCAGGGGATATCACAAAACGTCGGCTGTAAAAAGTTATATAAGATGTATCATGTACAAATAACGGAGAATTAATAAAGTACTCTGCAATGTTTTGTTGTTTCCATTATGTTCGTTGTTATATTTGTCAAACTATTCTTGACTGTTAGGTTTACTAGTTATAAATCATAGAAGTTTGAAGACTCTGGAATGCTACTGTTTTGTATATGCTCACACCAATCTCCGATCTGACAACTGCAATACTGTATACAGCATTACAGTAACAATTATTGAATGTAATGTTTTGTTGTGCTATCTATTTGATTAGACATGCATGGTCCAACAATTCCAGGCCCGCAGTGGGCTACTCTTCATTTTTACATAATCTTTAAGCTTTTTTTTACTATTTCTGTGCATTATTTCTTTTGCAAATGCTCTGAATGAAGGATGAAGTACAATGTGGTAATGGTACTGCCTGGAGCTTGTTCCTCTTATATCATTACTCTCGCCTCTACTGTCTGTGTACCATACTGAGCCTACTCCAATCCCTTCAGTCATCCACTAGTAACAAAGAAAAATTTGAAAAAGGATGTTAAACACATGTACCAGAGGTTGCAACATTTTTACACAGATATTTTGAATGAAAATATCATGCCAAGTTAAAGAAGAATTATCTTCCTGTCACACTCTAGTTTATGTAAATTTATTTTTTAGTTTATGTAAATTTATTTTTGTCACTTTATATCTATTGCATTAAGAACAACATAAAGCAATTAGAGAGCAGAGAGAATGCAGGATATAGCTATGGCTGTGGACTGAGAAGCAATGGAGTGACAGCATGGTCATGATAACTATTCTGCACATTTTTTCCAAGTGGTTTTAACATTGGTATTCATGAGCCGTTCTCACCTAAGTACCTAATACATAATTTCTGAAGTGACTTACAGAAAATGAATGTTTTATCAGAGACATAGAAGTCACATGACAACTTCAACACCATGTAGCTATAATGTTTTATACTGTAATTACAATGAACCTAAAATAAAGCAGCACATTCAATAAATTTGTAGTAAATCGTACATCAAATTCAGTTCTAAAATGAAATGAAATAAAATCTCTGTAACTTACCCGAAGAGTTTTTGCATTAATTTGGTCACTCATACTCAGGAAATAAAGCACTGAATCTTCATCAATGTGTCTTCTTAATCCCTGTTCGCATGCTTGTTTCAATGAGTCAACCTCATATCGATCACTGAGAAGCATAAGGTCAGCTAACTGATCAGCAGTCAGCTCTCGGGTACGCAACTGTCCACTGTACAGGTAGTGAAGGAATGTTGAGAAAAGGAATGGATTTGTATCATGAACCACTATTTTCCTGTAAAAATTGAAACATTTACCCCTTTTACCACCATAAATTCAATACAAATACAACATGGAAATTTTGCTATTAATAGAAACATTTTGGACAACCACTAGGATTATCTGCATTGACAGCTTTAATATACAATTGAGGGTGTCAATGTAATAGTTCATATGTTTTACTCTTATGGTACACACTCCCTCGGTACATACTGGCTCACTAGTTCTCCAATCTTCAATCAGTTCATAATACTGTACAAAGACAAGGGTCTATATAAAGTGCAAAGGATATGAAGGAAAGACTAGGGAGGTATTGCTATTAAGACCAGAAACACTGAGAAAATAAAATGTATAAATAGTTGCACCAAATTAGTTACAATTAAAAAAAAAAAAAGAAAGCAATCTCAAATGTTGTTTTGTTTTTAGGGCACAAAAACAATTAAGGTCGTACATTCCCTATAACACTAACACAAAAGAGAGAAGTTAAAAAAGACTACATATCAATCCCAATCAATGGACGACGAGACAGCTAAAAACAGGAACGCGGAGGAAGTTCTATAAAAATGTGCCAAAGAGAAACGAAGGTTCAGAACTAAAAATTAAATGGCCTTCGCCATGTTGCTATGACAGACAAAAAGTAGAACGCGGTCAGCAGCTCGCGCATCTTTCATCTTTCACTAAAACGGCCAATAACTACAACAGCAAACACAAACGAGAACATAAGCAGTTAAAAAAAGGTCATTCCATCAGGAAATGGTGGACCATCAAAAGCTGAGTACAATGTGCACAAAGTAGTGATGAGCACCATTTAACAAATGATGATGGCTAAAAAGACAATGCCCAATACGTAACCTAGTTAAAATGATCTCCTTGTGGCGAGGGGGCCAAGAGGTGGTCATTCAAGCTGCTGGGAGAGGCTTAATAACCAATAGCTTCTTCCCATGAAGGGAGGACCAGTGGTGATGTCAATAGCCTTGGCAGTAGCGACAGTGGCCTCATTTCCTGTCAGACCAACATGACCAGAAAACCACACAGACATCCACTAAGAGTGAGCAAGTGGCATCTTTCCTGGACCCATTGCACTAAGGAATGGACAGCGCACAGCACACAAAAGGCTTTGAAGGGCACCAAGAGAGACTGAGCAGATGATGCAATTGAAAATCCCGTGTGGCCAGATACAGGGCAAAGAGCTCTGCTTTAAATACTGAGAAGTGTTCTGGAATGACAAAGGCACACCCAACACCATGGTCAGTCCGGGAACCATCAATGTACACAAAGATACTATCACGAAGTTCCGTGAGAAGGTGTCATGAAACTGTAAGCAATAGATTGAGGCTGGGGTAGTGTCGTCAGGAAGCGAATGAAAGCCAAGGTGAACACAGGCCACAACATGATGTCAGGAAAATTGCAGGTAGTGTGAAGTTATGCTGCCAGAGCAAGAGCTGAAAGCAAACTCCAGGAGATAACAGAGAAGAGGGACGCACGCCATACTGGCAGTCAAAGGAGTCATAGAAGGAGGCGGCACAGGACGGGTGGCCACGCATGGCAGACAAACGGCATGCATATATGCAGAGGAGAAAGCCACGGCTGTAGGACAGCCATAGTTTGGCAGCTTCTGCATACAGAATGGGCTACTATACTATAAAAGGCACCAGTAGCCAAACAGATGCCACGATGGTGGATAGTATTTAGACGCCATAAGAGGGATGGATGTGCAGATGTATATATGAAGCACCCTTAGCCTAGTTTCGAACAGACAGGGGACTGGTGCAAACGGAGGAGGGTGGTTCGATCTGCTCCCCAGGAAGTACCATTGAGGACATCTAGAACATTGAGGGGCCGCATACAGTGGGCTGCCAGGTAAGGCACGTGGAGGACCAGACAGTTTCCTATTGAGCAGGAGCCCCAGTAATTTTGTATTTTCAATGAATGGAAGGGCCAGAAATTCATACAAACGGTTTTGTCAGTGGAAAAACGAAAGCCACTGTTGACGTTCCATGAGTAATGACAATCAAGACATCGATGAAGAAACCAGTGAGACAAATCCCTGGAGAACTGCAATAGATGGGAAAATCGTCAATGAAATGGGAGCTGGAGATGCCTCGCAGGAGACAGACCATCATAGGGTGATAGCAAAGAGGATGGTGCTCACAATGGAATCCTGAGGCACACAAGTTTTCTGGATAAAGGTGTCCGAAAAGGAATAACCCACATATACCTAGAAAACTCGGTCTTTTAAAAATTCCTGAAGGAAACGAGGCATGCAGCCTCGGATGCCCCACGTGTAGAGAGTACGGAGGAGACCAGTTCTCCAGTAGGTGTCGTAGGCTGGTTCCAAATTGAAAAACATTGCCACAGTCTGGGATTTCTGCAGAAAACCATTCATGACATGGGTGGACAAGTGACGAGATGGTCAACTGTAGAACGTTGCGTTCAAAATCCTTAATATCAGTGGTTAGTAAATTGCGAGACTAGTCACCATACCAGCCGGGCATGAATCATACGTTCCATCATCTCACAAACACAGCTGGTGAGAGAAGTGGGGCGGTAACTGGAAGGAAGGTGTTCGTCCTTACCGGGCTTAGGTATGGGTATGACAGAGGCTTCACGTCAGCGTCTGGAGAATGTGCCTCTGCCCGGATGCGGTTGTATATATGAAGCAGAAAGTGCTTGCCCACAAGAGAAATGTGCTGCAACACCTGAATGTGATCATCATCTGGGCCTCGGGTGGAGGATCAAGATGGAGTGAGAGCATGACCTAGATCGCTCATAGTAAAGGCAGCTTGTAGCAATCATGATTCAGAGAAGAGAAGGGTATCATCAAAGCCTCCTCCACTCGTTTCCGATAGAGGAAGACAGGGTGAGGAGCTCGAAATCACCACAAAATGGCGGCCTAAGATGTTGGAGATAGCAATGGGTCCACAAGGACATTGTCTCAGCCATCGGAGGTTGGCCCATACGACGGAAGAGGGAGTGTAACTGTTAAAAGTACTAGCGAATAAAATCCAGCTAGCTTTCTTGCTATCCTGAATAACAAAACAACACTGTGCATGCACAGGGTGTCTACGTGGACAAGAAAAAAAAATTCCCAGATTTTTCCCGGATTTCCTGGGTAAAAACACAATTTCTCCCGGATGAAATTATGTATAAAGCGGATGAAAATACAATTTCTCTCGGATGAAATTACGTATAAAGCGGGTGAAAATACATCCGTGTTAAGCAACAGTATACTTTCCCTCGGGCTGTAAAACCTATCAGTCCTTTGAATAGTGAAGGTCTAATACCGGCACTTAAGGGAACAGGAAAAACAATGCGTTTGGAAAGATGTTTGATGCGAGACAATATAGACAGATTTTATTTCCATATTGCGAAAGTATATACACAAATTCCACAAGTTACAGCACGGTAGCTTCCGAAGCCTTAAAATAGAGATTGCGTTGAGAGATGCACTTTTGTCAGCCAGTCATAGCTCAAGTCACGTGATCTCGCTAGCGAATGACAGCAGTTATTCAGAGCACGAGGCCTACGAGAAAGACAGGCCACGGCGCGTACGTTACAAACGTGGGCCGAGCTCGCTCAACTCAGCAAAGTGCGTTTCTACACCGGTTAGTGTAACTAAATGTGTATGTACGAACATGTACATCCTCGGGTGGAGGATCAAGATGGAGTGAGAGCATGACCTAGATCCCTCATAGTAAAGCCAGCTTGTAGCAATCATGATTCAGAGAAGAGAAGGGTATCATCAAAGCCTCCTCCACTCGTTTCCGATAGAGGGAGACAGGGTGAGGAGCTCGAAATCACCACATCGACTATTGGAATCCACTATTATTAGCCCTACAATGATAGGAAGTCCGTAGGCCTACTAACAGGCTCTAATTTGGCAATTAAAATCATACCAAAATGATTATCAGTTGCGTAAGGCACCACATCATCTATGAAAGGAGAACTGTTACAAAGAAGAGACTAAATGCTGTAAACAAGCGGTTATACCATTTCTATCGAGAATTGATTTTAAATTTTGTTGTACGAACAGTAATCAGTAAAACTTCATAATAACGGATTCCAGTACAAGATGAAATTCTCGTTAGTATGCACGCGCCCGGTTCCGAGTTAACAGATTTAAATACGCATTTTGCCCGCTGAGTTACGGGAACGAGCGAGCTCAGGATGTTCTTAGTGACATACGCACCGCGGCCTGTCTTTCTCGTGGGCCTCGATCAGTGCATAATGCATGTTATGTACTCAACCACTAGCAGCATCATTGTTAAGTAGCACGACCATACAAAGACGAAAGGTTAATGGGTTAAAGTAATGTAAGTACACTATATCTTCACGAAAAGCTGAACTTTCACATATAATATTGGGCATTAACAATGTTTTGCTGCTTTTTCTCGAAGGGCGGTTAGGCAGGAACCTAAGAATGCTTCGGAAACTAAACTGCTGTATTTGATGTATTTCATACATATACTTTCGTATTACGCAAACATGCAGTCCAAATGCCGATGCGAATCAAAGATCTTTCCAAAACGCGTTGTTTTTTTCTGGATTTCGTTTCCTAAAGTGCTCGGAAGTATAAAACCCCTAAACTTTCCATAAGCCGTTTGCCAATAACACTATTTAGTTTTTATTTCGTGATCATAGCTGCAGTGATTTAGGAGAACCATTACAAAGTGAAGTTTATACTTAGCTGTAGTCTGTCATGTTTTCTCGACGAGTGATGCATCAACTTTTACATTGTTTTTATACTGTACAACATTTAAACACCCACTGACGTAAGGCTGCGAGCACTCACAACAAGGCCCAGGGATCTTTGAGAGCATTCTGCATTCTGCCTGACTGGGACTGGAGTGGCAATGAAGGATGGGACAGCTGGTCAATGCAAAGCGATCTAGTGACTGGATGAAGTGGGAAGAGACATTGCTGTGAGCTGAGGATGCGAGGTGAGATGACCAAGCCAGCAATCTATCACACGAAAGACGAGCCATCGCTTTCAGCAGCTAACATCGTTACATGCCTGTTCAAAATCCCAATACCGTGAAACGCCGTAATAATACAGCCGCTGTTACCGTGATTAAATACAAATAAAACTATTGCCGTTTATACATTCAATGCCAAAAACTATAACTTGGTATACGTAAAGTCGAGGCAGTATTACAGGAAAATACTAGCTGGCAAGTAAGTGGTAAAGAAAACATTACGTAAGTTGGTCAATAATAAAAGAAGAAAAGTCTGGAACAAGAGTCTTGAAATACGAGTTTATTGAGCCGAGTAGCATGTTCTTCAGATGATCATAGACTACCGTGTAGCTAGCACGTTTCGGTTTTTTTTGTGCTCTATCTTTGCAACAAACATTGGCAAATACAGAAGCAGTTACTAGAGCGCACTTCGCAACATCAAAGTTCTCCAGCCATCGGGTCACGCAAATCTTCAAGGGCAAACGTTCCGATTCAATGGTCCAAATATACAGAGCTAGTCTGGAAAGGAAATCCTTAAATAGGTTTTACAGGGCATGTACAAACTGAATTGTCATCCAGAGTGTTTCCTTTACTGCGGACTTGATTAGCAGAAAAATATGGAGAGGGGGCTTGCAAGTACGTCAAAGAACAGCAAGAAAACATAACGTGAAGACAACAATAACAGCTGAACAGGGTTTGTTACGTTTCTAGGTATGGAGGGATACATAAAAAGCGACATTATCAATGTACTGGATGTCAAGTTAAATCATATTTTAAAATGAAGCGGGTAAATCATTCCTCTACAAGTAAATCAACATGTACGCTGCTACAGAATCTAGAATATGTACAACAGAAGGTCTACAAAGTCCTAAAGCACTTCGGAAATTTTACACACAGTAGAGAGCCTCAGCTGTAAAGTAACTGGGAGGCCAAGTCGTTCGTAACGGGCAGACTTCATAACTTAGTAATCGTGGATAGAAGACGAGAGCAAGCAACCAATAGCAGCCGATAGAAAGAAGGAGAGAGAGAAAAAGAGAGAGAGAGAGAGAGAGAGAGAGAGAGAGAGAGAGAGAGAAGGAGAAGCCTCATGGTAAGGAATAAGCTAGAACGAAAAGGTGGCGAAGCCTTCAGAACTTTGGTCGATGAGCGCGGTGGCCTTAATATCTTTCGTCTTTATAATTGAGGTGCTGTGCTGTACATGTAAAATTAGCTAGAAACTTGCAACACGTTACTGGAGTAAGACTGGTTGATACGTCTTGTCATTCATAGTTTCTTAAAGGGTCAACAAACGCAGCGCTACTAATAATATCGTAATTAATGCTGATTGTTGCTTGGCAGAGACAGTGTTGTCAAACGTGCCTCGTTCGATTTTCAAATCACACAGTCTGTCAGTAGTCAGTGTGCTCGGCTCGCCTGTTGAATTCAGTTCTGCGCACGTGCGGGGCAAAATTTTATAAACTGACAAGGTAGGTAACACTCATTGTGTCATATTTCATTATGCATAATAACGAGGCGCAGCCTTATTTACATCCATCGTTCTTCTTTATCCAATAAAGGTTGCCCACCATCAACCACTGCGACTGCGCCATGTCGATTGGTTTTCAAGATAGCTGGCTTTCAGATCCAGCATTCAAGGACTGGTTGGTGAAAGTAGCTACAGACCTTTATAGTGCTAAATGTGGATTATGTCCAGGGACCCTCATTAACATCCGTACTATGGGAAGATCGGCTCTTACAAGTCACATGACAAAATCCAAGAAGCATGTCACGAAAGCAGCTGCCATGAGAAGCACAGCAAGTTTTTATGTCTACACCCGACCGGTTGCGACCACTTCAACCCAGCAGACAGATTCTACTTCCACTACCACATCTGCGGATTCAGCTGGGTCAACAACAGTGGCGTTGGCCGCTGGAATTGTTGCCCCTCCACAGAAGGATGTCACTGCAATGTCAAAACCCGTGGATAAACTGAGAGGAATTGATCGGATGGCAATAAAGGACGAAGTAACAAAGGCGGAAATACTGTGGTGTTTAGAGTGCATCGTTTCACACAAGTCACTGCGTAGTTCTGCGAACGACGTGTTGCTTTTCCCCACAATGTTCCCCGACAGTGAAGTGGCCAAGAGCATGCGTTTACAAAAGGACAAAATCGGTTACATCGTGCAATATGGACTAGCTCCCTTCTTTGAGTCTGAAATTAAATCTGACCTCGTAAACGCATCAAGGATTGTTGTTTGTTTTGACGAATCCTTGAACAAGGTGTGCAAAAGAATCCAGATGGACATTTTAGTGCATTATTGGGACATTAAAAAAAATCTAGTGTGCACCCGTTACTACGCATCAGCTTTTCTAGGCAGTTCGACGGCAGCTAAGCTACTCGAGTCCTTCAAGAAAAAAATTCCCAGCAAAGCAATGAAAAAACTTTTACAAGTATCGATGGACGGCCCTAACGTCAAATTCGCATTCTTAAGGGAACTTAAAATGTTTTTGAAAGAAATTGAAGGAGTAGACACCGTTTTACTGGAAATTGGAACGTGTGGACTTCACGTTGTTCACGGCGCCTTCTAGTCCGCAATTCAAGAAACACAGTGGATGATAATTCAGTTTTTACGTGCCTCATACAATCTTTTTAAGGATGTCCCTGCCCGAAGAGCTCTGTATATTTCGACAACGGAATCGGAACTGTTTCCCTTAAAGTTTTGCGCGATCCGATGGCTGGAAATGTGGAAGTTGCTGAGCGAGCTCTAGTAATGTTTGCGTTTCTGCGAATATTTGTTGGAAAACTGGAAGAAAAAACAAACCAAAATGTGCTAGCTACAGATTACTGGAGGATCACCTCAAGGACAAGCTACTTGGTCCGAAAATTGCCTTTTTCAAGACTCTTGCTGGAGACTTGACACCTTTCCTAAAGGATTTCCAATCCGATTGGCCGCTAGCACCATTCCTCCACTCTGCTTTGATAGAGATAATGGAGACAACGATGACACGATTTGTCCAGCCGATGAAGATCTCGCCATCAGTTAATTTGGACAAAAAATCCAATCTTTTGGGTGTGAACCACGTCAAGATTGGGTTCACCGCCAAGAATGAATTCAGAAAGTGCAGGTCTCTCACAGCCCTTGAAATCGCTAAGTTCCGGAGCGAATGCAGAAGAGGAATGATCAAGCTTGTGTCAAAGTTGATGGAGAAATCTCTCTTACACTTTAGGTTGACAAAAGCTGTAAGCTGATTTGGTCCCACAATAGCGTGCAGGGAGGCTGGTCCCAAACGATTTCATTCCTTTCTACAGATTTTGGTGGAGAGCAATTGGATTAACGGTGTATATGCCGATAAAGCAGAAGCACACTACGCTTCTGTTGTAAAGAAGAACTGCAAAACAAAATTCGAAACATTCAACAAAAAGGAGCAACGGCTGGATGAGTTCTGGATGAATTGTCTCAAGAACCAGAATGCAACGTGCCACGAGCTGGAACATGATAGCGTTATTTTAAACTGCTAACTCCCACAGATGTTTAAATATACATTTCAAACAATAACTTTTGTGATTAAAAATTATTTGAAAAATAAACCTGTCTTAAGAAATTAAGTATTAAAATAAAGACCGGAGCTAAAATTTAGCAACACGAAAATCCGAAAAGAAAGGACTGTAAAAATGCACAAAATATTTTATGGAAAAAAATATCTTATTATTCTAAAACGAAAGACAGTAATTAAAGGTCTTTAACAACGACTAAACCGTAAGCTTTTGTATTTAAATGAAAAATAATAAAATCAGAAAAAATGAGGAATGGAAGAGGTAAAAGACATACTTGTCCTTACTGAAAGCAAATTTTAGAGCGGGAAATATAGTAGCTGTGCTTGACACAAGTTTTCGCTCTAAAACTGGACTAATTTCATACGAGAGCAAGGTACGGATGTCCCGCTACCTGTTGTGTGACGTGCTGCCTTCTGTCGTCCATTTATAGGATTAGTTAGAAAGAAGAAGTAGCGAACGTTAGAGCTGTTCGGAGACGAAGATCCAATTCACCGGCAAAAAAGTAGAAAAGAAGCGAACTGGTATTGCTTTGCATGCCAGAACACTTCGTCTTCTCTATACTACAGAAAAGTCGAAGTGCTCTGGCATGAAGAGACTTGTGACATTGCTCAGTAACATATTATTCACTTTTTTTGAAGGTCAATTATACTTTTTTGCCATCGATTGCATAATTTTTTATCTATGAAAGGACATCATTAAATATGAAAACTAACTTGAAGCTCGGTCTTTTTTTAACGTGTGTTACACGTTAAGTCTTATCAAATACAAATGTGCAGTAAAATTGTAAATAGTGGCATAAATGACTTCTCTTCTGGGCCCGAAATTTTTCAAATGGCTGATCCTCAAGTGTTACCGGTACGTTTTGAATGAGAGTTATAATGCCCTGTGATTTAAGTAATTCACTGCACATTCTCACACGTAACATACATCATCTTGCGTGGAAATTTACTTTGAAAGTAACGCTTCTCAAGTCACTATTCGTAATATTTTCCAGTGATCTGTTAGAAATATAAACAATTGCGATGCTAGCACATCGAATGCACGTTAGTTGTTACGCACGTACTGCATAATCTTCGACCTAAAGCCTTTGACACTTCTCGGTGTTGGCAAACTGGCCTGTGCATTGTGTAAATTACTCATTTTCTACACAACTAAACTTTTATTTTGGTGTTATTCTCTGATTAATGTTTCATTGCTGCAGTATTATTCAGCAGTAGTGGGCTAAAGTTCTTTGTCAGCGTATCAGATCTTACATGCCATAACTACAAAAATTTAACTGAAATCTAAAAGAATGAAAAATCCCGGAATTCTAAAAAATTCCCGGGTTTTTCCCGGATGAAAAAATTCCCGGGTTTTTCCCGGATGAAAAAATTCCCGGGTTTTTCCCGGATGAAAAAATTCCCGGGTTTTTCCCGGATGAAAAAATTCCCGGGTTTTTCCCGGATGAAAAAATTCCCGGGTTTTTCCCGGATGAAAAAATTCCCGGGTTTTTCCCGGATGAAAAAATTCCCGGGTTTTTCCCGGATCTCCCGGGCCGTATACACCCTGATGCAACTGTTTATAACGAATGCAGTTTGATATCTTAGGATGACGGTCAAATACATGGATAGCATGTCTCCGTGCACGAATTGTGTCGGGGCACGCCTCAGTTCACCAATAGACCAGGACATGGCTTGGTAAAGAGGAAGTGCGAGGAATGAAATGTTCTGTGGCATCAAGGATAACTTTTTATGGTATTCTACGTGGTCATCACAAGTGAGGAAATGTTTTTTGTCGAAGGCCACCAGGGAGGAGTAAAGCCTCCAGTAGACCTTAGTAAGCTGCCATTTGGGTGTGCAAGTAGGTGAGATAGGTGTCAGCAAACTGATAGCACACAGGAAATGGTGGTTCGAGTATGTGTCAGAGGGACCGGACCACTGAAGATGAAGGGCAAGCTGGGCAGTGCAGAAGGATATGTCCAACTGGGAAAAGGTGGGAGTGGAGTCTGAAAGGAATGTGGGTACTCCTGTGTTAAGGCAGAAGTTAAGTTGATTGAGAAGGTCAGCTAAGAGGGCACCCCTCAGACAGCCTCGGTTAGAATCACAAAGGGGATGGTGCACATTAAAGTCACCAAGCAGCAGAAAAGGGTGAGGTAGCTGCCCAATAAGCTGGACATTGAATGATAGAGGGATATACATAGTACAAAGGCGAAAGGTTAAGCGGGGGGCGAAAGGTTAAGCGAGGGGCGAAAGGTTAAGCGAGGGGCGAAAGATTAAGCGAGGGGCGAAACATTAAGCGAGGGGCGAAACATTAAGCGAGGGGCGAAACATTAAGCGAGGGGCGAAACATTAAGCGAGGGGCGAAACATTAAGCGAGGGGCGAAACATTAAGCGAGGGGCGAAACATTAAGCGAGGGGCGAAACATTAAGCGAGGGGCGAAACATTAAGCGAGGGGCGAAACATTAAGCGAGGGGCGAAACATTAAGCGAGGGGCGAAACATTAAGCGAGGGGCGAAACATTAAGCGAGGGGCGAAACATTAAGCGAGGGGCGAAACATTAAGCGAGGGGCGAAAGATTAAGCGAGGGGCGAAAGATTAAGCGAGGGGCGAAAGATTAAGCGAGGGGCGAAAGATTAAGCGAGGGGCGAAAGATTAAGCGAGGGGCGAAAGATTAAGGGAGGGGCGAAAGATTAAGCGAGGGGCGAAAGATTAAGCGAGGGGCGAAAGATTAAGCGAGGGGCGAAAGATTAAGCGAGGGGCGAAAGATTAAGCGAGGGGCGAAAGATTAAGCGAGGGGCGAAAGATTAAGCGAGGGGCGAAAGATTAAGCGAGGGGCGAAAGATTAAGCGAGGGGCGAAAGATTAAGCGAGGGGCGAAAGATTAAGCGAGGGGCGAAAGATTAAGCGAGGGGCGAAAGATTAAGCGAGGGAAAAGATTAAGTGAGGGAGGAAACAGTGAAATGCAACAGCTTGAAGGTGCATATCAGGTAGATGGGTTGACTATGAACGTCATCTAGTACAAGCACCATGACTCCCCCTCAAGATGGGACGCCATCCTCTGGGGAAGGTCAAAATGGACCAAGAAGAAATATGAGAGCTCAAAGCGGTCATGAGGATACAATTTTGTTTCCGGAAGGCAGAGAACAAGTGGATGCAGCAGTTCTATGAGCAGCAATTAATCCTCTTTGTTGGATCGAAGACTGAACATTCCACTGGGGGAGAGTCAAGACAAGGAAAAAAAACAAAGGGGTAGCTCCTTGGTGGCTGCCGAGTGGCAGCCTCTGAAGACTCGCTGCAGAGGCAGCTCCATGAGGTCTATAGAAGTGTCGGCATTCTTCTGTCAGCCTGTGGAGTTCATGGCAGAAAAACAGTTGGTGTTGTGCACCGGTGACATGGATGTTGGCCGGGCAAGGGTAATACACGACAACATTGCTGAAGAGGATATTCGAGTCGGCAAAGGACTTAGATGTTGGATGGCTGGAGGGACATAGGAAGTCTTCACGGGAGTAATCCTTCTGTTCTTTCTGGCCTGCCAGTTGTGTAGCTGTTGACTTCACCCCATGAAAAAGAGGAACCTCAAAACCCTAAGCGAAGGAAGAATAGGAGAAGGTGAACAAAGAGAGAGAAAAAAGGAATGAAAAACAGTGGAGGGCATTCTGATATTGACTACTGCAAATGAAGAATACATTTCCAAAAAAAGCCCAGACATGTTCCCCAAGGGAGTGGAAAAAGAACTGCAAGAGGATAGACATGCAGCATGGAAGGAAAAACAGGCTGCTATGGCTGGGACCTTGTGGTAGCCTATCAGGAACCTGCCAAAGAGTGGCAAGTCCCCTGCAGGGGTGCCGTAAGTTTAGAAGGACGATACATATCTACATCTGTACTCCCCAAACCACTGTGGTGCAAGTGGTGGAGGGTACACTGTGTACCACTTATAGTCATGAAAAGTTCACGGGAAGAACGACTGCCAGTAAACCAATGTTTGGGCTCAAATATCTCTAACTTTATCTTCAGAGTCTTTTCATGAGATTTACTGAGGAAAACGTAATACACCTGTTGACTCTCCTAGGAATGTACACTCTCAGAGCTTCAACAGTAACCCACACCGTGATGCAGAATATAGATATTTTATGGAAATAAGTGTTTCCAGTGATTGTTCTACAATCGTGTAGTCATAAAATAATGGCTCTTTTTGTCTATGTATACGCAATATGTTACATTTCTTTATGATGAGGGTCAATTGCCACTCCCTGTACTAAACATCAGTCCTCTGCAGGTGATCTTGCATTTTGCTACAATTTTGTAGCATTGCAACTTCTCTGTATACAACAGCATCATCTGCAAACTTTTACACACACACACACACACACACACACACACACACACACACACCAAGAATGACATGCTAGAAAGTCCAGAAACTATTTAATCCAATCACACAGTTTGGTCTGATAGTCCGTACACTCCTATTTTATTCATTACGTGGCAGAGCAGAACTGTACTAAATGCCTTACAAAAGTTAAGGAACACAGCATCTACCGCGGTGCTGGTATCTGCCGCCTTCAGGGTCTCTTTGACGAACAGAGCAAGTTGTGTTTCATGCAATCATTGTTTTTGGAGCCCATGTTTACTCCTTTTCAGAAGAGACTCATAATAATATGCTAGCATAAAACATGTTCCAAAATTCTACAACTGACAGATGTGAGAGATACAGGACTACAGTTTGTTTCCAAGAAGCTGTCAGGTATGGAACTTCTCTTTTATTGTTGTGGTATTCTGTTATGAAAGATATCGGTGCCCAAGAAGCTGTCAGGTATGGAACTTCTCTTTTATTGTTGTGGTATTCTGTTATGAAAGATATCGGTGCCTGGTCTGGAAGAATGAAAAAGGAAGAAAAACTGTCTCCATACTTCTAGAGACCAAAAAGCTACCAGCCTGTTTAACTGCTGCTAGACAGGTGTTCAAAATTTATAAGGGGAAAACAATGAGAAAGTCAAGATCTCAAGAAGCAAGTATGATCACTCAAGAACTAAATAAATCTTCCTATTTGACATAGGCCTACAGCTGTTTGCAAATGTGAAAAGTTAACACATAGCTAAAACCAGGGGCCCTATCCTGTATCTTTCTGCCATTTTGCCGATCGCTTCAGTACGCGAGCGCACCGAATGGTCTTGCTTTCGAAACAGAGCCCCAATATTATTCAGAAAGCATTTCGAAAGCGATGCCGAATGATCCTAGCAAACTGAAATGCTGTTGTCAGTTCTCCTCGCGCCAACTAATGAAAAGCAATCTACCTCAGATCCGCCAATGCGCACTGCAGCGCCTTAGCGGCACGAGCTCTAAGTGGCTAGCAGACGACACAGGCATGCCATTCTTCATAGTGCCGAAAAATGTGGTAAGAGTACGAATACTGTTCAAATTTCACTGACCACGGGCTTCCATGAATGCATGATAGCAATAGAATATTGACTGTGTTCTGGAAAATGTTGTATATATCACATTATGTAATTTATGATATGGTTATAATAGAGGGAAACATTCCACGTAGGAAAAATATATCTAAAAACAAAGATGATGTGACTTACCAAATGAAAGTGCTGGCAGGTCGACAGACACAAACAAACACAAACATACACACAAAATTCAAGCTTTCGCAACAAACTGTTGCCTCATCAGGAAAGAGGGAAGGAGAGGGAAAGACGAAAGGATGTGGGTTTTAAGGGAGAGGGTAAGGAGTCATTCCAATCCCGGGAGCGGAAAGACTTACCTTAGGGGGAAAAAAGGACGGGTATACAGCGCGCGCGCGCGCGCACGCGCACACACACACATATCCATCCACACACACACACACACACACACACACACACACACACACACACACGCACACCCACACGCAACACGCACACGCACATATATCCATCCACACATATACAGACACAAGCAGACATATTTTGGTCTTTAAATATGTCTGCTTGTGTCTGTATATGTGTGGATGGATATATGTGTGTGTGTGTGTGTGTGTGTGTGTGTGTGTGTGTGTGTGCGCGCGCGCGCGCGCGCGCAGCGCGCGCAGGAGCGCGAGAGTGTATACCCGTCCTTTTTTCCCCCTAAGGTAAGTCTTTCCGCTCCCGGGATTGGAATGACTCCTTACCCTCTCCCTTAAAACCCACATCCTTTCGTCTTTCCCTCTCCTTCCCTCTTTCCTGATGAGGCAACAGTTTGTTGCGAAAGCTTGAAATTTGTGTGTATGTTTGTGTTTGTTTGTGTGTCTGTCGACCTGCCAGCACTTTCATTTGGTAAGTCACATCATCTTTGTTTTTAGATACATTATGTAATTTTATTCTCATTCACATCAACGTCTTGTTTTGGATTTTACGTTTCAGAATACAAGTTAGGAATGGAGCGTAGTACCACATTGTACAAATATATCAGTAGAAACCCACAAAAATTCGTCATTTTTTTCTGTTTTCCACTGTTCCTTAGTTGCTTCAAAATTCATGGAGGTACGTTCCTTCTATGCAACTAATTGAAAGCAGTTTCTTTATTGCCACAAACATTTCGCTTCCTTTATCCCTGATGATGTTTCACAAATAAAAGAAGTGAAACTCTCACGGGAATAAACTGTCTTCAATTAGTTGCATAGACACAACACAAATCGACGAACCCGAAAAATTGTTTAAGAGAATGTCAAAGAACAACAAGTTGCATAGAATGTGGTCATAGCTCACTCCTAGAGATCCAAAAGATGAAGCAGCCTGCTTCCATATTGGGTATATCAACGATTTGGTTCATAAAAACAAAATTTTAAAAATCAACTTTTCGAGACCATGTGGTGAGTGCAGCAATAGAACTTTGTTGTTGTTTATAACATGCATCTGATGAATCAAAATGTTTCATATATGGTGGTATAGTCTGAAAATATTGTGGTGGTAACCTTTCATCTCTGTCTACTGTTATTAAGGAATTGATCGCAGATAAATACTTGTGACAAGCCTGAGTATAAAGATGACTGCTGCTAGTTTCATTCGCAGTAAGTAACGTTGTGCTCTTAGATTCCTGTCTGACCACACTGTCGTAAATCGCTATGTATTAAAAAAAAAAAAAAAAAGGTGAATTATTTGTGACAAGTAGTAGTATAAATGTCACTGTCAGTTGTTTCATGCACAGTAATTTCATCCTTCACTTCTTAAGCATATGGAAGTCACGAAATCGGAGATACTCATTACTGAGAAAGCACGCTCTTATATGTAAATTCCAACGAATATTTCAGAAAAATGCTTAACTTTGATGATTAACGAAGTCTCAGAATGTGTTTGGGGGGGGGGGGGGGGGGGGGGGGCGGGGGGGGGGGGGGGGGGAATCGCATCCAGCTGTATATATGGGGGGGGGGGGGGGAATCGCATCCAGCTGTATATATGAACCTACACCCTTTGCCACAGCAGTCCATCGCCTTACCAACTTCGCTGCTACAACTTGCTTGCTGGTGGTGCTGTATTTTACATAATTTCATTTGAGAAAGACACAGACTGACTTCATTGCCGAATGACACGGGCGTAAGCCGTAAATGCTTGAAATTTTGGAAGGTTTCCTCTATCAGACTTCACAAAATTCCTTTGAACTGTCACTTAAAAGTTTTAAACACTTTTTGATAATTAATATGTAAATCATTTGCAGAAAAGTACACAAAGTCACTAGTAATTTCAGCTAACATTCATGTAATATACGTAAGCAGAGCTGGTGTCTTGATATTTAATGATCTTTAAACTCTTAATTGCATAAACATAACAGGTATTTTGAGAGAATATTAACCAAAAATGTGTTTTCTTTATGTTGTAATCATTGGCAGTAACTACCTAACCAACCATATTTCTAACAAAGGATAATGGTCTATTATGAACTCACTTTCCCACCAGATGCATCCTATGGTGATTCTTTAATAACACAATCACTAAATCAAAAGCTAAAACTGCTCAATATGTTTAAAATTACAAATGATAGGTGTAAATAAACCACAGCTAACTGAACGACAGGGCCATACCGAAATCCAAAACCTCTCTGTACAGTTGTCGAAAAATCGGCAGGAGGACCGTTCGGTAACAGGTCTCAGAAGCTTACTGAATAGGAAATTTGGATAAAGAACTGAAAATGATATCACTACCGAGACTAGCCTATTGCACCGATTGGTATGAACAATATAGAATAGGGCCCCAGTGCATGACTTTTTCAGGCTGCATCTGTTACTAGCAGAGCAGCTGATTCAAGTTGAAATGCTGATATTTTATATGATAACTGGAAAACCTTCAACCTTTTATTATATTGCACTACTGACCGTAATAAAACATAGTTTATCCAAGATTGTGCATTACTCTGTGCCTCATAGACTATGTACCTATCAATTGCTTCTCTCATCCCAGACAAGAGAGCCCGACGAAACCAGTCACATCGAGCAGCAACTATAACTCTGTGTGCCCTCACACTGGCCGCTTCCTCAGGCTGTTCTTCTAACTGTTGAGGTTCGGGCTGTGGCTGCGGCTGCGGCTGTGGCTGGGATAACTGTAGCTGTGGCTCACTGGAAGGTGATTGTTGTGCTTCTTCAGACCTGCTCCTCTCCTTGCCACCATGTCTTGAAGTTTCATTACCCTCCTCAGCTGCAGTCTGCTTTGTCTGACTAGCTGTGTGATCTATCACACAATCTGGAGCATCTGCAAGTTTACAAGATGAACATTTGCAGCATGGCAGTCACACTTTAAATTTATGTCAACAACTGACAAAGATGGTGATAATGCTGCTGCATCTGTTAGTGACTTGGGTTTAAGAAGTACAAACTACTATCTTATAAATGTTTGAATAAGGTTACCAAACGTCTTCAGTGAAGAACTAATGTTGGTAAAATTTGTGACTATACCCTAACCTTAATCAGATAGAGTAAAATGTAATCTGAAATGGCCCATACACAATTAAGTTTTGCGTCCTATAATAAACAACTCCAATTAACTCTTGCTCATCACTACAAACTCTTTTATACTGCAGCATTCAACATCCTCATGCACATTGTTGAAAACAGCATGAAAGTTACAACTGTCTTGCATCACTGGAAAAAATGACACATTTGCAATTGTTGAAGCAAACTTACAGCTCTTATGAGTGGTGATACAATCATGCTGGAAATTCCTAATGTAAGCAATTATCAAGACAATTTCATGGTGAATAATTGATCAAAAAATTGCACATACTTGTTTTTGCATAACTTTTTTAAAAAAAGCATTCATAATTGCCTTTCTAAAAGACAAAGCAGCCATTAACAGAATTAGAGAACACACTCATCTTTTAATTTTCAGGCTTTTACATAAATATTACTAAGCTGGTATATGTTAACTAAGGAGGAACCTATTTGTGATACTTGGGGCAGATGTTTCACTAGACTATAAGCCTGCCTGAAACCCACATGTTATGGGTTAATAAAAATTACAGGTTAAAAGTGTTTTGTGGTGTGTAGGCTGTGTTCAAATGTATAATTAGTCCCTAAAGCGAACAATTATCAGGTACCAATGTATAAATACTGCTTTGATTAAAATCAAAGTTTCAAGTTCTCATTACTGGAACATACACTCCTGGAAATGGAAAAAAGAACACATTGACTCCGGTGTGTCAGACCCACCATACTTGCTCCGCACACTGCGAGAGGGCTGTACAAGCAATGATCACACGCACGGCACAGTGGACACACCAGGAACCGCGGTGTTGGCCGTCGAATGGCGCTAGCTGCGCAGCATTTGTGCACCGCCGCCGTCAGTGTCAGCCAGTTTGCCGTGGCATACGGAGCTCCATCGCAGTCTTTAACACTGGTAGCATGCCGCGACAGCGTGGACATGAACCGTATGTGCAGTTGACGGACTTTGAGCGAGGGCGTATAGTGGGCATGCGGGAGGCCGGGTGGACGTACCGCCGAATTGCTCAACACGTGGGGCGTGAGGTCTCCACAGTACATCGATGTTGTCGCCAGTGGTAGGCGGAAGGTGCACGTGCCCGTCAACCTGGGACCGGACCGCAGCGACGCACGGATGCACGTCAAGACCGTAGGATCCTACGCAGTGCCGTAGGGGACCGCACCGCCACTTCCCAGCAAATTAGGGACACTGTTGCTCCTGGGGTATCGGCGAGGACCATTCGCAACCGTCTCCATGAAGCTGGGCTACGGTCCCGCACGTGCCCGTCGACCTGGGACCGGACCGCAGCGACGCACGGATGCACGTCAAGACCGTAGGATCCTACGCAGTGCCGTAGGGGACCGCACCGCCACTTCCCAGCAAATTAGGGACACTATTGCTCCTGGGGTATCGGCGAGGACCATTCGCAACCGTCTCCATGAAGCTGGGCTACGGTCCCGCACACTGTTAGGCCGTCTTCCGCTCACGCCCCAACATCGTGCAGCCCGCCTCCAGTGGTGTCGCGACAGGCGTGAATGGAGGGACGAATGGAGACGTGTCGTCTTCAGCGATGAGAGTCGCTTCTGCCTTGGTGCCAATGATGGTCGTATGCGTGTTTGGCGCCGTGCAGGTGAGCGCCACAATCAGGACTGCATACGACCGAGGCACACAGGGCCAACACCCGGCATCATGGTGTGGGGAGCGATCTCCTACACTGGCCGTACACCACTGGTGATCGTCGAGGGGACACTGAATAGTGCACGGTACATCCAAACCGTCATCGAACCCATCGTTCTACCATTCCTAGACCGGCAAGGGAACTTGCTGTTCCAACAGGACAATGCACGTCCGCATGTATCCCGTGCCACCCAACGTGCTCTAGAATGTGTAAGTCAACTACCCTGGCCAGCAAGATCTCCGGATCTGTCCCCCATTGAGCATGTTTGGGACTGGATGAAGCGTTGTCTCACGCGGTCTGCACGTCCAGCACGAACACTGGTGCAACTGAGGCGCCAGGTGGAAATGGCATGGCAAGCCGTTCCACAGGACTACATCCACCATCTCTACGATCGTCTCCATGGGAGAATAGCAGCCTGCATTGCTGCGAAAGGTGGATATACACTGTACTAGTGCCGACATTGTGCATGCTCTGTTGCCTGTGTCTATGTGCCTGTGGTTCTGTCAGTGTGATCATGTGATGTATCTGACCCCAGGAATGTGTCAATAAAGTTTCCCCTTCCTGGGACAATGAATTCACGGTGTTCTTATTTCAATTTCCAGGAGTGTATGTATCACTAGCACTGAATGCTGGAGATCTGAGTATCACGCTGGGTTGCTGTCCTAAAGCCACTCTAAAGACAGTGACAAGTATTTCTTCCAAACAAAAACGTCTGATAGACCTAAACATATAAATGATTAATGGAAAATCTCATATAAGATGTGAAACAAATACTAACAAAGAGATAGAGGGGCTGGCCAGTACTTACCTCAGCTCAGTACAGCCGATAGATACACATAAAACAGAACTGAAAATTTACATTCCTAGCTTTCGGAACTTTGTTCCTTCATCAGGGAGGAGAGAGGGGAAAAAAGGGAAGAAGGGAAAGTGGATTCAGTTACTCACAACCCAGGTTATGAAGCAACAGGGAAAGGTAAACAGGGAGGGTAGCAAGGATGGAGGCATGGTTGTCAGAGGGAAGCCAAAGATATTCTACTGTAAGTACTGTGCCAGCTTCAAACCAAAGAGGATGCATACAGAAGTAAAGTATAAAGATAAACACAACTATGTGGATGAAAAGATGCGTGAATGGCTAAAGAGGAAAGGGAAAGAGGAGAAGACTGAAGAGTGAATGGGAGTGAGGTTGTTTAACGTAGGTTCAGTCCAGGGGGATGGCGGGATGAAAGGATGTGTTGGAGTGCAAGTTCCCATCTCCGCAGTTCAGAGGGACTGGTGTTGGGTGGGAGAAGCCAAATGGCACATACGGTGTAGCAGGTTCCTAGGTCCCTAGAATTATGCTGGAGGGCATGCTCCGCTACTGGGTATTGGGCATCTCCTAGGCGGACAGTTCGTCTGTGTCCGTTCATTCGCTCAGCCAGTTTGGTTGTTGTCATGCCGATGTAAAAGGCTGTGCAGTGCAGGCACGTCAGTTGATAAATGACATGTGTAGTTTCACACGTAGCCCTGCCTTGAATTGTTGGGCGGATGCATGGGGCAGGTTTTGCAGCGGGGTCGGTTACAGGGGTAGGAACCGCTGGGTAGAGAAGGTAGTCTGGGAATATTGTAGGGTTTAACAAGGATGTTACGGAGGTTAGGGGGGCGACGAAAGGCAACTCTGGGTGGTGTGGGGAGAATTTTGTCAAGGGATGATCTCATTTCAGGGGTTGACTTGAGAAAGTCATATCCCTGGCGGAGTAATTTGTTGATGTTTTCGAGGCCAGGATAATATTGGGTGACAAGGGGGATGCTTCTGTGTGGTCTGGGGGTAGGAACATTGTTGTTGGACGGGGAGGAATGTATTGCTCGGGAAATCTGTTTGTGGACAAGGTCTGCAGGATAGTTGCGGGAGAGGAAAGCACTGGTCAGGTTATTGGTGTAGTTGTTGAGGGATTCGTCACTGGAGCAGATACGTTTGCCACGAATACCTAGGCTGTAGGGAAGGGAGCGTTTGATGTGGAAAGGATGGCAGCTATCAAAGTGAAGGTACTGTTGTTTGTTTGTGGGTTTGATATGGACAGAGGTGTGGATGTGAGCTTCAACAAGATGAAGGTCAACATCCAGGAAGGTGGCTTGGGTTTTGGAGAAGGACCAGGTGAAATCCAGATTCGAAAAGGAGTTGAGGTTATGGAGGAAATTAAGGAGTGTTTCTTCACCATGAGTCCAGACCACAAAGATGTCATCTATAAACCTATACCAGGCCAGGGGAAGCAGCTGTTGGGTCTTCAGGAAAGCCTCCTCCATGCGGCCCATGAAGAGGTTGGCATAGGAGGGAGCCATCCTGGTTCCCATGGCCGTTCCCCTGATTTGTTTGTAGGTCTGGCCTTCAAAAGTGAAGTAATTATGGGTGAGGATGAAGTTGGTAAGTGTGATAAGGAACGAGGTTTTTGGAAGATCTTCGGGTGGGCGTTGGGAAAGGTAGTGCTCAAGGGCAGAGAGACCATGGGTATGTGGGATGTTTGTGTAAAGGGATGTAGCATCTATGGTGACAAGAAAGGTTTCAGGTGGGAGAGGAGTGGGAATGGATTTGAGGCGTTCTAGGAAGTGGTTTGTGTCTTTGATGTAGGATGGGAGTCTGCGGGTGATAGGTTGTAGGTGCTGGTCTATCAGAGCTGAGATACGTTCGGTTGGGGATTTGAAGCCTGCTACAATGGGACGGCCAGGATGGTTCTCTTTGTGGATTTTGGGTAATAGGTAGAAGGTAGGGGTACGTGGCTCAGGTGGAGTGAGTAAGTCAATGGAAGCCGTTGTGAGGCTTTGTGAGGGACCTTGGATTTTTAGGATTTTTTGCAGCTCAGTCTGGATGGAGGGAATGGGATCCTGGGTAACAGCTTTGTAGGTTGAGGTGTCAGAGAGTTGACGCAGTCCTTCTGCCACATACTCCACACGGTCAAGTACGACAGTTGTGGAGCCTTTATCCGCCGGGAGGATGACAATAGAGTGGTCTATTTTCAGCTCTTTAATGGCACGGGATTCAGCTGGGGTGATGTTGGGGGTTGTCGGGATGTTCTTCAAGAAGGACTGGGAGGCAACACTGGATGTGAGGAATTCCTGAAATGTCTGCAAGGGATGGTTTTGGGGGAGGGGAGGAGGATCCCTTTGAGAAGGCAGTCGAAACTGTTCTAGACAGGGTTCAACACTGGGTCTAGTACTTGGGGGCTGTGTTTGGGTAGTGAAGTGATATTTCCAGTTGAGGTTCCGGGTGAATGAGAGGAGATCTTTAACCAGGGCAGTGTGGTTGAATTTAGGTGTGGGGCTAAAGGTTAAGCCTTTTGATAGAACAGATGTCTCTGGAGGAGAGAGGGATCTGGATGAGAGGTTTAGGACTGAATTGGGACTGGTGATATGTGGCATTTGACTGTGGTTATAGTTGAGATTTGGTCTGTGTGGGGTATGTGCTGGGATGGGGAGATTGAGTAGGGTGGCTAGGCTAGGTTTGTTGGCTATGAGGGGGGTTTGTTGAAGGTTCTGTTGTGGTTGGTGTTTGTGAGGGATAGGGAGAGGGACCCCACTTCTTAGGTGTTGCACTAGCACTGTGGATAGTTTTTTCAGGTGTTGTGTGGCATGGAACTCAAGTTTGCAGCTGGCTTCTAGGATGATGTTCCTCAGTGTGTTCTCCAAGCAAGGGTTTGAGAGGTGGAGGACTTTGAAGAGAGATAGGAGCTGCTGGGAGTGGTGGTTACATGAAGTAGTGTAGAGATTCAGGACAAGTTGGGTAAGGGCTAAGGATTGAAGGTTCTGGAAGTCCAGGAGAGACTGGTGGAAGGAGGAATTGCACCCAGAGACGGGAACTTTTAAGGTAAGCCCTTTAGGGGTAATTCCAAAGGTTAAGCAGGACTGGAGGAAAAGTATGTGGGATTGCAGTTTGGCTACAGTGAATGCATGTTTCCGGAATGAATGTAAATAATGTGGTATAGGATTAGGGTACATAGTGGGTAACTGGTGGATAGGGAAATTAAATAACTAAAGTTGAGATAGTAATCATAAGAAGGAGTAAAACACGGAGGGAAGGACGAGAAGGAAAGAAATTGTGTTGGTAATGTTCAATACCAAAGGAAGACCAGTAAATAAGAAAAATACGGGAAAAGTTGACCAGACCAAGCAAGTATGTCCAGATCAGGGGAAAAAGAACACACGTAGCTCAAAAACAGAGATAGCGAGTGGCGAAAAGCGATCGCGCGTGCCGCAAAAGCGATCGCGCGTGCCGCAAAAGCGATCGCGGGTGCCGCAAAAGCGATCGCGCGTGCCGCAAAAGCGATCGCGGGTGCCGCAAAAGCGATCGCGCGTGCCGCAAAAGCGATCGCGCGTGCCGCAAAAGCGATCGCGGGTGGGGCAGAAATGTCCCAAAAAAATTTTTCTTGTGGCAGAGAAAGATAGCCAATGGCACAAAAATATCGCCAGCAACAAGAAATCGACGGAAATGGATGATACTGGTAGGTGTGGAAGAGATTGTTGGCAGTGATTGTTGGCTGGGAAACAGCGAATAACGAACGTTAAAACTATGGAATGTTGAATAAATAAATCAATAAATAAAAAAGAGAAGAGGACTATAAATGGAACAAGATAATAGGAGGAAGATGAAACTAGCACAGTTGTGAAACTACACATGTCATTTATCAACTGACGTGCCTGCACTGCACAGCCTTTTACATCGACATGACAACAACCAAACTGGCTGAGCGAATGAACGGACACAGACGAACTGTCCGCCTAGGAGATGCCCAATACCCAGTAGCGGAGCATGCCCTCCAGCATAATTCTAGGGACCTAGGAACCTGCTACACCGTATGTGCCATTTGGCTTCTCCCACCCAACACCAGTCCCTCTGAACTGCGGAGATGGGAACTTGCACTCCAACACATCCTTTCATCCCGCCATCCCCCTGGACTGAACCTACGTTAAACAACCTCACTCCCATTCACTCTTCAGTCTTCTCCTCTTTCCCTTTCCTCTTTAGCCATTCACGCATCTTTTCATCCACATAGTTGTGTTTATCTTTATACTTTACTTCTGTATGCATCCTCTTTGGTTTGAAGCTGGCACAGTACTTACAGTAGAATATCTTTGGCTTCCCTCTGACAACCATGCCTCCATCCTTGCTACCCTCCCTGTTTACCTTTCCCTGTTGCTTCATAACCTGGGTTGTGAGTAACTGAATCCACTTTCCCTTTTTTCCCCTCTCTCCTCCCTGATGAAGGAACAAAGTTCCGAAAGCTAGGAATGTAAATTTTCAGTTCTGTTTTATGTGTATCTATCGGCTGTACTGAGCTGAGGTAAGTACTGGCCAGCCCCTCTATCTCTTTGTTAGTATTTGTTTCACATCTTATATGAGATTTTCCATTAATCATTTAGATCACCTATATGGTCCACATCCTTCATTGTTTTGTCCCTTTTGTTAGCTATCACTTACGTCTGTCATCTTAACACTTTCTCTTCTTCAGTGTTTTATATATACATAAATAAATATTTTCGTCACCAACTGTGCTAGTTTCATCTTCCTCCTGTTATCTTGTTCCGTTTATAGTCCTCTTCTCTTTTTTATTTATTGATTTATTTATTCAACATTCCGTAGTTTTAACGTTCGTTATTCGCTGTTTCCCAGCCAACAATCACTGCCAACAATCTCTTCCACACCTACCAGTATCATCCATTTCCGTCGATTTCTTGTTGCTGGCGATATTTTTGTGCCATTGGCTATCTTTCTCTGCCACAAGAAAAATTTTTTTGGGACATTTCTGCCCCACCCGCGATCTTTTTTGCGGCACGCGCGATCGCTTTTGCGGCACGCGCGATCGCTTTTGCGGCACGCGCGATCGCTTTTGCGGCACGCGCGATCGCTTTTGCGGCACGCGCGATCGCTTTTCGCCACTCGCTATCTCTGTTTTTGAGCTACGTGTGTTCTTTTTCCCCTGATCTGGACATACTTGCTTGGTCTGGTCAACTTTTTCCGTATTTTTCTTATTTACTGGTCTTCCTTTGGTATTGAACATTACCAACACAATTTCTTTCCTTCTCGTCCTTCCCTCCGTGTTTTACTCCTTCTTATGATTACTATCTCAACTTTAGTTATTTAATTTCCCTATCCACCAGTTACCCACTATGTACCCTAATCCTATACCACATTATTTACATTCATTCCGGAAACATGCATTCACTGTAGCCAAACTGCAATCCCACATACTTTTCCTCCAGTCCTGCTTAACCTTTGGAATTACCCCTAAAGGGCTTACCTTAAAAGTTCCCATCTCTGGGTGCAATCCCTCCTTCCAGCAGTCTCTCCTGGACTTCCAGAACCTTCAATCCTTAGCCCTTACCCAACTTGTCCTGAACCTCTACACTACTTCATGTAACCACCACTCCCAGCAGCTCCTATCTCTCTTCAAAGTCCTCCACCTCTCAAACCCTTGCTTGGAGAACACACTGAGGAACATCATCCTAGAAGCCAGCTGCAAACTTGAGTTCCATGCCACACAACACCTGAAAAAACTATCCACAGTGCTAGTGCAACACCTAAGAAGTGGGGTCCCTCTCCCTATCCCTCACAAACACCAACCACAACAGAACCTTCAACAAACCCCCCTCATAGCCAACAAACCTAGCCTAGCCACCCTACTCAATCTCCCCATCCCAGCACATACCCCACACAGACCAAATCTCAACTATAACCACAGTCAAATGCCACATATCACCAGTCCCAATTCAGTCCTAAACCTCTCATCCAGATCCCTCTCTCCTCCAGAGACATCTGTTCTATCAAAAGGCTTAACCTTTAGCCCCACACCTAAATTCAACCACACTGCCCTGGTTAAAGATCTCCTCTCATTCACCCGGAACCTCAACTGGAAATATCACTTCACTACCCAAACACAGCCCCCAAGTACTAGACCCAGTGTTGAACCCTGTCTAGAACAGTTTCGACTGCCTTCTCAAAGGGATCCTCCTCCCCTCCCCCAAAACCATCCCTTGCAGACATTTCAGGAATTCCTCACATCCAGTGTTGCCTCCCAGTCCTTCTTGAAGAACATCCCGACAACCCCCAACATCACCCCAGCTGAATCCCGTGCCATTAAAGAGCTGAAAATAGACCACTCTATTGTCATCCTCCCGGCGGATAAAGGCTCCACAACTGTCGTACTTGACCGTGTGGAGTATGTGGCAGAAGGACTGCGTCAACTCTCTGACACCTCAACCTACAAAGCTGTTACCCAGGATCCCATTCCCTCCATCCAGACTGAGCTGCAAAAAATCCTAAAAATCCAAGGTCCCTCACAAAGCCTCACAACGGCTTCCATTGACTTACTCACTCCACCTGAGCCACGTACCCCTACCTTCTACCTATTACCCAAAATCCACAAAGAGAACCATCCTGGCCGTCCCATTGTAGCAGGCTTCAAATCCCCAACCGAACGTATCTCAGCTCTGATAGACCAGCACCTACAACCTATCACCCGCAGACTCCCATCCTACATCAAAGACACAAACCACTTCCTAGAACGCCTCAAATCCATTCCCACTCCTCTCCCACCTGAAACCTTTCTTGTCACCATAGATGCTACATCCCTTTACACAAACATCCCACATACCCATGGTCTCTCTGCCCTTGAGCACTACCTCTCCCAACGCCCACCCGAAGATCTTCCAAAAACCTCGTTCCTTATCACACTTACCAACTTCATCCTCACCCATAATTACTTCACTTTTGAAGGCCAGACCTACAAACAAATCAGGGGAACGGCCATGGGAACCAGGATGGCTCCCTCCTATGCCAACCTCTTCATGGGCCGCATGGAGGAGGCTTTCCTGAAGACCCAACAGCTGCTTCCCCTGGCCTGGTATAGGTTTATAGATGACATCTTTGTGGTCTGGACTCATGGTGAAGAAACACTCCTTAATTTCCTCCATAACCTCAACTCCTTTTCGAATCTGGATTTCACCTGGTCCTTCTCCAAAACCCAAGCCACCTTCCTGGATGTTGACCTTCATCTTGTTGAAGCTCACATCCACACCTCTGTCCATATCAAACCCACAAACAAACAACAGTACCTTCACTTTGATAGCTGCCATCCTTTCCACATCAAACGCTCCCTTCCCTACAGCCTAGGTATTCGTGGCAAACGTATCTGCTCCAGTGACGAATCCCTCAACAACTACACCAATAACCTGACCAGTGCTTTCCTCTCCCGCAACTATCCTGCAGACCTTGTCCACAAACAGATTTCCCGAGCAATACATTCCTCCCCGTCCAACAACAATGTTCCTACCCCCAGACCACACAGAAGCATCCCCCTTGTCACCCAATATTATCCTGGCCTCGAAAACATCAACAAATTACTCCGCCAGGGATATGACTTTCTCAAGTCAACCCCTGAAATGAGATCATCCCTTGACAAAATTCTCCCCACACCACCCAGAGTTGCCTTTCGTCGCCCCCCTAACCTCCGTAACATCCTTGTTAAACCCTACAATATTCCCAGACTACCTTCTCTACCCAGCGGTTCCTACCCCTGTAACCGACCCCGCTGCAAAACCTGCCCCATGCATCCGCCCACAACCACCTACTCCAGCCCCGCGACTGGTAAAACATACACAATTCAAGGCAGGGCTACGTGTGAAACTACACATGTCATTTATCAACTGACGTGCCTGCACTGCACAGCCTTTTACATCGGCATGACAACAACCAAACTGGCTGAGCGAATGAACGGACACAGACGAACTGTCCGCCTAGGAGATGCCCAATACCCAGTAGCGGAGCATGCCCTCCAGCATAATTCTAGGGACCTAGGAACCTGCTACACCGTATGTGCCATTTGGCTTCTCCCACCCAACACCAGTCCCTCTGAACTGCGGAGATGGGAACTTGCACTCCAACACATCCTTTCATCCCGCCATCCCCCTGGACTGAACCTACGTTAAACAACCTCACTCCCATTCACTCTTCAGTCTTCTCCTCTTTCCCTTTCCTCTTTAGCCATTCACGCATCTTTTCATCCACATAGTTGTGTTTATCTTTATACTTTACTTCTGTATGCATCCTCTTTGGTTTGAAGCTGGCACAGTACTTACAGTAGAATATCTTTGGCTTCCCTCTGACAACCATGCCTCCATCCTTGCTACCCTCCCTGTTTACCTTTCCCTGTTGCTTCATAACCTGGGTTGTGAGTAACTGAATCCACTTTCCCTTCTTCCCTTTTTTCCCCTCTCTCCTCCCTGATGAAGGAACAAAGTTCCGAAAGCTAGGAATGTAAATTTTCAGTTCTGTTTTATGTGTA